>NC_064860.1:52081658-52681658 GCF_024139225.1 Suncus etruscus | reverse complement strand
CAAAGGTAACTACAAGCTCATTTTATTTAAAACCGGCTGTTCATGAAAGTTCAAACTCTTTTTTTTGTTTGTTTGTTTGTTTTTTCGGCCATACCCATTTGATGCTCAGGGTTACTCCTGGCTAAGAGCTCAGAAATTGCCCCTGGCTTGGGGGGGACCATATGGGACGACGGGGGATCGAAACACGGTCCTTCCTTGGCTAGCGCTTGCAAGGCAGACACCTTACCTCTACCGCCACCTCGCTGGCCCCGAAAGTTCAAACTCATATGTGGTTTGCCTTGTCTTGTTTTAAATTTATATTCTCTATCATAATATCCCCCCCAAAAAAGTGTTCATTATATGCGTGTTCACACTTCAAATGTCTAATAATACTGTATGTTTTCCTAGCAGAGGAAAGAGCCTGCTTCCCCCTTAAAGGGAAGTGATGGGCTGACCTTTATAATAATAAGTCAACAGTGCCATCTTCTGTCTGAGCTCTCTCTGCAGTTGGAAATAAAGATTTGAAAGACTGGTTTAATGCACATCTCTGGTAAGCAGCACGGAATCTGGAGAATAACAATCTTGGCAATGTGCAGTACATCTTTGAACATTTGCAAAGAGGCTAATTGTTTGAAAGGCCTCTCAGTGGATTCATGTTAAAAACAGTTCTGTATGATTAATTATCTAAAACCTCTGAATATCTGCTCAAACAATGGAAGGAAGAGGGAGGGGGCAGGAGGAGACAAGTGACAATGATAGAAACAGGTGGCAAGTGGTTGTAATGATTTGGGGTTAGCCTAGTCAAAGGAATGAAAAAGGCAATTACCTGCTTGTTCTTCTGCAATTTGATTATCCGTTCCCCTCAATATTCACCCTTAAGAAACAAGCTTGATCTTGACAAGCACCTTTTTGTCAAAAAGAAGTGGAAAGGAAGAGATAGGAATAAAACAGTGTATTTAGTCATTGACATTCAATACCAGGTAAAGACTTTTTATTTCCACATATGTAGCAGTTATCAGCACTGCAGCACAACACATCTAACAGCTTTATATGTGAAATTCATAGGGGGTTTATTATCCAGGCAAGATAACATTATTAGAGTCATGGTTATAGTACAGAGCAAATGGCTCTTGCCTTCCAAGCAGTTGACTAGCTTCAGTTGGATCTCTGGCACTTGTGTGTTTACCTAAGCCCCACTAGAAATGATGTTTCAGTGCAGAGCCAGGAGTAAATCCTGAACACCAATGAGTGTGCCACAACAAAAAAAAAAGAAGAAGAAAAAGAGGAAAATAAGAAAACCTTTTTGCAGGCTTGTGTTGTTTTAGAAAACATTTTTGTTTTGATTTGTTTGGGGGAGCACACCTAGTGGTCTTATCAATGCTTAGATAATTTAATATAAATATAGCTCACAAAGTTTATCTTTCAAGTATCTATATAAGATGTAGTTTTGAGTAGTAACCACTTTCAGATATATATCTATGATGATAATTTATATTACTTTACAGAATAAAATTGTTTTATTGACGAATTTGAAAAGATGGTGGGAACCCCAGAGAAGTAATTTACTTTGTTCTTTCAGAGAGTTCCAGTAAGTTACAAGGCAAAGGTTTATGAGAAAGGCAACTTGAATCCATACCTTAAATGTCTGCCTTTTTGGAGAATTTGTCTCTGTATAATTGGTTTACATATTCAGAAACAAGCAGAGATCTCTATGATCAGTATGTAACATATAATGTATAATTAAAACATTTAACATATCACAAAGGAAAAATAGTGCAATAGTTGGGGGAACTATCTATTAATTCTTTGTACCTATCTGATTTTTATAACTTTTGACAAAAATAATGCAAAGTGAATTCTTCTATTATATGTTAAGCTAATTTTTATCTTCTGAAAGTTGTGTCAAATACTCTCAAAATTTTCCAGTACATTTAATTTGATTCTAAGTTAGATTTTTCTAATGGTGTTGTAAATCCAACAGGGCCAGATAGAGTGGTTAAACTTGGAGTCTGGAGAAACTAATCAGTCCACGTAGTAATAATAGGCTTCAATGAAGGCAAGGTGCTTGGGTTGAAGATAATCTCTATTGCTGAAAACGGCATGAAAGCTCATTAGTCTGTACTAGAATTCACTAATATCTTCTTCTATTCCACATTAGCTTTATATAGCTTACATTGACTTTATAGTATAAATACCCTTTAGAAACCTAAACTCTAAATTAAGTTGCCCTATCTCTCTGGCACCCATTTTTTAACAGACTTTCATTATAGAATATCCTGAGGATAATAAATTGGCATATGCAATGATTGCATAGGAAGTGATCTGAAAATGAATATTCATTTTCTCTACACAAAACTTGTACTCTCTTCACACATTTTCCTATTAAAATTTCTAAGTCGATATAATGTAAATCCTAATGGAAATCTGTTCATTCTCTCTGGTTGATATTCATTTTCCTTTTTCCAAAAATGCTATGATGCCTGAAAGTATTTTTCTAGAATTCTTAAAATAAATATAATGTAATCCTTATGGAAGCCAAAACTTTCTCCTGTGTGTGTCTGGTGGTAGGTAATAACAAGTCTCCTGGGACAGAGTAAAGAAAAGGGAAAGAAGGTAAACCATGGAAGTCTGAAATTGCTCCAAATCCTCTAATCTCTACATGGGTGCTTTTCCCTGGTAGATTAAGTTCTGCCATGTTGAAAAGAAAAATTACTTCCAGGTTTGTTGCAGTGAAACAAAACCATAGGTATATGCAACACGCTGTGGCATATCATGACTGATTACTCCCATTGATTTCAGTGCTAGTCACTGAGAGGTATGACGACTTTGTTTGTGCTAGAATTTCTATCGAAGCACAGGAGAAATTTTATATTCCAAAAGTTGGTTTTCTTTCTTTCCTTTTGGCAACTCAATTTTATTTTGTGATACTGTCTCACTGCAAAAAATCCTCAGAACATTTTCCAAAGGGTCGTTTCATTAAACCTATTTTATTTTATTTTATTTTATTGTGACCAAAGAGTGAATAACAAATCTTTCATAGTAGTATTTATGGTACATAGTGACAATGAGTCAGGGCCATTCCCACCACCAGGGTTGTCCTTCCTCCACCTCATTTCCCAGCATGTGTCTCATATCTCCTCGTTGGCCCCTGGAGTGCTAGTGAAAATGTTCCCCTCTGCATATAGCTTGTTGTAAATAGGGTATCTATTCTGTTACTGACTTTAGGTTTGATGTTTAAACAGAACATTTTTTAATACCACTCAAAATTTGTACTGCTGTTTGATCTTGGTATGGTTTATTTTTATTTTCTCACTCAATTCATGAAGCAGAACAAGGAGATTCAAGTTGTGGGGTTCTGCTGGAAGAAGACAAAGAAAAAAAGAAAATAAAACAAAGCACATATGACCTATTTTTACACAGATCCCTGTTTTCCATTATTACTCATTCAATTTATGTTTATATATTTTCTCTTTTTTTTATCTTTATATTAAGACATGAATCCTAGGGAAACTAGTCTATCATTCTCACCATCTTAGTTATCAGTCACACTTTAGCTCAGAAGGCACTTATGGTATTGGCTAATTTCACTCAGTTATATGGGTTTGAACTCAGGGTCTCATGCATATAAGGCCTAAGTTTTACCACTGAGCGATATTCTAAAGTATTCTTTCTCACTGAAGTTTAAGATTTGATTAAAAAGAGAAATGCTCAGGGCTGGAGAGATAGCATGGAGGTAAAGCCCTTGCCTTGCATACCAAAGGTCGGTGGTTCAAATCTTGGCATCACATATGGTCCCCAGAGCCTGCCAGGAGCAATTTCTGACCATAGAGCCAGGAGTCACCCCTGAGCACTGCAGGGTGTGATCCAAAAACGAGAGAGAGAGAGAGAGAGAGAGAGAGAGAGAGAGAGAGAGAGAGAGAGAGAGAGAGAGAGAGAGAGAGAGAGATGCTCTCTAGATCCTATAAAGAAACAGTTTAATAGACAAGTGTCTATTAAAAAGATGAGCGACTTTGGAGACCAGAAAAGTTGGATAGATAGCTGTACCTAATTGTTATGAGTTTTCTAATGTACATAGTTTTCAACTTTTCTTATATATTGTAAATATCTTAATTCTTTATCTCACGTTGACTAGATCTCTGAGGGAAGAGTTATTCCAACTTTAATTTTCTTGAAGCACTTCCTCAAGGTTCCAGCCAGTGATTTATTTGAGTCCACTAACTCAGAATTTTAAGTAAGATGATGATGATTCTATTTACAGATTGATTCCATATGCCAACAAATCTAGTAGATGAAAATATATATTGAAATCCTAGCACTAGTCTATGAAGTAATAATACTTTCTGTCTGAGTTAAAACAGATATATTTAACTTTCTTAGAGTCAAAAAGAGAAGACAACTGACTTTTCAATATCCTGCAAAGAGAATATAGCATAGTTAAAATTCAAGGCCCGCTATATATTACCCTGCTTTTCATGTTCTTTCATGCGCATTAAAATGATTTGAGAAAATCGTATTAACTCCCCTATTTTCAATAATCTTTTTCATTAAGCTATGCTTTTCCAATAAACATAGCTAATCTAAGTACACTTGCAATTCTTCTACAGAATCAATAGTTTATATTTGCCATTAATCCTTGCATTGACTGAGTTTTTAAAAGTAATGAATTCAGAATTTATATATATTGCATAGTTTCAATACAAATGCTAGTAGAAAAAAACCCAATGGCCCAACAAAAACATAATAATGACTGGGTCTAACATTTCACCTGTCTTTTCCTCCTGATTTATCATATAATAGACTCAATTAACTTGTCATATATAAATTGAGTTACTATGCCTTATATATTTATATGTAATTCATTTATGTATAATTTTGCAAGGCTATCATATCAAAATACCACGGATAGTATGGTCCTAATCTCAGAAAAATGTTTTCTCACATTTCTATAATTTAAAACTCTTCAATTACTGCTGCTGAAAGTGAACCCCACCGGTTTCCTTTGATACCCTTCCCATGACTTGTAGATATAAGCCCTCAGGTGACTTCACACTGTTATCATTTTCATTACTAGACATTACTAGGGTCTCTTTGAGTGATGGATGTCCCTTTTCTTATGAAATTAATCATATTAAATATGGATTCATCTCGGTCAACCTTAATTAACTCTTAAAGGCTTATATTATATCTCTAATACAGGCATATCCAAAGGTGCTGAGTAATAGGGAGTTCCACATGTAAATGTTGGTTGATGAGATATACTTCAGTTCATAACAATTTTTATAATTGAAAAATTATAACACTAAATATTAAACTTATTGTGTAAAGTAGAAATAATCACTGTCAACTTTGGAACACTAAATCAGAAGGAAAATTATGGTATGTACTTTAAGCAGTATTAAAATATGAAGTAGGTATAAGATGAGTTATTTTCTCATGTTAAGTTAAATTCAGAGTTCATGACTAAAAATACATATGGGATAGGATAAACACTGATATTACAGCAAAGAGCTAAAGTATAGTTAGACCAAGGATGAAATCAGGATGTCAGGAAACAAGTCCCTGAATTTCTAAGTAAGACCTGTGCTGGTCTTAATACCTTACCATTTTAGTTAAGTAGCATTAACCACTGGGTTTGTTAAAATCCTTGACCAGAATTTGCTATCTTAGAGAAATATAAGGAAAGGGTTAAATAATATATTTGTAAGAGCTAAAAAATTTCCCTCCAGAGAAAATAAGTTGAAACAGTGAAGGAAGTTGATGAGATTAGCTATCAAAACAAAAAAACTATTGAGAAGACATCATGAATAACTCTTTAGAATGTTCTAAAAATTTTATGCTTAAAGGTAGATCTCTGATACCCTCAATGTTGTAACATTTCTTCAAAGCAAATTTGAAGAAGTCTTAAAAAATTAGAAAAATATGATAATCTCCTTTTTATCATACTCTCTATCCCTTTGTACTCCCTCCCAGGTGTCCCAAAGTTTTTATTTGCAAGACAATGTTATTCATGTAATAAACCACAAATATTAAGATTTTTTTTGTGAATTCCTAATTTGCCATAATGGTTACATAATTATTTTTACATCAAAGTTATTTGGGTTAAGAAAAGAGAAAAGGCATAAAATATATTATAGAAGAATGAAATGCACAATTACATATTCTTCTTAATCACTCTATGATCCCTATTATACATACCTTGTTCAGAACATCAGGCAATCTTATATGTTTTCCTCCTTCAAGTAGAATAAATACATGAGAATTAAATTCAATGTTCTGGAGTAAGACAAACAAATAAGTTGTCTTTAAAATATCTTTAAAACTTAGTTTTTCACTGATAAAGATGTAGCTAGAAAATTTTTAGTGGTGTTGCAGACAATACAAATAGAAGATGTTTTCTTCAAATATACTGGGGTAAGAAGAACACGTGATTCATTTTTGGTGATGTCTCTAAATTCAAGTGAAAAACATGAAAAATATGAAAGAAGTTTTCCCCACTAAGAAAGTAATACTCAGTTTTGAAATTTGGAGTGGTATAAATGGTAGTTGGTTGACATGAATACATCTGATGTTTTCCAAAAGCAATTAGAATAGTAAGAGCAAATCACAAAGAATGACATGTAAAATGGACACGACATGCAAAATCCAAAGACTCACAAATCATAGGAATTTGAACTACAAATTGTCATTTCACAAAGATTTGATCAGTCTTTTCTGACTATGAGAAAGTGTATTTAAAGCTTATGGTATAGAATCCAGGAAACAGTTTGTTAACTCAGTGGTTTGATTAAATATAGCTGAGATCTTCGAAAATAAGCCTCGGAGCAGAAGCAGGTGAAAGAGATGCTAGCGGCCAGAAACTATGTTATAGCACAGTGAAAAGTTTATGACCATTTAAATAGAAAAGCGGACAGAGCCAATGGACTGGAAGAGATGGATACACTTGACCCAATAGAGTAGCGTCATGGTTATGAACGATGCGCCAAGATGTGGACCAGAAAAATGTTAGAGACAACTGCAATTTCTAGCTGAAATAGCTAAGCAGATGATGGGGCTGTTCATTTAGAAAAGCAGATAAGAAACACAAAATAAAAGATAGGTCATATTGTTGAATTTAAAGGAGAAAAGTTAAAAATGATTATGAACAAGATATTGCACACACTGAATCTAATGTTTCCACTCAAAACCAGCTCAAAAAAACTCCAGGAACGTGACCTCAAAATAATGAACCCTGTATTGTCATCTTCTTAAAAATTTGATAGGCTGGTACTCGTTCCGTTTTTTTCTATTTGTTTCTCTGATGTTTTTTGCATGGCGAGTTGATAAGTGCCTCATCTCTATACAAGTCTTTTGCTTCTCATTTTCAGGAAATCACAATAAATACCAAATGTACAACTTTAGTATTTTAAATAGATAAATAAGTCAAGGTTAGTGATTTTACTTTCTTTTCTCTATTAAAATATGCTTTTAAAATAGAATATTTGAATAATTACTCATAATTATACATTTTAAATAGGAAACTAACTCAAATTTAGTAATTTTTAATTTTTATTTCTCTATTAAAATATACTTTTATAAAAAGACTATCTGAATAATTACTCGTAATTTTACATGTTATAATATTTACACTAGGAAGGGGGAAAGTGGGAAAGTAGGAAGAATTAAATTTATAGGACCTAAGAGAATAGTATTCTGTTGAAATAAAAAATAAAACTAAAATGAGATGTTCTCCCCTACTTATCAGAATATTTGTATATTTCAGGTGACTAGATACCTTAGTAGTTTTACTATTTAATATTACTTTAGAAGGAAATGGAATGTGAATGGCTTTTGCATGGGGATAAGATCACAAGAAGCAGTAATTTAAAAGATTTGATTATGTGAAACCAATAAAAGCGTCCACCATCCATACTATAGTTTTGGTGCAAATATGTTTTTGTCCCTGTGGAAATGGCCTGAAATTAAAAACAATGGTGTTTTGGGGAATAAAGAGCATTTTATTGCTGAGAGAGAAATCTTTTTAAAACTGCTCTGGGGTCTGCTGGGGACTGTTAGAAAAAACCGTCATTGGAGAAGGCCTGCAAAGCAGTGCAAAGTGCCCAAAGGAATCTGAGGCAATGATGAACTCATTTAAAATAACTCTGAAAAGAAAATTTCCAGAATCTTAGAAGAAAAGTATGTGGTTTAAATGGCTTTTAATTAACTGCAAACATCCGTGCTATCTTTTCTCTGGAGCAGAGTCCAGAGGAGTCTTTTGAGTAGTGGCAGATGACTTTACTTTCCTTATAGAAGTCTGTCGAGAATTGAGGAGCCATTATGAAAATTCCTATGACGGTGTTTATCTCACTTATGATGAGACATTTGTTAAAGTCACACAGTTAGTGATTTTATACTGTTTGTATGGAGTTTAAGTATGTTCAAAAATGTGCATTGCTTGCCTGGTGAAGTGTGACTTGATGAAGCTTCCGGGGTCTAGCTTTCCATTTGCAAGTTTATTTTGAGCTGAAGAAAGAGACAAAATAGGGCCCGTCATCTTGTCCCATTCGATATTATTCAATAGCCCCTCAAGCTGATTAACTTACTGTCAAATGATTGGGAGAAGAAACTGGACTTGCCTGCTTCAAAAATAGAAAATCACAGAACCTGACAGATGGGATAAACAACTTATGTGAGACAAGTAGAAATGATTGCATTTTTCTTTAGTAAAGACAACAGTGGTGAACTTGCTTGATCTAACATTAAAAAAAGCTACTTTTTCCATCTTTATTCCTGTTAGAACTGCCCCATAAACCAAAGAGCTGGAGCTTTTATTGCAAACTCTGATGATACCTTAACTTTTAGTTCTTCCCACTGAGATATACAGAAAATTTTGTAGAGAAGACTGTTTCTCATATTAAAGCTCACAAAAGAAAAGTGTCAAAAAACTTTTTTGTATCTAATAAATATCAGTGTAATATTTCAGACCTTTGTCATTTTTATAAAACTTACCACTTCATTAAGATAAGTGATGTCTGTGAAAATAATGCTCAAGTAAATCTAATGTATAGAAAGACTAACATTCTTTCCCTTTAAAGAAATAACTTTTTATTTTTAAAATAGTATAAATTTTTAATTTGAGAATTGATTTTGCTTTTGCCTTGGCTTATCAAAATCTGTAGATTACTAAAATAATTCACATATATCTGATATCATGATAAAATTATTATTGCTACACATGTGAGGAGTATTGACATTATGTTTAAAATATATAATTCCAGGTTTAATGCAAAAATCTGCATCCTCTATGTAAGTCATACTCTTCTAACAAGTGAGTGAATCTTTGGAATGAGGTTATTGGCAAAGAAGGAGATAGTGGCAAAGAAAGAATAATAAAGTAGAACTAAAATTCTCAGCCTTCAAAATTGTCTACAGTAATGAAAGATGGAATCAAAATAGAGGGAACCAGATAAAATGTGAAAAAATATTAAATTAGTATCAAGATCTTTGTTATAAACTCAAATAAAAATTATATATGTATATATAACTATGATCAGGTTAGCTAATTAACTCTATAAGCTACAAAGATAGTTATTCTATAAAGTTAAAATATAGCTTTGTGAACCTAATAAGTAATGAGAAATTTAATCTCTAAACAAAGCTCTATATTTATTGCAAATATTTAGAGATGAACCCGAGCAATACAGTATAGTGTGTAGTATTCTTGCCTTGCGTGCAGCAATCACTGCAGGATTCAATCATGGCAGCTCAAATAGTCTCTGGCAGCTCACAAAGCCAGGAATAAGTCCTGAACAGGGCCAGTTGTGAATCATATAGTTCCCCCAGAACCACCACAAAAAACAAAAACACCAACAACAAAAAATACAAAATACCTAGGCCCAATTTATATAAACTACTTCCAAGCACTTTGATAATAAGAGTTGTTAAGTTTAAATGAAGCTGATTTACCTTTTATAAACATAAATAAATGATTATTTTACTTATAAATGACTAAAGTTTCTTTTCAAACCAGTTGATAGGTAAAAATGTGTTACCTTTTGGGAAAGATGATTGTTTTCAGCACAAATATGGGTTCGGATATGCTATCCCGCCTTTCTACCTTTCTGTTTATTTCAAGTTACCACTGCCTTTTTTTCCATGTAAATGCCATTTTTGTTTGCTTGGGGTGTGGGAGCACACCTTCAGGTATTCTGGACTTACTCCTCATTTTGTGCTCAGGGTTCAATGTCAACAGAAAGGAACCATAAGTATTACATGGATGGCACTTAGATTGAATATAAAGCAAGCACTCTACCTGCTATATTATACTATGGTTCCAGTCCAACTTCATACATTTGATTTTGCATTTATGCTTTTTTTTAAAAAAGCAAGTTTTTAATTGAATTACCATGAGATACATAGTTAAAAATTAGTTTATGATTGAGTTTCAGCTGTACAATAGCAAAACCCCTTCACCAGTGCACATTGACCACACCAATGTCCCTGGTTTCTCACCCAATTTACCCCCTAGCATCTCCCTGCCTGCATCTCTGGCAATTTTTTTCTTTTCTCTCTCATTTTCTTTCTTTATTTCTTTTAGATACCATGGTTTTCAATATTGTTATGGAAGGTATATCATGGATATCCCAATTATATCCCAATTTTATACATATTTTCGTGAGCTTTTCTCAAAAGTCCCAAAGTTGGCATCCAGAAATTCGAAGTTTTCTCTACACCTAATAAAATTAAGTGAGGACAGTTTTATCAAATACATAGTGGAAAGTAAAGTGGATCATTTTAATTAGCACAATTAACTCCATTTCATGGAGTGATGGAGAACTCTATAAAATGAGTCTGGAACACCTCCAATCTTTTCAAAAAATAATAAGATATACACACTTATTTATCAAGAGGTCAACAATGAAACATATTCCACAATTCCAGATAAAGTGTGATGAATTTATTGTCTCAACCAGTGCTATACTTCAGTTAAAATTGGTAAAAGAAAGAAAAAAAGGAACCAATTCAAAATTATGATATGAATACTATTTTAAATATTCCCAAAAACGGGAAAAAAGGGGGAAGTGATTGCACAATGGTAGAGAGTTTGCCATACATGCAGCTGAGCTGGGATGGAACTAGGTTGGATTCCCAGCATCCCACATAGTCCCCCAACACTGCGAGGAGCGATTTCTGAGCTTCACACAGCATGGCCCCCAAACCAAATATATATATAAAATGAAAGTAGAAAATTGATTTAGAGAAAATGTGTTGATTAGACAGAGTTAGTTTTAAGCATGAAGTTCCAAAGCACCAAGAAGAAAGGAATTGAGGACATTTAAATGATTTCTATATTAAACTATTATTGTTAACTTTGTGCTATGCTGATGGTTCTCCTGGAATATAGAAATATATAATTAATTAGCCCAGACTTTATTTACATAAATAAATTATGTATTAATTTATACACTTATGATAGCTTTTTGCCTCAATATTTTATTATTCTTGATCCAATGATCACATTTTATCATCACAACGAATATAATCTCAA
Source organism: Suncus etruscus (assembly GCF_024139225.1). Classification (NCBI taxonomy): domain Eukaryota; kingdom Metazoa; phylum Chordata; class Mammalia; order Eulipotyphla; family Soricidae; genus Suncus; species Suncus etruscus. The sequence goes on along the minus strand of NC_064860.1, from coordinate 52,670,155 downwards.
AAAATTTCTCACCTAAATTTAGCATATAAGAAGAAAAGAAAATTAAAAATGAGTACTTTTTACAGTCCTGAACCTTATGATCTGACTGTTGTTCTATATATAATCATTAGATTATGTGCTATTTACTTGATTCATTGCTGTTTTAAAGAAACTCAACATTTGAGGCCAGAGCAGTAGCACAGTGATTAGAATGTTTGCCTTGCACACAGCCAACCCTGGTTCATTCCCTAGCATCCCTAATGATTCCCAGAGCCAGGATTAACACCTCAGTACTGCTGGCTATGGCCAAAGGAAAAAAACAACCTAAAAATAAATAAACAAATAAAAGAACTTAACTTTTAAAAAATTAATTATAAACATAATGTATCTTCTAATAGATCAACTTAATGGTCAAGTCTGGGAGAATGCACAATAAAAATAAGGACAGTATCAACAATTTTAATTTTAATTTCTGGTAATACTGGTGATGGGAATTGAATGTGCTTTGCTTCTTTAAACTAACCAACCTTAAAAAAAATTAACCTTCCAAGGAATAAACTTTATTTTCTCTATATAATTTATTTGGTAGGTTGAACCAATTTTATTAGAAAAATTGATGCGTTTTTTTCACCTGGTGACTATTTCAATCTAAATGATTAAGTCATCTTAATGTGGATTAGGTTTAATTATAATTAAAGTGATAAAAGCAAGAAATACCTGAAAAATTTAACGTACATTCTACTCTTTACTATCTCAGTCATCTTTTTAGTCATCTCTTCACTCATTCACTTGCCTTTTCAAATGTCGACATTTAAAAGAAATTAACTATAATATTTTCTCAAGAATTTCCTTCTGTATGTAAATATTAACTTAGCTGAGTTCAAAATTTTAATGGTAATACTATAACTAGGATTATAAATTTAACACATAATAATTATAAATGTGTAACAAAAGTAGTACTTCTGTTTTCCACTTCATTTAATTAATTAATAGAATTTGGCATCAGCTTAGTTTATAGAGCAAAGGCATAGTTAAAAAATATCATAATTTGAATGAATCTTTGAACCTATGATCTGTTGGTTTGCTTTTGAAGTAATGCTTAATGTTCACTATATTGTCATTTCTGACTCACTAAAGCCTCAAGTAAATATGATAAATAAATATACAAAATTGATTAGTGAGGTTAATATTGAATTAATAGGAAAATAATTAAATGAAATGATAAAAAATAAATTTCTCATATTTTGTAGATCATATTAAACTATACAGTTTCTCAATCTAAAAGAAATTGATTTAGAAAACTGAATAATTTTAGTTATTTTTTTTTTTGTTTTTGGTTTTTGGGCCACACCCGGTAACGCTCAGGTATTACTCCTGGCTATGTGCTCAGAAGTTGCTCCTGGCTTGGGGGACCATATGGGACACCGGGGGATCGAACCGCGGTCCATCCAAGGCTAGCGCAGGCAAGGCAGGCACCTTACCTTTAGCGCCACCGCCCGGCCCCAATTTTAGTTATTTTTAATTTTACTATACCAATTATAATTTTGAACAAGTTAATCCATTTTAGGATGAGATAAGTTTACAAGGCAGAAAATAGCAAACATTTCTGTTTAGCTATATAGTAAAAATACAAATAATATAAGAAGCAGATAAAAATTAATTATATTTTATAATCTGAGTATTTTTATTCTAAGTAAACAGATTTGATCAGTAGAAATGCCAATTCATGACATGATATATAAATTAAAGCCTACTTAATATTTTTGTTGTCTCTAGGTAATTAATAAAGGCCAATATAAGAAAAATGCTGCTAATTTCAATAAAATTCTATAATGTACTTATATGTGCAAATGCAATATTATACAATCAATAGAAATAGAATTTAGTTTAAAATATCTCTCATATGAAAGCAGCACTGAATTTCCTAGCAATGTGTTGACATTCATGATAAAACTATATGAATTCATTGCATAGCTAACTAAATATAAAATTCTAGGTAGATAATTTGGGTCAACTTTTAACTTTCTTGGAATTATTCCACTTCAAGTGGTCTTAGATACAATAACCTTAATAGTTTAAAAGTAGTATCTCCATGCATGTATATAAAATTTAAAACTAACATGTCTCTAAATTGTTTTTAAGCGATAAAACTAAAATTCATATGTAATAACTTGCTTTGAGATGCATGGTCCAGAGTCAAAAAATAACACACATTTGTTTTTGTGAAAATCAGTTTTTACAAAGCATTACCTTGTCCTTCACAACTGTGTACTGTAAAGGCACTCATTTCACAAATGTTTCTTTGGAACTAATAACATCAACCAGCAATTTGTATCCTTGCTAATTTGACTTTGAAGAATGTTATTTTTTGCAACAATTCTGCCTTTTAAAGAAAATACTCAGCTTTTCTCAAGCACCCATAGAATGTGACTTTCTATGGATTTCTATGAATATGAATTTCTATGTATGGCAATTTAGCAATTGCTGGAAACATTTATATAAATGTACTTTATACTTTTCTCAGATTTTGGTGCTTAATAAAATTTGCATAACACTTCATGTTCTTTTTTTGTTACAAACAAAGAACATACTTTCTTATATATCTATTCTTATCACCTATTTCTGATATACTAGAAGATTTAGAAATGAAATACTGTTTGAACCTTTGAAATTGTATAATTGAGTTAAATTTACCCTCAACTGAATCTTCCTCTAAGGTCTTCATAATCTTTCATATAATCAAAATTCTGCTGCTGATGTATGATCTTAAAAATAAGCTAATTCATAAAGGAGCAGGTTGAAGACATGCAAAGGAAAATCCCACTAGAATGGATCACAATTCAATTATACAAGACTCAAGGGACTTGGATAAATTACTGAGGCTATTATTATTACGATATTTTTCACCAGAGCAAAATTTTACTGTATTATAAAAGTGAGTTATTAAAGATCAGTATTCCATTGTGATTTGGCATATTTATAAAGTATTTCCAAAAGATAATTTCCTCTGTCATACCTTTGCCTTATCAGGAGTTTCATTTTACTTTACTATAAATGCCAGATTTCTCAGAATAATGGGGAACTTCATTTTTGTAATTATTCTGAGAGGATACTACAGATACTTTTATTTTAATGTGAATAAATAAAGCTTTATAAAATAGCTCATCAGACTACTCACAACACAAATTTTCCTGGTGTATAAAATAATAAGCAGCATTAAATTTTCACTTTAATAATTCCAAATGGAAATTTTTTTTGAAGTTTTACCAAATCATATCAAAGAAATTACCTAAGGGGCCGGTGAGGTGGTGCTAAAGGTAAGGTGTCTGCCTTGCAAGTGCTAGCCAAGGAAGGACCGCAGTTCAATCCCCCAGCATCCCATATGGTCCCCCCAAGCCAGGGGCAATTTCTGAGCGCTTAGCCAGGAGTAACCCCTGAGCATCAAATGGGTGTGGCCCCCCAAAACAAACAAACAAAACAAACAAACAAAGAAATCACCTAAGAAGTGGCTAAACTAAAATTGAAAATTGAAAAATAACATTAAGTGATTATAGATGGTTTGATTCATATTTACAATTCAAATTTGTTTCTTTCTCAATATGATAGTCCTTCAGCATGGAAAATAAAATACAAATTTTGTAAAGAAGAAATTTAAATCATTCTAAGAGCTATGTCAGTCTGCATCTTGAAGAACTACAACCTTTTTTTATATAGAAATTGTTGACTTCTAATTGGAGCTGTTACAAAACTGTGAAATAAAATCTTATGATTTAATAGAAACCTAGATAAAAAATCTGCTACTCCACATTCTTACTTGCTGATCCTTCACTAATCATTTAAAGTTTTGGATGCTCTTATCATTCCTTGGGCTTCCTTCTTTTCATTTCTTCACAAAGAAAGCTAATTATTTTCTTTCTAGTGCTTTTAATGAAATGAAAATTGATTCTACTTATTCAAGTACATTTTAATAACTATCAGCTCTTCTACTGTCATTGATGGTAGAAAATAGGGAACAATAAAGTCAAATCTTGCTCCTGTGGGACATTTAAGAGAGAAGCACATAATAAAAGGTTTTGTAAAAGAATTTCTTACTAAGGTTTATGTTTTAAGAGTTTTAAATACAAAAAAAATAACTTTGCTAAGTGAGAAAACTGAAGATTACTCTGAATTATGGATTATGTAATTTCCCGGAAATGTCACTTGATCTAATGCACAAATATATTATAAAGGATCAGAGACATTGTAGATGTAGTACATCAAGACCTATAGAACTATATGAAATCAGAAGAAGTAGAAAATATCTACAATAAAAGAAGAAATTTTAAGGTAATAACACATAGAAGTTACTTGATCTTCAGAGCACAAAATCTGGGGAAAAGTTAAAACTAAAAATTAGAAAGAAACTTGCTCTTCAATATTGATTGATACACTCATTGCCTTTACCAAGTATTGGGCCACTTCAACTATATTTCCTAGCATCTGTGATTAGCTGTAGTCATGTGAGTGAGTATAAGCAGTAAAGCATGAACATAAATGTTTCATGCTACTCCCAGAGTTAACTTATGACAGTATCTCATATAATAAATAGTCAATGTTCTTGCCCTAAGCTTGATTTAGAAATCACTGTTGAAGCAGAGAGCCACAAAATGAATGGGTTACACTGGCTCACTCTGAAGAATGTCAGCTACTTTACAGAAATGGTGCTTTTAACTCTATGTGTAGAAAAAAACTTAAAGGACTGTAGTCTCTGTAGTTGTCAGTGTTATTTATTATAAAAAAAAATTTAATTTGAAATAACAGTATTTAGATGTGGTTCTAATTTCAATAGTATGTGGGCAGCTCTATAATTGCATATGTGGTATAAGCATTAATGCTTAACAAATATTTTTATTATAAAAAGTGGATTTTTAAGAAACAAGTAGTTAACCAGTTGGGGTATTTATTATTATTATTATATCAGCAAAATTAAGCCTAGGAGTGATGTTGAAGGACATAGATAGCTACAAGTACTGAAGCATGTTTTTCTACATGTAAGAATCCAAAGGGAAGCTCTTCCCCACCTCAGTATCATCTGCAGGAGAAGTCACTGAGGACCACACTCTGTGGCCCCAAGACAAAACACAAAAATACTGAGTTTTGCTTCAGGATGGTAATTGAGCTGAACACATTTTTTCTTATCCTTTGAGAGTAAGAGCTGCATTCAATGTCTATAAAATAGAATGATGTTTTATTAATAGAAAAGAAAGTATCACTAATTAGTAGTTATTTTTTTAAGTTTGGTGTAAACCTAGCCTTTTTTGGTCTTAATTGCAACTAATAATTTTTTAGTCTATGTATTTACCTAAAAAAGAGCAAATGACTATAAATATACTTTTACAATATACTATTAGGGGAACCTCTATAGGGATGCCTGGGAGCCTCAAGGACCTTCCCAAAAATTCTCAGACAGTGGAGATAAAGGAGAGGATGGGGGGTGCATTCTTACTCTGCCCAATGTTACTGTAGATGACTAAACTGTACTGGTGATATTCAGCTGTCTGTCTTCAGGATCATATTTGGCACTGTTTAGGAATCCCAGGATTTCACCCAGTGATGCTAGGGGACTATGTGGTGTTTGTACTAAACCACATAAGGCATATATCACCTTAATTCCTATAATATCCCTTCAGTCCCACAATAGTTCTGTTTCAAAAGAAAAAAACATTGGGAATAATACACTTAACATTTTAAGTGAGTTACGAATTTTATTAATAGATTCATTTTGTTATTTGGTTAGCTGTTTTTGGTTTTAGGACAACACCCAGATAGGATCAAGGCTTAATCTTGACTGTTAGCTTAGGGTTTACACATGGCAGGCTTTGGAATCATACTGGGTTCCAGGGATTGAACCTAGATTGACTTCTTGTGAGGTAAATACCCTGCACTCTGCACTGTCTCTCCAGCCCAATTAGTTTTTTTAAGAAGAATAAATTCAAGTATCATAATCCCTTTCCAAGTTTATTAATAAAGTATTTTATTTTCTAGTGAAGAAACTCTATAAAAATAATGTTTTAACAGTATTTATGATGCTACAAGCATTCTTAAGGAAGAAAAATTATCTATTGCACTTTCTTCCTTAATAACCTTGGAAGAAGCAATTATAAAATATTATGTCTTTTTAAAACAAGGAAATTGCATCAGCAGTATACTTACTTAATGATAAACTCAAATTTTTTACAATCAGCAGTTCAGATCTTAAAATTACCATTAATTATAAAGAAAACAAAATTATAGATGATATATCCTCGAACTTTTCAAGGAGAAATGTTGCCCTTTATTTATTACCCAAATTCGGATTTGCTCTTGACATTGCTATGTAGTTTAATAAGAACCCAAGTGATATTACTCATACATTTATGTTTGTTGAGGGAATATTTGGGCACAGAATGAACTAGTAAACAAATGTGGGATATCTAAATGCAGAGGTGAGATCTGCATGTTCTCTTCTAATCAAGTGTTCACAATTTAAACACTGATTTTTATCTACCCTCTGGGAAAGCTATCAAATATCGCAATCATTGCAAGAAATGGAGTGTTATGATATGAAATGCCAGGTCAAAGCACGAAATTTGTTTGCTGATTCTTCAAGATATATTAATAAACAAGGCATTGCAATAGTGCTTTGTGGTATCCTAACATAAGAAAAATTATGAAAGTCCCATTTGATGTCACATTACTTCCATTTTATATAGCGTTAAGACATCTTAAGAAATGAGAAAAAAAGAAAACCTAGGAGTTTTCTGCATATCTATCTCCATTGGCTAGCCACACTTGTTTTCATACATAAATGTATATAAAAAAGAAAACCTACATAGATTACAGTCATAAATGCAGAAGAATAATGAGAAATGTATGTGATACTGAAATTTTACTATTTTTTATTTTTTATTTTTATTTTATTATTATTATTTATTTTTATTTTATTTCAGTATAATTATTTCATTAAAATAGTAACAAAATAGTAATAGAATAATATTGGCATACACATCATTACATCATTATTTCAGTGGTAGACAATAATTCTTCAAGTGATTTTCATAAAAATTAGTCATGAATTATTTGGAATAATCCACATTAACATTTGCTTTAGGTTTAATTTTTGAGCATTAAAATTACATCGCTTAAGAAATAAGAGCATCCTGAAATTTTCAACCTGATTCTACACTGATATATTCTACACTGATCCCAAATAAACAATCTCAGAAATAACGGAGTCCTTAAATTAACTATAAATTTGTGTTTAAAAATAGAGGGGAAGTTGTGACTCAAGTGTAAAGTCAATTGACTTGCCAAATTATAACGATGCATCCAGACCTAAATATAGGGAAACTGGCCATGGGTCAAGTGCAGAATGAAGAATTAAGTAGACTGTTACTTCAGTCCTGCACAGATGCCCAGGTTGTGTTGGCAAGAACCTTCATGCCTAATGATTAGAGAGGGAAAAAGGAGAGAAAAGAACATCCTCACCTTTTCTACTACTTTAGGATAATACAACTACATTTAAGTCAATGTGAAAAAATATAGTTTTTAATTGTTCATAGTAATGATGACACAGTAATGATAATCATGGAGTATACTTAATTGTGGACTGTATTTGTGTTCTACTTCTCTTTTGACTAGATGACAGTAAATTTAAATTAATTTGCATCTTACTGGGTTGTACCTCAATGGCAAAATAACTCTAGTACATAAAACTAGAATCAGAGAAAATAAAAGGACAGAACAAAATATCCAAACCGAAATCAACAGCAACAAAATCAAAAAACCTATACTTTTGATCAGACCTGAACATTAAGCCCAAAGTCAATGGCAACAGAATACCCAATCTACTACAAGCTGTACAAGTGAGGAACAGTTACACTAGTATTCTGGGGAATAAAGAAGAGAGATATGGAATACATGCTGGGAACAGGGGTAGAGGGAGAACAACACTGGTAGTGAGAATATCCCTGATTCATTGTGACTATGTACCTTAAATATTACTGTGAAAGATTTGTTAATTCACTTCGGCTACAATAAAAATTAAACAAACAAACAAGCAAACACTCGTAAACTTTAACAATCAAAACTTAAGTGGGCCTGGGGGCAAAGGGTGATGGTACACAATATACTCTGGGTCCCTTTAAGGATAGAAATCAACAATGGTTTTGGGAATGGCCCTGATTCAACATATATCTAAATTTTAACTATGAAGGACTTTGTAGATCATGATGGTTTAAATAAAATAAAGTTAAAAAATTGAAAAACATAGTTCTATTCCCAGAACCTCAAATATATATGTTCTATAGATGTGTATGCATATTTCTTAAATTAAGTTGCCCAAGGAAAATTAGGAAGTAGATATTTTGAGGGTTATTAATTTATGAAGGTAGAGGCCTCAATAATGGAACTGTGCCTATTTTACATTTTTTTAAAAAATATACTTGCAAGTCAAATATTATCTTCAATTAAGAAAAAATATAAGAACACTATTTTTTCTGGGTATCTCCTCACAATCATTCAGCTTTAGGGTTCCCATTGCCAACACAACCCTGGCATATGAGCAAGATCGAAACAACAATTTTTTGTGCCAACTTTTTTTTTTATCTCCTCATCCAACAATTGATCCACTGCCAGACCAGACCAGAAAACTCCGCCATCTCACTTGAGATGTAGCAACCAAAAAAAGGGGGCCTGTCTGTGAGGTTTTTAGGTAAACCCTTGAGACTTCAACATGTTGAACTTTCACTTGGACTTCTAGACTCTGGAAGATTGAAGAATCTAGTCTTTGTAAGTTGCATAGTCTTTGGTTATTTTGGATTCAAGCTAAAAAAGGAGACTTTGATTGGGTTCATGCACTGGGTATACAGCTGAAAGGGCTTTTTCCCATCTAGCCTGGCAGTGATAGGGTAATTCCTGTACATTATGCTTCATCTCTTTAAAAGAATCAGAAAAATGTGGGCAGGAGAGATAGCACAGCGGTAGGGCGTTTGCCTTGCTCATAGCCAACCCAGGAGGGAAGGTGGTTCGAAGCTGGGCAACCCATATGGTCCCATTAGCTGACAGGAGTGATTTCTGAGTGCAGAGTAACTCCTGAGAGCAGCCAGGTGTGACTCAAAAAACAAATAAACAACAACAAAAAAGATACAAAGAATGATAAGCAAAACTCTTAATTTTCCTGCCATATCCACTAATTCCCTGGAATAAGTGACACTTATAAATTATTAAATCTTTTACATAGATAACATATATTTTGTCCTCAGATGTGTATTAAATAAAAGTTGAAGAAACATATGTATCAGGGCATGTTGGCTCTTTCCTCAAAGCAGCTACCTTGTAACATACAATGTTACAATGTTATAATGGGGAATAATGAAAATAAATGATGAGCAGGCTAAGTCTGAATTTAACCTACCATGAAACACGACTTTCATCAGGGAACAAAACACAGAGTTAGTATTCTTGGTTAACTTTTTAAGATGACATTATTGTTAAGAGAGCACTGGAGTCAGACTGCAAATATGAGTCCTGACTTGCAATCTGCTTGCTTGGTGATATTTTTATTTTTGCTACACCCAGTAGTAATCAGAGCTTATTCCTGGCTCTGCACTCACAAATCACTCCTGCCAGACTCAGATGACCATATGGGTTGCTGGGGATGGAACTATGGTCTCTCAGTTTCAGTACTACTGCATTCCCTGCTGTGCTATTACTCTGACCCCTTTCTGGTAATTTTTTTAAATCATTTAAACTCCTGTTTAATTTAACCATTTTTTAAAATGAGAAAAATTTTATTAAAAGCTGTAGATACTGAAAGGTCTACTGTCATGTATATGCATTGCTTAGAAAAAAATTTTCATAGTGAATTGCAACTATTTTATAATTACCAAAATATTAGATTGTTACTTCATTAAATGGATTCAGATGAATTTAAAAGTTTATAATGGTAACATTGTTTGGACCTGTCTTTTGTGTATAGCAGGAAAAGCATAAAATTTAGAGAGAATAAAGATAATTATCAATATTTGCTTAGAGTTCTTGAGATTATTATACAAATAAGACATGTAAAGCTTTTATGTAGATTGTGTTCTTTCAATTTAGTTTATAGTTTTATTGAAGTTAGAGGAAGGATGAGAGACAAAAAAGATAATAAGAAAAATAAATTAAAACCCAACAGGTAGCTTTTATAACACAATAACAATAATTATCACACTGGGAATTTTAAGTAATAATGCACATTTGAGTACTAGAATTTGAGCACAAAATATAACAATATATGTATGAGTATTCCAAATTATAAAAATACACATCCCTCTATGACTATATTTGTATGTGAACCATGTAAGAGACAGATGCAATATTAGATGAAAAACATTGTTGCTGCTTTTCACTAAGTGATAAAATAATGGTTATTTTAGTGCTTTATAATGTTTAGAATTCCTCTAATTTTGTACATTGAATATGCATTAGTCACACATTAAGTTATTTTGATGTTAAAAGACAATTATCTTTAAAAAACATGCTTAACTATAGTCTCATAGTTATCTAATCATGCAAGTACAGTTAAGGCATTTCCTACAGTTCACACTCTTCACCTCAGGAACAATGTCTCAAATTTAAGCTGACTTGCAAGCTAACAAATTACTCTGTCAAAATTTTACGGATATTAGCAGAAAGGCATGGAATTTGGGGTCAGTACAAACAACAGTTTATTATACACTGCTATCACAAATGCTACAGCAAATTCAGAATAAAGTCTCCTGTTGTTTTCTAAGCTTCAAGGTCCAAAGGGCAACACAGTAAGGTTTGTTTCTTGGCCACAGTGGAGTGAATTATAAAATGACATGTATTTCAAAACCTTTATCTTGTTTAGGTCCAACCTCCTTTTCGTGAAGACAGTATATTGATTATTCTGAAAGTGAAATCTTTTCCATGAAGGAGACTTGTTAAAAACTAAGTGGCTTCTAAATGAATTAATAGTTATGGTTATTTATACATGATTCAACTATAGAAAAGATAAAACTTGTTTGTTTGGTGAAACTGGAGAGCGCTAGTGAAATGCTAAGTGAAATAATTCAAAAACAGAACGACAAATGCTGAGAAACCTCACTCGAGTGTGTTACATAAAGAAACAAAGCAAGAAAATAGATGGCATTCAATGAAAACAAATCCTAATATTCTAATCACAGCATTCAGTTGAGAACTGATGGGGATAAATGTGGTGGGCATGTAAGCACATTGTTGGTTTTCTTGCTGTGGGATAAGTTACACATCCATCAAAGGCATATAAACATTCAACTGCTTATAATCCAATAACATTGCAATAAAATAAACTTTTTAATTTGTTTTCCATCCTTTAACTTTGAATCTTTGTCTATCCTGACCTTTTAAGTGTGTTTCCTGCAAGCAACAGTTATCTGGATTCTGTTTCCTGATCCAAACAGCTACTCTGTGCCTTTTGATGGGAGAATTTAGTCCATTTAGGAAAATTTAGTCCATTTAGAAGTTAGTCCATTGACATAGTCTGTTGACAGAAAGGGCTGTTGTACCATTGTATTGTGTTGGGTGGTTGTTGTTATTACAATTGGCAATTTGGTTTGTGTAATTGCTCTTTGAGTAGTTCATTTAAGGTCAGTTTTATCAGTGCAAATTTTATGAGTTCTTTTTTGTCAGAGAATGTTTTAAATCCTAGGGCCCAGGTAAATGACACTTTTGCTTGGTGAACTTTTCTTTTATTCATTAGTTTGAATATGTCATTTTACTCTTTTCTTGCTGGATTGTTCATAATTCAGAAAAATGCCTTCTGCATGCCTGTATTTATTGCAATGATATTTACAATAGCTAGTATCTGGAAACAGCCCAGATGCCCAACAACTTATGAGTGGCTAAAGAAACTGTGATACATATACACAATGGAATACTATGCAGTGGTCAGGAAAAGTGAAATCATGAAATTTATACATGGATAGACATGTAAATTTATATGCTGAGTGAAATAAGTCAGAGGGAGAGAGATAGGTATAGACTAGTATCAGTCATTTGTGGGATTTAAGAAAAATAAAAGACAGTATATTAATAATACACAGAGACAATACAAATGATGGATGAAAGCAACACCACACGATAAGAAGCTTACCAAAAAGAGTGGTGAGTGCAGTTAGAGAAATAGCTACCTGAGCAATTATCATGACAATGATAGTGAGTGAGAGAATTAGAATGCTTATCTCAAATACAGGCAGGGATTGGGGGAGGAGAAAGTTGGGGGATTTTGGTGGGGATGTTGCACTGGTGAAGGGAGTATTCTTTTTTATGGCAGAAACACAACTACAAGCATTTTTGTAATTATAGTGCTTAAAACTTAAGGAGAGACAATACACTGGAAGAAAATGTAAGGTACTAAGTGAACAAAGACAAAATAAATTATCTCTGACTTATAGGAATAATGGAAGAGAAAGAAAATGGGAAAGGGGAAGAACAAGTTATGAGGAAGATAACAGCAGAAACTTTCCCAACCTTGAGAAAGGTGTTTTCTTACTAATTCAAGAGGCAAAAAGAATGCCAAGCAAAATAGACCCTAACAGAGTATTATCAAGACATTTAGTAATCCAAATGGCAAAAAAAAAAAAAAAAAAAGAAAGAAAGAAAGAGATGATGGACTCTTTAGCAATAAGGGCAAAGAAAAACCTCAAGTATAAAGGTGAAAACATAAGTATCAAACCAGATCCTCCATAAGAAAAATTTTTATTAAGCAATAAGTTAATCTTATATTTTAAAAATGTATTCCTGGGGGCTTGAGAGACTGCATATGGACTTAGCATGTGCAAAGATTTGAGTGTAGTATGAAGTGATATCTGAGCTCCTCATAAACTTTGGGGACAAATTCTTAAAATGCAAGTTCTAAAGAGTGTAGAATATGAGTTTTAGCTTTTATATGTATCATTTTTCACTCATTCAGGACAGCATTTATGCTTACCGCCCACAAGAGGAAGTAAAAAAACTTCACCTTTACTTATAATCTGTTTTTAAGTTACTATTTTACATGATAGTATGGAGATTAGTGGCTTTATAGAAATATACAGAATTACAAAGCCATGAACAAAAGCCATGATTGTGTTAGTCACAGATTACCCACACTAATAATGAAATCAGAAGTTATTTGGGGGTACACAAATAGACTTTCTCATAGTCAGTTTAGGTTAGAGAGAAAGCTCATGGAAAGACTTCTGAAAAGGAAACTTTCAAATCTGAATGAGAAACTGTCTTCCAACCACAGTTAGTAAAAGTTCTCTCTAGGTCAGTTCTCATTTTCTCTTGACTCTGGCCCTGTCCAACACTTAATCTAATTTCAATTTTGTCTAGTGTAGTCACTTAAAAATTAAATTATACAGTCTTAAATTTGATTTTGCAAATAACTAAAATATGATAGATGAAAATTCAATGTTCTCAATAATAGGCACTGGCGCCAGAGCAATTGCACAGTAGTTTGGCATTTGCCTTGCACACTGCCAACCCAGGATGAAAGGTGGTTCTATTCCCGGCATCCCATATGGACCCCAGCTTGCCAGGGGTGATTTCTAAATGGAGAGCCAGGAGTAACCACTGAGCAGAGCTGGATATAACCCCTTCCCCCCAAAAAAATATAACAGGCATGTAATCATAGAAAACCTATTCAGGGCTTTTAATTTTTACATAGCACTTCAAACATATCTGCAATGTTTACTAAAAATTTTTCTAGTCTTGTCTCTGTTCTGGAGAAAAAGAGTACATATTCAGAAATACAGTATTGTTCTGGCCTGTATTATAATAAGTATTTTAGTATGTTCTCTAAGAAAATTAAAATGATTGCATTTACACACATACACATTCAGGTGAGAAGGAGAAAATGGAAAAGTAAAAATATGATCAGTGTTATGGAGTACTGACTATTCATCTGACTTTATAAGATAATTCATACAATGCTCCAAATCATAACTTTCAAGTAGATATCTACTTTCAGAGATAAAATACTCAAGTGCCAAAACATAAAATAGTAAACACAGTCAGAATACAACTCAGATTATCTGACTCTGGAAAACAAATTTTTTCTTCAATAACATGAGGCCTGTGATCAGAATATATTGTACCTATAAATATCTTACCTGTAAAGTGCCTTACTTGTTACAACCCCATTGGTTCTATACACATTTTACCTTTATCTTAGTTTTCAAATAAATTTATACCATATTGTAAGTAAAATTATTTTAACAGATTTAACATTTATTGTATTGATATTAGAAAGTTACCTTCCACCAACACCAAAGTGTCCAAAACCCTCCACAATTGTCTCTAGTCTGCCTCTCCATGCCAGTTCTCTCCACAGACAATTTGGTAATCTAAATTTTGTTATACAAAGCCAAAGGCAACTATGAGCCTGGGGTCAGCTCCCAGGTAGACAAGACCTTAAACCCATATCATTAGTTGTAAGCAATTTGTGTTATTTTAATGAGATTTCTTTTACAATACTTTCTCCCTATCACACAGATACATGTACCAAATTCTCTGTCTCAAACATGTACATACATGTATATACATATATATATATATATATATATATATATATATATATAGTTAACCTTTTTTATTATTTCTTCAAGATTATCTCACTGCCATGGAAAGACTGCAGGCATTTGTATTGATTAAGCAATATACTGTTTTAATCAATTTATTTGATTAATTGTTTAATCATTCTTATCATGTAAACCTCCCCATGCCTTTACATTGTTTAATAAATATATTTTAAAAAATGGCTCACTGTGGTTTTGAAATACCCTGAATATATGTTAATATTTGCATTGTCCTCTGAGAAATTAGTAGGTTTGACTTAAATAGAAACCTATAAGAAGTGTTTATGGTTCTCAATGTTGCTCTTGTTTTTCTACCATTTTATGCAAAAAAAATCAAGATAAATGTTCTTGATAATCAGAGATTTGTGCTCTGTCAAGTTGTTGCAGTTATTTTCTGAAGGCTACCCTACCTCATTATCAGGCAGATGGTCACAACAGATATGATTTGTTAGTTAAGATCAAGAGTGCTACTTGCCTAGTCAATTAACTTTTAAAAATAAATATTTAGTGTGCTATTGGAGGAGGTTTTATGATAGCTTATTACAACGATCATTTCCTGCTGAAATATAATAGTTGGTTAGATTCACCTAGACTATCATTGCAGTAATATGATTACCTCTTATTAAATATTTTTCTCTAGTTCATCTTTCAAATAAAAGTATAATCTTTTTACTGATGAATAATGAAATATTCCAACTCAAAATTTCCCAGTTTCTGTTGCTCAACAAATGAATCTATTTCTATTCTGACATTAAAGGAACTCCAGAGTTGCTGAAAATGCCAATATATGTGGCATTTTTATGGCTAGCATGTTTTCCCTCCTTTACCTCCACCACATCTTCAAACACATTCCATCTTTTGCATAGAATTTTAATTTCATTACTTTCCTAGTCACCTGGGAGTGACTCTCTCATTAGTTCTCAATTGGTATGTGACTCATTCACTTCAGTGCTGACCACACTTTCATTTATACTCAGAATTGATATATGCACTTGTCTTATTTTACCACACACCCTGCTTTATAATTAGATCTGCGCCATTCTCTGCTCTTTTAGCTATTCTTTTCACATACGACTTCATCTCTATATCATAACCACGGTTTTAATTTCCATGACTTCAGTTTCAAGTGCCCCATTCTCAGACCATCATTTCTTTTATTTCTATTTCACCTCTTCAAATTCTATAATAGCTGTTCCTTCACTCACATGAATTTGGTGAAAATAGAGTATAAAACAAATCACCTCCTGATAGTATATCAATTGTTTATCATTTTAATGTGTCAATTTGGCTGGCCTATGGAGTGCCTAGATTTTTTATTGAATATTGCAAACATTATAATAGTGTTGCCTAAGAAGCTATTTTTGAATGAAATTAACATCTGAATGGAGATACTGAACAAAGCAGATCATGTGGACAGTTCTCAAATTATTGAAACCCTGAATAGAAGAGAAAGGCTGAGTAAGAAAAAATATTATCTTATGCCTTCTCTTTCACTCTTCTTTTCTCTCTTTCGGACTCAAATTTTTATTTTTACAGATATATGTAGAATTAAATTAAACATAATAAAGATGAAAAAATTTTATAATAAATATAATTATATAATATGGACTGTGACACTGATAAAAATTTAGACAAACATTTTTATATATATATATTATTTATATATATTCCAGACTTCTGTTTTTCTGAAGTGTGGTCACTTATAAAATCAATTTATTATGCTTTATTTATATTTTTCCTTTCAGATTTATTTTTATTTATTTGTATTTTTTCTTCTTTTTATTATTTATTATAGTTTTGGATAGGTGAGGAAACACATATATGCCCTTGGTTTATTCCTAAATATGTCCTCAGGAATGACTCCTGGTGGTATCAAGGAAGCATGCATAGTGCTAGAGATTAAACCCAGGTCACTCACATGCAAAGAAAGTACCTTAACCTTGGTACTATATCTCAGGCTAAATTTCATGTCACTTTAAATTTATTATAAGCAAATTAATGTGCTCTTTAAAGATGAGCTAGATAAATAGTTACATACCCTTTGAATAGTCACTCAATTTTAAAAAACAAAGTCATATATTCTTTCTTTATTTAAATTAAAACAACATTTCCCCCTCCTTGTTGCCAAATATTGACTTGGTTCTCACCTACAATTAAAGTAGTATCTATAAATAAATGATTTTTTTCTATACTCGTATTTCTACTAACTGCTGTATTTGTATGTATACTATATATTTCTCTATTATCTATATTCCTCCTGAAAGAAATATCATCTTTTGTATTTTCTGAATAGAAACTCTTCTCTGAAATTTGACAAAACCATAAAAATAAATGATTGTCAAAGAAGTAGGGTAGAGCAGTATCTTGCATACCACTGACCCAGGTCTGAATTAGAGTTACCCAATTCAGTCCCCAACTCTCATCACGATTACTCTCAATTGCAGGTCAAGGAGTATACCCTGAGTTCACAAAGGTATGGCCCACAAAAAATGATAATAAAGGGCCGGTGAAGTGGCACTAGAGGAAAGGTGTCTGCCTTGCAAGCGCTAGCCAAGGAAGGACCGCAGTTCGATTCCCCGGCGTCCCATGTGGTCCCCCCAAGCCAGGGGCAATTTCTGAGCACTTTGCCAGGAGTAACCCCTGAGCATCAAATGGGTGGGGCCCAAAAAAAAAACAAAAAAATGATAATAAAGATAATAATAAGAAATAATTTTACTATCATAATTTTTGTATGTACCCTTAGTTCTCTGCTTATCTTTACAGAATAAAATTATTATTCTTTTCCTCATACTAATTCTATTAACAAAGAGCTTTATAAATAATTCCTATGCTTATCATTGGAAAATGTCATAAGTGAATAGCTTACTTTTGAGGATTACTAAAAGAATTATGTATACAAATCACTTAGGATAGTGGTATGTTGCTAACTCAAAACTTTTTAGATATAACAATTACATGTTATAATATAATTAAATGGTATACATCACAACATTGTTGTCTCCATTTCACTTTATATTTCCCTGGAATTTGCTTTCACGGATAAAGATTTGAATACTGAGTGTAAGTGAGAATATACCCTTAAAATGCAGTTAACATAGGAGAATGTTGTTAGATATTTTCAAAGAGTTAACTCAATAAAGGATATCAGTAATCCAGATGTTGGAAAGCTGGATAGTAAAAGGAGAAGTCAAAACAACTCTGAGATAAGAAATAATAGAAAAAGGGCTGGAGCGATAGCTTGGAGGTAAGGTAATTTGCCTTGCATGAATAAGGACAATGGTTCAAATCCCGGCATCCCATATGGTCCCCTGTGCCTGCCAGGGGTAATTTCTGAGCATAAAGCCAGGAGTAACCCCAGGTGTGACCCCCTCAAAAAAAGAAAGAATGGAAAAAAATTCTATCTCTAATGCTAGAATAAAATGGGATAAAAATGTGTTATAAAACAGAACTATGGAGGATATTTCAAAAGTTGAAATATTAGTAAATACCTTCAAAAAACAAGTCCTCAAAACAGAGACAAAAGATTACGGGATAGATATGAAGAACTGTGGTATGTGGATTTTGACCTGTAATCTCTCACTATTGTCTTCAAGTACCAAAATCATCAGAAAGGAAATTTGAACAGTCGTCTGGAAATTATTCTCATGTACATGGTTTCTGAATGATCAGGCACAGTAAGAAATGTCAGTTAAAAGCTCTGACGCTGAAGGTAAATTTCCGACATTGGAAATTTTGAAAACTACTAGTCAAACTAAGAAAATAGAACTTGATTCTAGTACTAAAGAAGTTAGAAAAATATATATTTATATCCCAGAATAAAATCTAGAGATTTGTCTATCTTTTAATCTCCCATGTATTTGTGGTTTAATGTTACAGTACAAATCCCCAAGAGGAAAATTATGTATGTATGGTTGAATGAACATGGGAATAGGTTGTATTATAAGCATCATAGGGGGGAAAGAGAAAATATTTCTAGAGATGATAATAGTTGCTCCTTTATATGACCTAGGATTGTCCTCTAGATGGATGAAAATTTGTTTCTGTTTTACATCTGCTTATAATAGTTTCTACAATGAACTATTATAACTCTGTTATATGTGGATGAACCTTATGAAATACAAGAAAGAGATTGAATCATACAACATAAAGTACAGAATGAAGGCAGACAACTTGGATTGAAATTTCAGGTATTCTTTTATTTGTGTGACCCAGGCAAGCAAATGAAAACTTAAAAGTAAACTAATGAACATGTTTTATACTTACATGTAATTCATAAAAATCAGTTGCTATGTGTGTAACTGGTTCAAATCATGGTGACAGTAAATTAGCACTATATCAATGTGTTTATTTCCATTTCTTCAATTTTCTATATTAATAATTCTTATGTTTTGTTTTAAAGTTTCTATTTACTGAATTAATTTTTTATAAGTACACAAAATAACATGAGATAAAAGTTACTAAACATTACATTCTTCAGTTTTAACATATTTATTTACCTTATGACTCCACTCATATATTTTATTCCTTAGCAGAAGCTTAAAATTACTCAATTGAAGATATGCTCTAAAGAAGAAGTAATAAAAACCCATCATTTACACTGATTCAAATATCTGATTGAATATGCCCATTATTCTATCTGAAGACTGTTCTCAAAAACTTTCTTTCTTCTCCAACATTTTTCTTAAATCTATACTTGTATAAATATACCTAAATATCTTCTAAAATATCTTCTTGGAAAACTCCTATGAGTATTATGGGGACTAAAAATAATCTTATTCATTTCTTTTTTTTAATTGTGTATGTTTATTTCTATTTTTTACTTAAACAATTTTATTACATACATGATTGTGTTTGGGTTTCAGTCCTGTAAAGAACACCACCCATCACCAGTGCAACATTCCCATCACCAATGTCCCAAATCTCCCTCCTTTCCACCCAACCCCTGCCTGTACTCTAGACAATATGCTCCCAGAAGGAAAAATTGAGACCAAACAAACTTATATGTTTGTTCCTTCTTTTATAGCCTTTACATGAGTCAAACATGTATTATAGTCAGTTACTTCTCTAATACCAAGAAGAGTGAATTAAACATAAATTGCATATAGCTCATACATTATCATAAATTATTGTCAATGGCCAAGATTTATGGTTAAATATATTAGTTAATCTGTAACACAGACATAAAGAAGGGCACATATTTTCAAAGCTAAAGACTTTATAAAAATTATGACAAAATGAACTAGGGTTATTTCTGAAATATTTATAAAAATAGTTAACTAAATAACATACTTACATAGATTTTATCATTTATCTTTCCAGAAAAAAATAAGTAAAATTGTTTTATATACTATTTCTGGTTTTTATCATTTCATTTAACAACTCTTGGATACCTAATTATTGAATATTGTAAATAGCAGTAAGTAGGTAAACCATATGGAGCCTCCTGAAATTTAAGTGGGTAAATAATTAGAGTCCTATAAAAAAAAAAGCTGTTTTAAGTTGTTACCAAAAAGTTATATGGACATTTGAGTTGCAGTTTTCTTTAAAAGTAAAAATCTACAGAGGCTAAAGAGGTCACACATGCATTAAGGCTGTTGCCTTGCATATTACCAAACCTTGTTCAATGTCTGGTTCAACGTAAAGTCCCCTGAGTATATCTTGAAGTGATCATTGAACACAAAGGTAGGAGCAAGTCCAAAGCACCTCTATGCATGTCCCAGAAACAAATATACAAAAATAGGAGAAGGGAGTGATAGTACAGCACATAAGGAGTTTTTTTGCACATGACTGACCAAGATTTGATCCTTGGTATCCAATTATTCTCCAACCACTCTCTGGTGTAATTCCTGAAAACAGAACCAGGAGTAATTGCTTAACATTGCAAGGTTTTGCTCAAAAACAAAACAAAAAACATGCAAAAATAATCCACAAGTGTATTCAATGTATTTGATAAGAATTAGCATAATGTAGTTATGGCAGAAAGTTTCCTAATCTATCATATTAGTTACCACATGCTGTCATCAGTTGTCACATCATATTGTCACATGTCTCATCAGATGATTCCCTTTATTATAAAATGCCACTAAATTATGTTTATTTACTCTGATGATAAAAATGTGTTTATTTTCATAGATTATTGTTAATAGCATTGATTGTTTATAAAGTATATTTATGCATGTGTGTATGAGTTTACATATGCATATTTAACATCATAAATTATACCACTTGAATGTAGTAGGAAAATTCCCTTATGAATTGGTATTTTTGTGCAGAAAAATGATCAATTTCATCTGGTCTAATTCACCATTGTTGCCTACTAAATAGTTCTTTCAATGTATCATGTTTGAAAAATGTTGTTAGACAATGTCACATATTATTTTACACTTTCTTTACATATTTTATGACTAACATATTTGTCTAGATCTACAGTTTAGCTCAGATTAGTTTCTAAAATGAGTGAGTTTAAAATGATATTTATATTTTCCATATGAATAAATAGTAAAATATGTAGCATTTAATTTTGTGACTAAAACACATGCAAAAATAGTTGTCATCAATAGAATCAATCTTCACCACTTGTAATATAATAATAAATGGGGACAAAAAAGTGAGAAATTCTGACTATGTCACTCTCTTCCCACAAAGGAAAAGAAAGAAAAAATATAGTCTTACGGAGTGGAGAGGGGCTGGAGAGATAGCATGGAGGTAAGGCGTTTGCCTTGCATTCAGAAGGTCGGTGGTTCGAATCCCGGCATCCCATATGGTCCCCTGAGCCTTCCAGGAGCAATTTCTGAGTGTAGAGCCAGGAGTAACCCCTAAGCACTGCCGGGTGTGACCCAACAACCCAATATATATATATAGTCTTAAGGGAGTGGAGAGATGGTACAGGATTAGGTTACTTGAGCTTGATGCGAAAAAAGACCTCCAGAAAAAATATAGTTCTTACAAACCAGAAATGTCACTAAAAAAAAAAAAATCAATCATCCAGATTCTGACACCCGTTCTCTTTTGAGGTTGAGGATGGCATGTGCTCCAAGATACTCATTCAGATGGAGAAGCCACAACAGGACCAAGTGGACCACAACATCAAGAAAGTTCCCAAAAAAACTGGAAATGGAACTGAAATTGCTTGTCATAAGCACCAGATCATACTAGTAAGCAGGATGTGATGAGTTGTTCAAATGAAAGATTCTATAGTCAGTAAGTGGAGTAACTAAAACAACTGGTACCTTGGCAGAAGGAACACAGAATTGCACATATAATAGGAAGAAATGCTGCCTCGATGTAAGAAAGGGTTTCAGGAAACCTAGTGCAAGAGAACAGTAGATTTGATGTGTCATATGGCTGTGGGATGTGTTAGGGACATAAACAATAATCAATAGCGATGCTATGCCATATTTCCTATCTCTAAGACATCAGATGGAAACTTGAGATTGACTTACTCAAAACCTCTACACTTCATCCAAGTTATTACAGTGGATGGCCAGGAACAATTCCTTCAGCATTCCACAGTGCAGCTCCTGGAGCTGACTTTTTTTTTTGGAACAAAGGTCATCAATACTCATAAATTTTCAGTGAGATGTTTCCAAAACCTTCTCAAAAGGATCCTTTTAGTACTAGCCAGAATCTTCCCTGAGAAAACGGTCAGGATTCCTTCAAATACACCTGTACCACAGTATAGAATATGCTGAAAGCAAGAGGAAATGGAGGGTGGATAATTACAAATTAAGTATACATGGTACAATGTTAAATTCTTTGTGGTGCATTCTGTGCTGTCTCCACTGATTGTCATGGGGGAGAACCATGACAAAAAGGAACCAACATGAACTTCATTAGTCTTGAACACTCGTTTATTTTTTTGTTTTTTAAATTTGGTCATCTTGTTCTATTGACTTGCTCTTTACACATCCCCAAGGCACTGTCTCATACAATCCCCCCAACACACACACACACACACACACACACACACACACACACACACACACACACACACTGACCTTCTTTAGCCCCATTGCTTTTTTTACTCCCAGCAAGATATTTGGGCCAATGTCCATCAAGGTTACAGACAAAAGAAGTATGGTTCTATAAATTCCCATATGTTGCCCATCATGTTTTCATAAATCCAATTTTCTTAAATTTTTTTTGTTTTATTATGTATTAAAAACTTTAGTTAACATGACTCCATCATTCTCCTGGGTAATGAAAAAAGATATCAAATGACAATAGCTCGGAGACTTGCCCATCTTACTTTAAACTGTTTATTTTTATAAGTACTCTATGTTTGACTTGTCTCTGATCATTTTAGAATTTTCCTGAGATACAGAACATTACTTTATAACCTAAACACCTATGTCTTGTGTTTTATTTTTATTAAAAATTGAGAAAGCTCTTTCAAATCTATCTTTACTAAGAAGTAGAATACAAAGAAATAATATGAATAAAACATATGTGCTCTTTTTTTTTCCTGAACTGCAGTAGACAGGTGGTGCTGGAGCATTAATTGATTGCTAGTGAAGTGGAACCCAGCATCTGAACATTGAATCAATCTTTTGTAAAAACTTGTATCAAATCTAAAAGCCTGAAGGCTGAATTTTATTGTGCCACATATTGCACTAAGATCTCAACCAAGAACTCTTAGAGGTTTAGAGTTCCCATACTTATAGATAGTGAAAAGTAAAACTCTAGTACAAATGTAAAATAATAATGTATGCCTCTTTGCTTCTCTTTCTACCCTTCAATAGATAATAAATTAATATAGTTACATAAGTACATGACCTATGAGAGATTATCTATGAGAGAAAATTTATAACTAATTTATCTATAGATACTTTAATCTTGCATATAACATAAAGGAGTAACTGCTTTAATAAATCTTGGTTAGTACAAAAATCCATAGCGTATTGTTCTACCCAAAGAAGCAAATAATAAAACAGTACTTTATCTAAAGTGTTTTCTTCTCTGATTGAACACTTGTTTGTATTTTTATGTAGGTCACTCATACACATAGAGTAAAGTTCATTGTGACTTCAGTTTGCATTTTACTAAAAATAAGTTAGATCAAACATCTATTCATGCAATAGGAAAGGTGTCTTAGAGAGATGGAAAAAAGGGGTCTTATGATTGTTCAATGGTACTACTTTAAAATAAATTAAATTTTCTATTCATTTTTCAAAAGAGACTAATACCAAAGTTTATTTTCTATAAATACCTATGCATTTAAAAAATATAAATTATATATTATATCTATTATAATATACATGATATATACTATTAATTATAAATGTTGACTAATAATATTTTAATATGGTATAAATTATCATAGAGATTAATTAAAATAAAATATATTTAGATAATATATAAAGTCTATTCTATAATACGAGGAATTTATTATTAGTTCACATATTTAGTTCTTAATATATCTTACAAAGAACATAGATGTTGGTTAAATATTCCCTTTTGAGTTATAAAAAAATTTAATGTTGTGAACACCTTTAAAATGTGATGTTTTGTTATGATATAATTAGGAGTCTAGTATGAAGATCAGTTCATTTATTCCATTCAAATTGAATGCTCTCAAGTGCTTGTCTAATCCATACTTAGAAAATAATTACAAAATAATAATAATTTTCAGGTTTTTTGATTTAATATCTATAGATACAAATATCTAAACTATAGATTGGTTATCTAACTACATATCTATAAAATTTGCATTTATTAACTCATTTTATTGTTAAATCTTTAGACTAGAAAGAATAAAATAAGAACATGCTAAGTAATATATTCCAACTTATGCTTAAGCAATTAATTTAATTAGCATTAAATTTAGTTTTGGCATCCCAATAAGATAAAAATAAAAACATGATAGGTTATCTCATTTTCATGATCTGATAGAAAAACTCTATATGAATTGTCCAAATGAAATCCTTATTACCCCTGATGCTGGATCGTCTAGCAACATATCATTTAAACAAACTAAATAATATAGAAGAAAATTATAAAATCATATCAAAATGAATTATTGAGAAGAATATCAATATAGGATCAAGATTATAATAACAATTTATAAATATATTTAAAATAATTTATTTCTTCATATAGCAAAAATGTATTGTTTTGGTTTAAGATGATCCATTTTTCAATAGTCATGAATACAAAGGCACAAATGGTTATGAATAAAAATGAATATACTCAGACTTAGAAATAAAATTAAATATGTAATGTAAATTTTATTCTTCAAAATACATCAAAGTTATTTATTATAAAATGTTTACACTGTGCTTTATTTTATTCCCGAGCAATTTTAAATCAATAATGTTGGTAACTTTTACTTATATAATTTAATTCAACAGACATAAATGAAGCAGTGTCTACATTTGTCAGATAACTGCTGAGGTCCAAGAAAGCAAGTTGGCACTGCTCATTTCCCTCAAATAAGAAGCTCAAATTGGGTTCCCTCTCTGTTAACATCTCCAAGAGCGAATCTGTCTCTGGCAAAACCAGTTTCAGTATTATATTCACTGTAGCAGTATACGAAGAGTGGGAATTTTACAGTGCCATTATTTTAGAAAGAAATGTGTAGGCACCTCTAATAAAAAATGCTCATGAAAATGCCAATTTGACATTCCTAATGTGCCATTTACTATAGTACTCCCCGTTCCTGCATGATTCAACGATAAATAAAATTGATCAGAATAAACATTTTTAATCCCCAAGCAGTTCCATCAGTATTTTTCCAGTGCTATGTACATAACCAGATGTACATGTCATTTCTTTTCTCTCTCTCTCTCTCTGTCACTCTCTCAAGAAATACTTGATTGAAACCGGTTGTTTCAGTGTACCAGCATCAGGCATGCTTAATCCCCCAAAGAGAGCATTAGGAAGAAGAAAATAAATCGAGACTCTAATCCCTCTTTCTTTTATATCACTCTTTTTAAGAGTGGGAAAATCAGCTTTGATGGTGGATTACTGAATGCCACATGTTCTCGTTGGAACATCACAGATTGGATTTAGCACAAAAATACATTTTTTTCTTGATCTGTAAACAACACCAGCTGAATCTATATTTCTCATGAATGCCCTGCCACATCACTGTGTGTTCTCTTCAGCAGGCAGCCAGGTTTTTTATAATTCCCTTTTAGCATAACTTTTGAGAATTTGCATCTGTCACTTGGAGCTGAGCACCGGGAAGATGCTTCATCACTATTCTGGGCAACTGGAACTTGGTTACATTGCTATACTTCTTGGCTCAGAGACCAACAAGAGTATCTTTAAACGGCTTTAAACCAGTGGCTTTAGCCGACATAGAGTCACTGCTATCGTATATCTTTTGAGAGCTTACCTTAAGCCTCAAATTGGCAACCAGAGGACATATGTCTGTAGAAAGTATTGACCTTAGTTTCTAAGATTGGATTTTGACAGTATTCCATTATGTCCAGGTGTAAGCCAATTGGAATTGTTTAGAAGTGTCCATTTTATTTGCTTCTGATGGTCCAAGAAAGAGTTAATATCAGGTGTGAAATTTTTTTTCTCTGACTAGTTCTAGCACTAAAAATTGCAGATTGGGAATCCAGGAAACAGGAAATTAAAACTGAAGTTATTGTCATTTGATAATTTTATTATCAAAACCAGAGGAATAATATAGGAAATAAGACACTTTCTTTGCATGTATTTGATCATTATTTAATCATAATTTTTTCATAAAGTCTCCTAAGCAATTTTGAGGTCACTCATGAACACAATGACAGAAGAAACCCCTGAGCACTAAGTCTGACTTACTAGTTCCAATAGTTTGTCATTGAACACTAGAAAAAATAATAAAGTATAAAATGAATAAAGTTATACTGAAGTTTAACTGGGAATAGTCCACACAACGTACTTGGACAAATTTATTCTTCAGTCAGAATACTATACCCCTTTTCATTGTATAAGTTGGGTTTTATTTATATCATTTATAATCATCATTTATAGAGGGCTTAATATTGAGGGTAATTGCCTCTGTGAAAAATTATGTCCTATAATTTATATTAAATTAAGGAAAAATCAATTAAAATATACTTAAAGTAAATAACATGTTAATTCTAGATTAGTCACAAAGATCACATTTTTCACACAGAAACAGTAAAATCAATAGTGCAGAGGGTAGGTGTGTTTGCTTTGCATGTAACTGACACCAGCTTAATCCCCACCTCCTAAAAGATCCTCAAACCTTATCCAGGGGAATGTTTACATCCATGTTAACAAAGCCAAAAGTAAGCCCTGAGCCATCACTGCTTATGTCAAAAAACAGAAACTTTGTCTTTTTACTATTAATCACTCAATAATGAGTCTTTAAAATCTATTACAGAAATGGTAAATTTTGACTTTACAAACTATTAAAAAGTATCAGAAAGTAAGAAAAGAATTGATAATTCATAAATTTTATTTCCTGGACTCCACAGGAATTTTCAGCTCAAGAAAATGTTATTGAAAGCTTTTTGTCAGAATTCGTTTATAAAGCTTTAAAATTAATGAAGGATTACAAGGTGAGTCTTGCAAGCAATTTTGATGAGCAGATTTTTGTCTTTATATCCAAATTCTTACCACAGGTGTATAGACTGTTCTCCTGATTATATAAATGTTTGTCCACATGAGAAAACCCAGATAAGTAGCTGTAATTGTGAAGATTCCTGGAAGCCAACAATTTTCTTATTCATTCAAATTCGAATTCTTATCTTCCTGAGGGTTTCCTGAGCAAAACTTAAGTGCATCAGGTAGATATATAAATGTCATATTTAATGGTTGATTCTGTAAATACAGATTGCATACACCCAATATTTTATTTGAATATTGATATTGATGATATCATAAATAGCCCAAAAGGATTTAAAATTTTTATCATACAAATAGCAATCTCTAAAAATAACAGAGCCTCTAAAATAAGTAACAGGTATGTTTGGAGAGCATGAAAAGAAGATTGACCCAGAACTTTAATTAGGGATGAAATAAAGTGGTACTAGATTTATCCAAAGAATATATATTAAGTACTAACAATCACATTAAAAGATGTTTATTATCTCTGTACATTAGATAAATTCAAACTAAAAACCCCAATAACATCAACTCGTATTTTCAGGCTGCTAAATATGCATATATGTAATTACATAGAGAAATATACATGTAAATATGTAAGCAGAATGTATTGATGTGGAGAAACTGCCCTTTTTAAAACGTGTCTCTTAACTATGGAAAACAATATGGCGAGCCCTAAAAATAAAATCAGAAGTTCCAGATAATGCAATACTATTGCTTCTAGGTATGTGACAAGATAATAAAATCAATACATCAGATAAATATTATTTCTCCTTACTTATTGCAATATCATATGAGTATTCCCATTGTCAACTATTTTCCTATTCACAGACAGATAAATAGAGAAATAAAATGAGTTACATGCATGCTATGAAGTACTATACATTATTAAAATATAAATTAATCAATATGTAATCATAAGGATGAACTTGGAGTATATTATGCTGAGTGGAATAAACCAGCCATTGAATGACAAATACTGAACTTTTATGAGATATGTTAAACCACTTTTATGAGATATGTTAAAACAATTCATAAATTCTAATAATGAAATGATGGTAGCAAGGCTTAAGAAGTGGTTGGAAAATAAAGTTTATCAGTAATTGAGATAGATTCAGTTAATGTTAAAATTTGTCACGTATTCCTAACAAATAATTTTAGAGCAGAAGTACATTAACTTTTGGTCAGAGTATAGTACAACAGGTAGGAATTTGTCTTCGATGTGATCAACCAGAGTTCAACTCCAGAAAACCCATGTTTCCCTGAGCCCACTTGGAGGAGTAATTCCTGAGAGAAGAGATAAGAGTAACTGCTGAGCACTGCTCAGTGAGGCCCCAAAATAAAAAAATAAAAAATAAATAAAATTTTAGTTCTGCAAGACTAAAGCTATGAAATTTGACTAGCAGCATTATATTTATCATCAGCTATGATTGTTATATTTAAAAATATCCCTCAAGGAAGCCAGAGGGATGGCACAAGCAGTAAGGTGTCTGCTTAGCGAGCGCTAGCCTAATATGAACTGTGGTTTGATGCCCGGCTTCCCATATGGTCCCCAAGCCCGGACTGATATATATATATATATATATATGTATGTATAGTATGTATATATTCCTCAAGTAAAATGCTCTCACATTATTTTCATTACACAATAAAAGAAAATTTATTGGAAATCAGAAAGATACCTCAAAGTACAACTGCATGAATGTTTATTGCATAATATTAATACATAATAATGCTTATTACATAAGAAGAAAAAAGGTTTGCTTCCCAGCATCACATGTCTCCTTACACCACATGAAATCAATACTGAGTACACAAAAATGATCCCAGAACAAATGAACAAAAAAAAAAAGAAATGCAAATATATTTCTGAAAGATATGAAAATAACTGAGTTAATAGAGTTGTCACACACTACATTGTGCATAATTTAACATAAAATTGATTAGGATCCAAGGAAAATCGCTCAATAGTATGTGGAGACAGAATGTGAAATGTATCACAAGCCAGCCCTGAGCATCACTGGGCATAGCCCTGCAATTACAACTCAGTATCAGCAAAGGAAACTACATGTACCCCATAATGCAAAATCCTGGTAGCTCTTTAAAACTTGGGCTTTAGGATTGAACCACATTGGTTTGTGGATGAATTATCTTTCTCAGCACTGCTTGGAAGATTCCACTCCTCATTCTTGGGTTATATACCATAAAAGGGGTCTTTCCCTTTAAGGGCAGAGAAATCTTTTAAACAGGAATCCCTCGTAACTCATTTTTAGGCAGTTACCCAGGAGTAATAAGATCCCCAATAGGAGTGTGGCAGAAACTGGCTGTTTTCTCCTTTTGTTTTCTCTGGCTATTTCTCCCAGGTGGCTTCACTGGAGAAACTGTTGACTAGACTAGCTATTTCCGCTTTAAGGCCCCTGACTTCCTTACCCTGCCTGTTTTCCATTAAACCCACTCTAGAGAAAAACCTTGTCGTGTCAGTCAGAGTCTTGCCTGCTCAGCTTCTGGTGGAAGGTAGCTTCTGGTACCTCATAAAATATTATTTCGCTAAAAGGTATGTATATAGTATTAACATTGCTAATTATCTCTAACTTGAGCTGACACACATTTGTCCAATATGAATAAATTGCTTAAGAATATCCAAGGTTTAGATGTCACTAAATTTGTGGCTCCTCCTTCTTGACTAGTGAATTTTATTAATGATGTCGTCAATCGTTGAACAAACATTAAATTCATATTTGTACTTGTGCTTTCTCTGGTACTGGAGTAATATATGCACCTGTTATCTTTAAATAAACAACCAACTACTTCTCTAACACATGAAATATTCTAATGCAACACAATAATACTGTTAAGAGATAGTTCATTCATGCACAACCAGTAACTATCCAGGACCTTCCATCAAAGGAATCTATAAAGTAGCCTGGGCATACAAAATAATTAGCTCATTCCTAAATTTTGAAGAATGACATTGAGGCACAGTAACTTTCTTTAGTTATATAGAGCTCATATTTAAGACATAAACATATACAAGTGCACAAGTAAAAGATAAACTCAACAATGATAAGGAAATCAGCTATGTAAATACTGACAATGAAACAGGAGCTATCATTATACATGTACCAAAAGATGTGACATTTCAAAACAATTGATGGCACTCCAGACTCTTCCAAAAGGGGAACAAATTGTCAGGTAAGGATAAAATATTCTTTCAAAGCATTCTGAAAGTAAAAAATAAAATAGTTTCCCTGAATATGTCATGTTGCCCTTACCAAAATCACTTTTTTTCCAAGTACCAGGAATATATTTTCTTTAAAACATTTTGGTATGCAAAAAGAAATGCGGAGACTAAAGAGATGTGACAATAAAGTCATGTTGAACTTCTCACACAATTACTTTTGTTATGTTCAAACCAATTACTTTTGCTGTCAGTGGAACAAAATATACAGCCATAGTTGAGTGTAAAGAAATCAAAGGTATTTCTTGACACGCCAACATAAGTTGTATGCAAAATAGCTATATGAGTTCAATGAGTCTATCTTCTATTCAATTTTATGGATAGTTCAGTTTTAATTTAAGTATCTTCTTTTAACTTTCTCAACACCTGAAGTAGAATCTGTCAGGTTCAGTATAACTGCATTAATATTTTATTAATATCTATGATTCAGAAGTGAGGCAGGAAGGGTACCAATATGCTCTTAACAAAGTTTCCAAACTGAAAAATTGTCATAAAAATCCGAGTAAATTATATAAACAATAATATTATTTGTCTTATCCTTTTCAAGATTAGCAATTGTATATTTCTTAATTACCTAACACAAAGAATATGCAGGTGTTTCAACAAAATCTGTGAATTTTAAATATCTCAATTTACACAATACCAAATAATATATTCAACTTGTTCTTGCCACTGTAATGTTTTCTTATGACTGTAATTATTTCAATACTGATAAGGTCCTTTAGAGAATAGTAATCATTAGCTTAAAAATATACAAGATGGCTAGAGAGATAGGAAAGCAGTAGGGTTGACCCAGGATGAAGTGTGGTTGGGTCCCCAGCAGCCCATATGGTCTCCAGAGCATGCCAGGAGCATTTTCTGAGCACAGAACCAGGAGTTACCCCTGAGCACTGCCAGGTGTGACCCCAAAACCAATAGATAGAGATAGATAGATAGATGATAGATAGATAGATGATAGATAGATAGATAGATAGATAGATAGATAGATAGATAGATAGATAGATAGATAGATAGATAGATAGATAGATAGATAGATGATAGATAGATAATAGGTAGATTAGATAGGTAGATGATAGGTAGATGCAAGTTCATTTTAATAATATGTGTCTATAATTTAAATAGTCAAGTGATCGCTAGCTTCTTTTGATTACAGAAATAAAGAAGTGGATCAAACACTTATGAAGTTCATCTGGAACAATAAACACCCTCGAATAGCTAAAGCACTCCTAGGGAAAAGGAAAATTGTAAGCATTACTTTCCCCAACGTTAAACTGTACTACAAAGCAATAGTTATCACAACAGCATGGTATTGTAATAAAGACAGACCCTCAGATCAGTGGAATAGGCTTGAGTTCTCAGACAATGTTCCCCAGATATACAATCACCGATTTTGACATTGGAGCAAGAAATCCTAAGTGGAGCAGGGAAAACCTCTTCAACAAGTGGTGCTGGCAGAACTGGTTAGCCACTTGCAAAAAAGTGAACATCATGTACTAAGATAAAATCCAAATGGATTAAAGACCTTGATATCAGACCTGATACCATAAGGTATATAGAACAACACATCGTTAAAACACTCCATGACATTGAGACTAAAGGCATCTTCAAGGAGAAAACTGCACTTTCCAAACAAGTGGAAGCAGAGATCAACAGATGGGAATACATTAAGCTGAGAAGCTTCTGCACCTCAAAAGAAATAGTGCCCAGGACCAAGAGCAACCCACCGAGTGGGAGAAACTATTCACCCAACACCCATCAGATAAGGGGATAATATCCAAAATATAGAGGGCACTGACAGAACTTTACAAGAAAAAAAACATATAATACATCAAAAAATGGGGAGAAGAAATGAACAGACACTTAGATAAAAAAGAAATACAAATGGCCAAAAGGCACATGAAAAAAATGCTCCTCATCACTAACCATCAGGGAGATACAAATCAAAACAACGATTAGATACCATCTCACACCACAGAGATTGGCACATATCACAAAGAATGAGAACAAACAGTGCTGGTGGGGATGTGGAGAGAAAGGAACTCTTATCCACTTTTGGTGGGAATGCCATCTAGTCCAACCTCTATGGAAAGCGATATGGATAATCCTCCAAAACCTGAAAATTGAGCTCCCATTCTACCCAGCTATTCCACTTCTAGGGATATACCCTAAGAACACAATAATACAATACAAAACCACTTCCTCACACCTATACTTATTGCAGCACTATTCACAATAGCCAGGTTCTGGAAACAACCAAGATGCCCTTCAACAGAAGAATGGCTAAAGAAACTGTGGTACATATACACAATGGAATATTATGCAGCCATCAGGAGAGATGAAGTCAGGAAATTTTCCTGTACATGGATGTACATGGAATCTATCATGCTGAGTGAAATAAGTCAGAAGGAGAGGAGAGAGATGCAGAATAGTCTCACTCATCCATGGGTTTTAAGAAAAATAAAAGTCATTTTTGCAACAATCCTCAGAGACAATGAAAGGAGTTCTGGAACTTCCAGCTCACTTCATGAAGCTAACCACAAAGAGTGG
Organism: Suncus etruscus; assembly: GCF_024139225.1. NCBI lineage: Eukaryota > Metazoa > Chordata > Mammalia > Eulipotyphla > Soricidae > Suncus > Suncus etruscus. The sequence goes on along the minus strand of NC_064860.1, from coordinate 52,637,203 downwards.
TGACTGCAGTTATAGAAATAACTACACAGAGAACTACCATAATCATGTGAATGAATGAGGGAACTGGAAAGACTGTCTAGAGTACAGGTTGGGGTGGGGTGGGATGGAGGGAGATTTGGGACATTGGTGGTGGGAATGTTGCACTGGTGAATGGGGGTCTTCTTTACATGACTGAGACTTAATCACAAGGATATAAATATTCCTGGAAAAGAAACAATGAGAAATATCAGCATCAACTTGTAAATAAGTGATCTGTCTACTCAGCCAAAAGTGGTTTATTAAATTTACTTAACTTTTTGATTTTTTAATTATGACTATTTCTAAAGTTGTGTGTTAGATCTTATGCAACTTTCAGTTCTATTTTCTATGTAAACAAATGAGTCATCTGCCTACAGTTCTATTCTTTCCCTAATTCTTACTACATATTTCTTATAGACTCTTTCTCTAATATAAAATAAATATTCTCTTATTCTATTACTAAGTTCTTAGTCAATGACTTTCCTGTGACTAAATCATAGATAAAAATCAATGGCTTTGGTCATATGGTTCTATTATGCTGAAAGCCATGTTGAGGTTTCTTTCTCTTTTTTTTTTTTGCTAATAAACCATTTGTTTATTCAAATTCAGTCTTAAAGGGGGTAAGGAAGAAGAGATAAAAGTCTTATGATTCTAGGTATGTAGAATATATAAATTATTAAAGTCAAGTATAAACTTTTAGCTATGAGTTTTCTATCAAATGACACCAAAAAATGAAACAGATCATATTAGTAGAGCTTAACAAAAAAAAATACATCAAACTCCATCCAAAAATGAGACGAGATGAGCAGAAACATCCTTAAATTTGTTACATAGATCATTCTATATCACAACAAAGCACTCTTTTTAATTTGCACCAACCTATCTCCAGAAGCAATTGTATTTTGCTATTATTTTCATTTTCAAAAGTATATTTAATGCAGCCCACAGCCTAGACTTGTAATCATAAGACTGCACATCTGACCTCAACACCACTCCACATCACAGAGTCTTTTTTTTTTTCCTTTTTTTTTTCTTTTTTTTTTCTTTTTTTTTTTTTTTTTCTCTTTCAAGTACAACAATTTTAACCAATGGGAGCATAAACACATTTTGATGGTGGGAAGGATAAAGAGGAACCTGGCAGGATGGGGGGAGGGGAAACAAATTCTTAAACAAATAGCTAATTGATATTTACGCAAATACAATTATTTGTTTAGCCTATTTTCCATTTAGATCTATCTTTTGTGCAAGCAATAAGGATCATAATTTAAACTTTACAAAAACATATCTATAACTACATGCTTGAGAGCAGTTACAAAAACAGGTTCCATGGAAAGGTTAAGGAATCTGGTTAAGCCATATTCTTTGTGCTGAGCTAAATTTATTTGCAGAGTTTTCTGTTGGTTCGGGGCTATGCAAACTTTTGTGGCTTGAATCAGGCAGGCGGTTGAAAATTTATTCAGAGTTCCTTTGATATGTGGGGTGCTCGGTCTCCCACATCTCCCCCTGTTTAGTATACAATGTGGAAGGGACAGATGTGCCTCGGTGGACTGGCCACACTGGATGAAGAGGTGTGGGGCTTCCAGTCACCGCATCTGCTACCCTTGAGTCAGTCGTTTCCAAAGCTTGGCAAGGCGCGAGCGCACAGATTGAGGTCTATGCGCCAGCTCCTCGATAACTTCAAACTTAAGTGGCGGAGAGTTGGCAGGAGGGGAGATGTCAGGTGTCAGCTGGTCTTCTGAGGTGCATAGTTGTTGGTACAGAACCTTTGAGTCCTTTCTGGTTGCTTCATCCACTTGATTCTTTACGAAGGTGGTGAGATTGCGAAAAGCATAATCAATTATCCCATCAATCAACCCACAAATATACAGACATTATAATGTAGCACCACTTCCCCCTGCAAAGGCACACTAAGTAAAGGGGAAATCTTACATAAAAAAATATAATAACTAACAAGTTTAAGAAAAATCATTTAAGTTCAGTTTAAAAGTTTTTAAACAATTGGCGATTGTTAATTATAAAATTTTTTTTGAATGCTGAAGTCTTACAGAAGTCAGGAGGCATTCCCGTGGCATTCAAAAATAACCATTTTACCTCCTGCCAAGCTGTTTTCTTACAGACTTCCTGCAGTTTCCCGCAGTCCTGTCCTCATTCACTTCAAAACAGCCTGTCACCCCTCCTGCTAGCCCACCATTCCTGCCGGACCTGTTTCTGACTGACTCTGCCTAAGGGGAATGCTGGATGATACTCTGCCTGGCAGCCCTTCTATAAACCTTCAGCATGCCCACTGCTACCAACAACCCTGCTGACCTCCACTGGGGAGCTGAGACTCATCAAGGCATACCTTTGACACAGGTCATGGGCGTGGGACCTTGCTTACTCGGACCATATATGCGCCCCCCCTGTCCAACTATCAAACATTTGCAATCAAACCATTGTGGTTAATAACACTTCCATCTTCATTGAAGCCCCCAGCTCCACTGGACATTCTCCCCATATTGTTACTAAAATGTTTCTTGCTTATCATGACTATTAGCTTTGTTAATGCCTAGATTAACCATCAAACCTGTTGGTCCAGTTTCCACCTGGAACCTCATCCTGCAGATGGTCAACGCCTCCACCATCACTGACCCTGCCTATCTGCTATTCATCTCAACCGCCCTTCTGCTTTGGCGACCCCCTGCCTGTCTCTGACCCCCTCGCTCTGCAATCCAGCCCCAAGCCTCACTTTGGCATCACCTTGGAACAGGTGGTGGAACTTGAACTTTGCCTTTTGGTACCCAATATGATTCCCCCTAAAATTGTAATCAAATTCTTGTCATTGATTTCTCCTTTCAGTTCATGATTGCCCCTAATTTAACGTTTCTTGCCTGTTTCACTAGTTTATCTCCCCCATTATTTTATATTTGTTTCTTTAGTCCTAGTACCACTGTGTTTTGGTTGTTTTAATGTCTAAATTGACTGTTAGATCAAAAATTGCCTTATTACCTCTTAAATATAATCTTGTGTCTCTCCCCCGCTGCAGTACAAAAATCAAACACTGCCATCACCCTAGCCTTATTAAAAGGCCTAGGTGTTATTGGTGTAAGCACAAATATTTATTCATTGGTTCATACTCTAGAATCTGTTAATGCCTTATAACTGTTGCTAAAAATGTTTACAAACTTAAAGAAGTTTACACTACTGTTGATTCCTAGCAAAGAGTGCAGAATAACCGCCGTGGTTCAAAATTAACATTTTTTTGAGGGAGGGGGGAATTTGTGTCATCCTTAGAGTAAAATGTTGCTTTTTAAAATAAATTTGGCTTAGCTAGAGATAGCATTCAACACATAGAGGATAATTTAGTAAATAGACAAAAAGATATAGAGCAGAGTGAGAGCTGGTACAAAAATTGGTTTTCTACCACTCCATGGATAACAATAGTGCTCCCAGCCTTTTTGTGGCCCTTCATTGGCTTTATGTTGCTAGTTTCTTTTGGTCCTTGGGCTTTTCGCAATCTCACCACCTTCGTAAAGAATCAAGTGGATGAAGCAACCAGAAAGGACTAAGAGGTTTCTTTCTCTTAATTTACATCCTCATGTTGATGAAACATGTTGTCTAGTAGCTTTGAACCAGGACTAGAGGTTTTCCTTAACATTGTCTAATGTTTAGACTCTGTCTTTTCTACTGTTCATCTTTTGTTTTTGTGCATTGAATACAGAAACATACATTCTGAATGCAATCATTTTGCTTTCTCTTACTTATTTTTCTGCTGTCCTAGCTCCAGTATGTTGGAGACAGTATCCTGTCAGAGATCAATTTTTCTGTCTTCTGTCTTTACCCAGCTTTTTCACCTAAAAGCTGCCTACGTGCAGTCTTTGCTGTAAGCCCTTGAGCTAACAGGAAAGATATTTGCAGCTGCTAGATATAATTCACTTTGAAGCCCGGAGAGAAAGCAAACAACCCGGTACCATTCCCAGATATAGGCTACTCCCTTTAACTTCATTCCGGAGTTAATGGCTATGCAACAAAGCTTGCCCCACAATAAACTGCTGAGAGTTCCGGAAAGTGGGCTACAGACCCTACTTTAGGGTCATAGGGCAATTCCTTGAAAGCTGCTGACTTGGGAATGATTGTAAAATTGTCACTGCTTCTCCCTCCCCTCTGGGAGACGATTTACTGCCTTTGTCTCATGGCTTTCCCGCCAAAATGTATGATTGACACCGTCTTTTTACCTGCCCCTTTCTCCTCCTCTATATAAGAGATGCTGGACCCCAATAAAGACACCTTAGACCGGTTATATCGCCTGAGGTCATTATTACTAACCTCTCTCAGATTTTTACAGGTGTGGTTATTCTTCTAACCCAGCTAAATAAAGGTGCGGTCGTCCGAGAGCCTCCCAGCCGATTCCCGCTGGCCGGGCCCCTCCGGGGGGCTTGCAGGACCCCGCACCAGTATGCATAGTTATTTTTTCATTAGTTGTTGTGTTTTATATGAACTTTATCTTGTGACATGGACAAAGTTTTCCTTTTTAATATAAATTATGATATTTAAAAATATGTCCAGTTCCCTGCATTATCACAATTTCTTTAATATTCTTTATCTATTTATTACTCTGGTTTCTTTCTTTTTATAAAATATTTTATCAATTTATCTGTGCAATATTAGAGATTAAGCTTAAGTCTTTTGTAAGAGAATGGGAGGGAAATGTTGATTAGTAGAATTCATTAGAAGGTAAACGTGACAAGAGGCTTTATTTTTTAACCCAAGCTATCAGAACCTTAGACCTTTTTATATGATCATTTTTGTGCTGAATATCTTGTCTGAAGGAATACTATGGATAGAATAATACAGTATCTGGTAATATGAGGTCTAAGACTGAAGGTAAACAAAGGCATTTTTTATCATTTTATCATTCTGTAGAAAATAAAAATTAATATTTGACTTTCTTGTTAGTGATGTTTTATTGACTAATTTCTCAAGAGGTAAAATTCTGCTCAAATATTTAGTAGAGGGATAGGCAGTATAGAGAAAAATGGGCTTACAGAGCATTGTTTCCCTCTGTAATGTTCTTTCACCCTCTATTTTTAAGTACAACTTAATATTGTGCATTTTTCTTTTTTTCCAGGCAACATTATTATGAACAGTGAATAATAGTTATCTTTTTTATTTTATTTTTTTATTTTTTATTTAACCAACTTTATTACATACATGATTGTATTTGGGTTTCATTCATGTAAAGAACACCACCCATCACCAGTGCAACATTCCCATCACCAATGTCCCAAATCTCCCTCCTCCCCACCCAACCCCTGCCTGTACTCTAGACAGGCTTTCTATTTCCCTCGTACATTCTAATTATTAGGATAGTTCAAAACGTAGTTATTTCTGTAACTAAACTCATCCCTGTTTGCAGTGAGCTTCATGAGGTGAGCTGTAACTTCCAGCTTTTTCTCTTTTGTGCCTGAAAATTATTATTGCAAAAATGTCTTTCATTTTTCTTAAAACCCATAGATGAGTGAGACCATTCTGCATCTTTCTCTCTCTCTCTGACTTATTTCACTCAGCATAATAGATTCCATGGACATCCATGTATAGGAAAATTTACTGACTTCATCTCTCCTGACAGCTGCATAATATTCCATGTGTACATGTACCACAGTTTCTTTAGCCATTCATCTGTTGAAGTGTATCTTGGCTGTTTCCAGAGTTTTGCTTTGGTAAATAGTGCTGCAATGAATATAGGTTTAGGGAAGGGATTTTTGTTTTGTATTTTTTTTTCCTAGGGTAGAAAGGAACTCTTATCCACTGTTGGTAGGAATGCCATCTAGTTCAACCTTTATGGAAAGCAATACGGAGATTCCTCCAAAAACTGGAAATCGAGCTCCCATATGATCCAGCTATACCACTCCTAGGAATATACCCTAGGAACACAAAAATACAATATCGTGCATTTTTCATGGGTCAGTTTATAACAAGTGCTAAACCTTTCCTTCATCTCCAGAAAAAAGGGTTAATTTATCATTAGCTTCATATAGTGTTGCCATAGAGAGTTAACACTTGTCCTTCAATCTGTGATTAACTAAAATCAGATTTCTTCAATTTATATCATACAAACTCACAAGTCACAGTTGTCTTCATCAAAAATATATATATATACATAGTTTTAAGAAAGCATAATGAAGAGAGATCACAATAAACACCACAATATAAGAAAGATCTCTTGATTCCCAAAGATGGTTATGAGAGAGATGTTGAGTTTGTGAATTACCTTTCTGATCATTCAAATTTATCATTTAAAAAATTATTCACTAATTTCAGAAGTTGTTGAGAAATAAAAATCTCTCCAAATAAAAATCTTTACAACCAAGAAGCTTGGTTTAGTACATAACAAAAACAGTGTTTTTTGTGTGCTCACATTTCACTTGAATTTGTAATATTCATGCATGTAAGTGAAGTGTTTTATTTCTAGATATTTATGAATGTATTTAGATATTATGTTATATGTTATACTACATAATATGTACTATATTATATGGTCATATTACATATTATACACAAATACATTCTTATCAATAATATAATATATTAATATAACATCTATATTTATCTTTCAAGGACTCTGTAAAAATGCTATAATAATTGATCACTAGCTTAATGGACATATATACCCTTTCAATAACTGGAGGCTAGCAAGTCTGAGATAAAGGTGTCAGTAACTCAGTTTCAAAATGAGAATTTTCTTTTTCTGATCATTCTTTTCCTGTGTATTCACAAGTTTTAGGATATGTGTTTATGTTATATATCTTAATGTCTTATTTTAAAAAGGACACCAGACATATAACCACTTTAGGAGAGTAATTACTTTTAATAGTAATAGAGTTACTATTTTTTAACTACACTAATTCCAAATGTCACAGCCTGAAATCCCAAAAGGTTTAGAATTTCAATATACAGAGAAATGTATTTAGATAAATTTCATCTCTCTCATAACCATCTTTGGGAATCAAGAGATCTTGCTTATATTGTGGTGTTTATTGTGATCTCTCTTCATTATGCTTTCTTAAAACTATGTATATATATATTTTTTTTGATGAAGACAACTGTGACTTGTGAGTTTGTATGATATAAATTGAAGAAATCTGATTTTAGTTAAGCACAGATTGAAGGACAAGTGTTAACTCTCTATGGCAACACTATTTGAAGCTAATGATAAATTAACCCTATATATATATATATATATATATATATATATATATATACCCTATATTTCAGCCTATAATAAAAGCTGATTTTTAAGTCAAAGAAAAGAATTAAATAAACTACTATATTTTTCTGAGGCTATTATTCATTTTCCCAAATTCAAAATTGTTGACATCCTATGTCCAATTTTTGTCCCTATTCTCTTTTTCTTTTGTTGTGCACTTATCTTTCTTCCATAGAGCAGTGTGTATATGTATATTTATACATATATATGCATAACATATATGTATATATATATATGTATGTATTTGTGTAGCCACAACTGGCTGTGCTCAGGGCATACTTATGAGTCTGCACTCCTAAATCACGCGCAGTGGGTTTAGGAACCATAGAAAATGCTTAGAATTGAACATGGGTTGGCAGTGTGGAAGGCAAATAGCTTACCCACTATATTATTACTATGACCCTTATACAGCAGTATATGCAGTATATTAAGTAAAAAAGTGTATCTGCAATGAAATAAGATGAATAATTTATCATTTAACTAAAAATAATATCCAAAGAGTGGTTTACATTTTTTAAGTTGATAGGTAAATATAGAGTTATATTCCCTTTACATACTTTCTTTTATCGGAGGGACCACACCTGGTGACACTCAGGGGTTACTCCTGGCTATGCTCTCAGAAATTGCTCCTGGCTTGGGGGACCATATGGGACGCCGGGAGATCTAACCATGGTCCGTCCTAGGCAAGAGCCAGCAAGACAAATGCCTTAACGCTTCGTGCCAACACTCAGGCCCCTTTACACTCTTTCTAATAATTAACATATATGTAACATTTATAGTGTTGTGTTAATGAAATCACCTACTGCTGGCATATAATTTAAAATTTTCAGAAAATTCACTTCCAAAAATAAAATAGTCATAATCAAAAATATTTTTACCATTTCTGATTTAAAGCAATCTATTTAATCAAAAACTACTTATCAAAACATTTGATCCTGATATTTATTAAAATGTAACTATTTGGAATACAAGTCACAAGTTTTTTATTCAAATTCAAACAATAGTTTTTGTTTTAAATTATGAAAACATATAATTAAAAATCCAAACAAAAAATAGCTACTTTACAAGAACATTTAAATATCCAACATAACAAATCATTAATTTATTAGAAAATTTATTATTTAAAATTATAATAAAATTATAAAGTATGAACCTTGAACTTTCAAATTTAGTAAAACACATCAGAAATTTGTTAAGTGGATAGTTTTTTTGTGCCAAAATTGTTTTACTTTAACAATACAATTATTTAAGAAGATCCAACAGTCTTAAAATAGATGTGTCATATTTAATACTATAGATGACTGCCATTAGAAACTATTAAATTTCTATTTTATGTAATAATTGAATTATAGTAACCGGTAGATAGGTTTAATGTAATTTACACTATGGGAAAATATTCCATTTCTTCTGTCATTAGAGTATTAAACAACCAAAAGTCAAACATCTATGTTTAGTATAACTGTAGAGTTTTTAAACCTAATTTTAATATGCTAAAACTTTAAAATATTTTTAGGTCTAAATATTTATGCTGTTATAAAGCATGACAAAATATTTTAACATGATAGTCAAGAAAAATTTTTCAGCTATTCTATCAAGATCTATTTGGTTATTTTCTGAAGTTCAACTGTAAAACTGTATTAGCTAAAAATAATCCAAGCTAATTCAGTGAAAGAGCCAAAAATGTAAAATAAGATACAAATTAATTTTATAATACCATAGAGAATATAAATTGAATGTATGATTTTTGTCTTTGACAATATGAAGGGCAATGCTAAATAGTGTGCGATGCTAATGATACTACTCTAGAAGCTCCTTTCTCATTTTATTTCTACAAAAACTTTTGAAAGTATTTAAGAGGAACAGAAATAAAAAGGAGAAATTGAGTAGAAGTACAAAGAAAATACTATACATGTAATATTTCAAACTACATTTATCTATATACATGTATTGAAGGCCACATCCAGTGATATTTTAACTAACTTCTAACTCCTCTGGAATAGTCTAGGTGCTGTATAAAACCATATCCATTGTTTTTATATTGCCTCATCTATTAAATGAAAACTATTTTAGATCCATTAGTGCAATTGTGGTGAAGATTAAATAAGTAAGATTATGTAATATAGTTCAAGCACCACATGTCATAAAATTAGCCCAAAATATTTATCATAAAAATATAACAAGTTAGAGACAATATAAAATTGGTGAATCTTAGATCCTGATATTAATTTAAAGGTAATTAAATAAGATTTTACTCCTAGAAACATCCAATATCAACCTGTTGAGAACATTGATGTTACTACCTTAGAAATGCAGTGTTGACATTTATTTCATAATTTGTGAATATTCACTATATATCATGCAAAAACCTATTTTTTTAATTTTGGGGCCACACCTGGTAATGCTCAGGTGTTACTCCTGACTATGCGCTCAGAAATCGCTCCTGGCTTGGGGGACCACATGGGATTGAAGAGGATCCAAATATGGTAAGTACTAGGTCAGCCAAGTTCAAGGCGAACTCCTAATGCTGCACCACCGCTCTGGCCCCACAAAATCCTGTTCTTATAGCGAATGTAGAAAGCCTCAATAACTGATGACAAATCATTTATATTAAATAAGAAATGTTTATATGTATAGAAATTATATCTAAAGCCTCTGCTTTGCGCAAATAGCAGCAAGTTATTTGAGCACTGAATCTTCAGGAAAGTATATACACAATTTCTGTAGGTTCACTTGAGCACTTTGGTGATGCTCCCTGAATTTTTTAATTAGCATTTATTACTAAGTATATGAACAGGAGATACTATCACTTAATACTTGTGATAATGGACTATATCAAAAAGGTTAGAAACAGCAGTGTTGGCAGGAGTATAGAGATAAAGGAATTCCCAAATACTGATGGTGGGAAGATACATGTGTTCAATCTCTATAAAAGCAGTATGGGGCCCGGAGAGATAGCACAGTGGCATTTGCCTTGCAAACAGCTGATCCAGGACCAAAGGTGGTTGGTTTGAATCCCGGTGTCCCATATGGTCCCCCTTGCCTGCCAGGAGCTATTTCTGAGCAGACAGCCAGGAGTAACCCCTGAGCACCGCCGGGTGTGACCCAAAAACCAAAAACCAAACACCAAAAAAAAAAAAAAAAAAAAAGCAGTATGACTATTTCTCCCCAAGCTTTGCAAATAAATCTACAATATGGTCAGTAATTCTATTGATTGATTTGCTATTCATAAATAAATCAAAATGTCAACTTTGACATTAACACCTATCTTAATAATGTAAACACTATAATATACAAGCTCTGGAATAATTCAAGTGATCAACAAGAAATAAGTTATTGAAAAGCATGTGGTACATATATACAATGTAATTCTACTCTGTTATAAGAAAAGATAATTGTGACTTTTGTTATGGCATGAATGGAACAATAGTATTTCACTGAGTATTTCACTGATCTATAAAATAAATCCCTGAGCTATGCCCAGTGAAATAAATTAGAAAGGATAAGAAAATACTATACGATCACAATTATATATAAAATATTAAGAAGTAAAGCCATAATTCACAGCATATAAAAATGGACCAGGGAGCTGAGACTTCCAGAGTGATAGAAGAAAGAGTGGTTTCTAAGGGAAAGAGCCCCGATGGACTAAGGAGAAAAAATATTAATACCTCAGTGGCAGGGGTAATGTGATAACATATTTTGAAGAGTTGTAAAATTGTGCTCCTAAAAGATATGCAATCATTTAAGCCAATAGAACCTCAAAATTTTAATTATAAATAAACTAAAAAGTCTTCACTATTTGTAATGATTTTTAGGTGAAGTTTTGCTCACATATAAAAATGATTGTGATCGTTAATTAAGGCAATGAGACAATTTTGAAGAGCATCAAATTTAGTACTTATGGTTTAATAAATGTACTCACTTAGTAATCTCCAATTTCCCTCCTGAAAATGCAAGTAAATCAGAGGTTACTTACTGAAATTTCTAAAACATTCTTTTTAAAAGCATAGGAATATATTTGACAAATATAGGGTTATATAGATAATAATAGGGTTATAACAGGGTATAGAGTTGTGCATATATGAATGAAAATAAAGCATTATTAAATGGTAAAGACATACAGTTTAAGTATGTTAAAAATTTTAAACTAACATATAAATATAAAATAAGTTATAGCGACTTATCTGAGGCTAAATATCATGAAAAAGGGAGTTGATGAGAGAGAGGAGATACTGCATGAAAATGCAAAAGTTATTAATAGTCTTGGAAGACAGAGAAACAGTCGCAAATTGGAAAACATAGTCTTATCAATTTTTAGCCCTCATAAGTAAATGAATTACTATGGAAAATTGATTATAAATTTGAAATTGTTTTCTCATATACTTACATATTTTGGTAATATTAAATTCTACCTGTGATGACAAACCCAAATTGTACAAGAAATGTAAGAAATAGTGCTAGCTATTTCTAAGAATGCAGAAGAATAGAATTATTTGAAAGTTTTGTTGTGTTTGCGCTTCAGGGCCATATGCAGGGGAACTCAAGACTTAATTCTGGTTCTACTCAGAGATCAGAGCTAACAGAGCTCATAGGACTATATTGGGTTCTAGGAAAAGAGCTCAGGTATAGAGTGTGCAATGCAAATGCACTACCTAATATAATATGGTTTCAGTCTTGCAGCTGAGTAAAAATTGTTTAATTTATCTAAAAATTTATCATGGGAAGTATGGGTTAAAAAAATACTGAAGATGAGAAATTATCACCAGAAGTGATACCTGAGTACACTGCCTAAAGTAAGTGAGCACCTTTGGGTGTCCTTACCCCAGAAAAATAATACTCAAAGTCAAGTAATAAGAAATATACTAATATCTCAAATAAAATCATAATTCTTTTTAATCTGGATAATTATCACTATTAATACACAGTTATATATTATCTCTGGAATATAATGAAAACATTATTGTGATAAAAGTTGTCTACATTTTGTAACAACAAACCATAAGGCAAATAATTAACTATATAGGTTAATAAAGGATATGAACTAACATTTACTTGTTTACAAAAAATAAAATATGGCAAAGCTCAAAACATTGTGTAATTAAAAACAATTTAATAGAATTAAGATTGTCATAAGATTACATATGCTTTATGCATGCATCATTAAAAGCCAACATCTGTTTAATGACTCAAGTTTACCATTAGAAGTCAAATTTTATCCTTTCCCCATAGAATTGGCCCCTTTTAGCCATGTTTATGATAATATGTTCATTTTAGGAGCATTTCACTCACTATTATTATAATTTGTTCTCAAAATATATAAATTGGAGATTTATAATAATGATGTGCTCAAATAAATGATCAACTATATGTTTCCTTTTTGTTTGTTTTTGTTTGGGGTCTACATCTGGATATACACTCAGGAATACCCCGTAGCTGAAATAGAGGGACTGTCCGTGTTGCCAAGAATTGAATCCAGGTCAGCCATGCACAAAGCAAGTAATTTGCCAACTGTACTATCTCTCTAGTTACTCTAGTTTTTGTTTTTGTACATGTATCCTAGACTTCTAGTATAGATACTCATAAATGAAAGAAGTTTATTAAATACAATTAATAGGACATATGAAAATAGAAGACTTGGTTTAATGTGTTCTCTTAGATGAATTGGTTTGCATGCAAATGAGTTTGTATGAACCAACTCATAAGAATTTATTTTTGGTTTGAAAAATACTATTAATATGATTTCTTGCCCTTTCATTAATTTTGTTGTTGTTTCTGAAACAGTAGAGCTCACAGACTTGGTTAAAATGATCACACACACACACACACATACACACACACACACACACACACAAACACGTTATATTTGTTGTGGTAGCACACGAATTCCAGACAGCAGAGAAGCTGAAATAACTCTAACATATGTGGTCTCATGTTCCCAAGAAAATTTTGCAAAAATGGAGGAAGGATGATACAATTTCAATTTTGATAGTTTTTTTGTTGCTTGATTTGCCCTACATATGAGCAATTTGGTAAGAAGGCCTAGATGTTCTAGACATTGCAGGAGACTTAATCTATACAACCCACTGAATTCTCTTGGAAATATTCATGCCAAGTTTACAGCGAACTACCTTAAGAAATCAGTCACTTCTTTTTTTTTCTTTAATCTCAAAAAAAGAGATGGAAGCTCTTCTACTCACCACAACTAGTCTCACTTATGTAAATTATTTTCTTATTCTTTTGTCCTGTGCAATGTCATCAGTATTGACACTGAAAGTCAATTTTAGCTCAAGATCAATCTTTTCTCTGTAAGAAATGACATGGAGAGTAAAACCTGATGAATTAAATAAAGGGAAAAATTATGGGAACCTGGTGTCCAGGATGGAGAAGAAATTGCATAGGTGGTGGGATTGCTGTTGGAACAGTGAATGCCAGAAATAAGTGAACCACTCTGTAAACTATGGTGTCTAAAACAAAGAACTTTAATTTAAAAAATATATAAGTACATATTTATATACTGTTGAGTGCACTATTTAAGAAATGCTTGAAAGAACCTATGACCAAAAAATATAAATAACATTTGATCTAAGATATGAAGGGAAGTGGTAGATCAAGGAATTAGCAGTGATCATGCCAGGTGGTGGTTTCATTCTGTGCCGAGAAAATGTGGTCTAGTGTGGAAACTGAAGGGGAACCACAAACTAGTGAGAAACTGAATACTTTGCTTTCAATTCTTCTTTTAAAAAAATAGAGTTTTTTTTAAGAGTGTGTGTGTGTGTGTGTGTGTGTGTGTGTGTGTGTGTTGCACGCAGGCGCTTGCCTGGATGTTTAAATGTAATCCTAAAGCATAATTATGTAACCCTAGAAATTTGTCATATTCATTTTCTTCTTTCTTGTAAAAATTCAGTTTAAATTTTGTCAGTTAATTGAATTTTACAGTAAGCGATCTCTTCTCCCTTTGCAATTTTAGGGGAGAGAAGGAAAAGGAATATAAAGAAAAAGGAAGAATTCACAGTAGGACTTGTAAGATTCACATTGGTTGGCAGAAGGAACAGAATGGTATTTATAATATGTGATCATAGCCCAAAAATCATAGACATATTCTATATAAATAATTGTCTTTTATCATCTAACTGTAATATAATGTAATCATACTGAATCATACCATAAAATATTAAGTAGCAAGTTATGAATAATTTTTAAATACTCAGATTTTCTAACTACATATATTCCAAATTATGTCTTAAGGATTGAGAGATTAATTAAGGTTGGAAATAAGTTTTGTGGTTGACTAGCTGATTCAAAGTATACCTCAGAGAGTCAGAATTGGAGCCCTTAGTTTCCTTTCAAGAAAAATAAAAGATCAGATATTATTAGAATGAAGCATATTATTATATGTTCATTGAAACCCACAGAATATCTAACACTGAGAATGAGTCTGAGGCAAACTATTATCTTGTATGTGTCAGTAAAGTCTTCCTCAAGGGAAACCCTATCATTCTGGTGATTGATGCTGATACTGGTGTTGGTGATGGGTGGGAGGAAGATGGATAGGAGAAGGGTGGACGAAAATCTCTGTACTTCCTCTTTATTTTGATGAACTGCTTTTTCTTTAAGAAAAGAGAAAATGGGGGGAGGATAAAAATAAAAAGAAAAGAGAAAATATATCCTCAAATTACATAACTTTCATAAGCTAGAAATACAATCTGATTAATAATGATTAATAACCTGGTGTGGTTTTGGATACTACTTGGACACTAAGGAAACTTCTTCACAGCTCAACTCAGCAAGTTCTCACAAGGCTTATCTGTACCAAAGAGTTTGTGTCTACCTCCCACCTCAGGTGCCCAAATGACCAATTTTTCAAATTCCCTTTTCCTGATTCAAAGAGCCTGTAGCCAACTCTGTGTCCCAACTTTCTCTGTTTATCTGTCTGTCTGTCTCTGTCTCTGTCTGTCTCATCAGTCTGCCTGCCTGCCTGCCTGTCTGTCTGTCTGTCTGTCTGTCTGTCTGTCTCATCTGTCTCTCTGTCTCTCTCTCTCTCTCTCTCACTCACACACACACACACACACACACACACACACACACACACACACACACACACACACACACACACAAAATCTTTGAGGTCACTGACAAGTTCCTCCGCAACCATGTTTTCTGAAAGCTTTTTCTCCAAGTTAAATGGTGCAAACTCATGCTTTGAAGCCTTGAGCACAATGTGGTCAGTGGGTAAATCCTCCACCTTCCTCCCACATGGAAGCTCAGCAGCCCTTGAGCACCTTTGCCCCTACACAAATTGATCAAATCTCTGTTGCCTCTACTCTGACAGCCAATGACATCCTCCATCGTTTTTTTCTTTCTTTCTTTCTTTCTTTCTTTCTTTCTTTCTTTCTTTCTTTCTTTCTTTCTTTCTTTCTTTCTTTCTTTCTTTCTTTCTTTCTTTCTTTCTTTCTTTCTTTCTTCTTTCTTTGTTTCTTCTTTCTTTCTTTCTTTCTTCTTTCTTTCTTCTTTCTTTCTTTCTTTCTTTCTTTCTTCTTTCTTTCTTTCTTTCTTTCTTTCTTTCTTTCTTTCTCTTTCTTTCTCTCTCTTCTTTCTTTCTTTCTTTCTTTCTTTCTTTCTTTCTTTCTTTCTCTCTCTTTTTTCTTTCTTTCTTTCTTTTTTTATATTGTATATACATTGTATTCCATTATTGAATAACAATATTTCTTTTTCTTAACACCACCCATCACCAGTGCAACATTCCCATCACCCAAGTCCCAAATCTCCCTCCTCCCCACCCGACCCCCGCCTGTACTCTAAACAGGTTCTCAATTTCCCTCATACATTCTCATTATTAGGACAGTTCAAAATGTAGTTATTTATCCAACTAAACTCATCACTCTTTGTGATGAGCTTCCTGAGGTGAGCTGGAACTTCCAGCTCTTTTCTCTTTTGTGTCTGAAAGTTATTATTGCAAGAATGTCTTTCATTTTTCTTAAAACCCATAAATGTGTGAGACCATTCTGCGTTTTTCTCTCTCTCTCTGACTTATTTCACTCAGCATAATAGATTCCGTGTACATCCATGTATAGGAAAATTTCATGACTTCATCTCTCCTGACAGCTGCATAATATTCCATTGTGTATATGTACCACAGTTTCTTTAGCCATTCGTCTGGTGAAGGGCATCTTGGTTGTTTCCAGAGTCTTACTATGGTAAATAGAGCTGCAATGAATATAGGTGTAAGGAAGGGGTTTTTGTATTGTATTTTTGTGTTCCTAGGGTATATTCCTAGGAGTGGTATAGCTGGATCGTATGGGAGCTCGATTTCCAGTTTTTGGAGGAATCTCCATATCGCTTTCCATAAAGGTTGAACTAGACGGCATTCCCACCAGCAGTGGATAAGAGTTCCTTTCTCCCCACATCCCCGCCAACACTGTTTATTCTCATTCTTTGTGATGTGTGCCATTCTCGGTGGTGTGAGGTGGTATCTCATCGTTGTTTTGATTTGCATCTCCCTGATGATTAGTGATGTGGAGCACTTTTTCATGTGTCTTTTGGCCATCTGTATTTCTTCTTTGTCAAAGTATCTGTTCATTTCTTCTCCCCATTTTTTGATGGGATTATATGTTTTTTTCTTGTAAATTTCTGTCAGTGCCTTGTATATTTTGGAGATTACCCCTTATCTGATGGGTATTGGGTGAATAGTTTCTCCCACTCAGTGGTGGCTCTTGTATCTTGGGCACTATTTCCTTTGAGGTGCAGAAGCTTCTCAGCTTAATATATTCCCATCTGTTAATTTCTGCTTTCATTTGCTTGGAGAGTGCAGTTTCTTCCTTGAAGATGCCTTTAGCCTCAATGT
This sequence comes from Suncus etruscus, assembly GCF_024139225.1. Lineage (NCBI taxonomy): Eukaryota > Metazoa > Chordata > Mammalia > Eulipotyphla > Soricidae > Suncus > Suncus etruscus. The sequence continues at coordinate 52,620,101 of NC_064860.1, read as the reverse complement.
CCTGGAGTGTTTTACCTACGTATTGTTCTATATATCTTATGGTTTGGGGGCTGATATCGAGGTCTTTAATCCATTTGGATTTTACCTTCGTACATGATGTTAGCTGGGGGTCTAAGTTCAATTTTTTGCAAGTGGCTACCCAGTTGTGCCAACACCACTTGTTGAAGAGGCTTTCACCCTCTAAATCACCCTCCTAAACATATATGCACCGAATGAGGGGCCAGCAAAATATTTAATACAACTGTTGACAAATCTGAAAAATAATATCAATAACAACACAATAATTGTGGGAGACCTCAACACGGCCTTGTCAACACTAGACAGGTCAACCAGACTGAAACCCAACAAGAATATACTAGACCTGAGGCGAGAAATGGAAGAAAGAGGCCTAGTAGATATATACAGGACACTCTACCCCCAGAAGCCTGGATACACATTTTTCTCTAATGTACATGGGACATTCTCTAGGATAGACTACATGTTAGCACACAAAACATACCTCCATAATATCAAGAGGATAGAAATTTTGCAGGCTGCCTTTGCTGACCACAAAGCCCTGAAATTATATATAAACATCATTAAAGAGAACATCATTAAAGAGAAACTACCAGAGATAATGAATACATGTGATCAAATCCTGCATGCCCGAAGAGTGCCAACTAAAAGAGACCCCAGAAAAAACACCCCAAGACACATCCTAGTCACAATGACGAATCCCATAGATAGAGACAGAATTCTGAAAGCAGCAAGATCGAAAAGAGAAATTACATTCAAGGGAACATCCTTGAGATTTACTGCAGACCTGTCACCAGAAACACTCAAGGCCAGAAGGCAGTGGTGGGACATAGTGACAAAACTCAATGAAATAAATGCTTCGCCTAGAATACTGCACCCAGCAAAACTCACTTTCAGGTTTGAAGGAACAATACATAGTTTCACAGACAAACAACAGCTCAAAAACTTCACAGACTCAAAATCATTCTTAAAAGAAAAACTGAATGACATACTTTAAGACAAGGCTTACCAACAGACACACCAAACTTCAATATAAAGATGGCACTAACTCCCAGGACAATTCTTTCTCTCAATGTCAATGGACTAAATGCACCAGTTAAGAGACACAGAGTGGCTAAATGGATCAAAAAACTCAATCCAACCTTCTGCTGCCTACAAGAAACGCACCTGAATAGTCAGAACAAACATAGACTCAAAATAAAAGGTTGGAGGAAAATCATCCAAGCAAACAACACCCAAAAAAAAGCAGGAGTGGCCATATTAATATCAGATGATGCAAACTTTATACTTAGGAAAGTTGTAAGGGACAAAGATGGACATTTTGTATTAATCAATGGATATGTACAGCAGGAAGAAATCACCCTTCTTTCTTTCTTTCTTTCTTTCTTTGTTTCTATCTATCTATCTATCTATCTATCTATCTATCTATCTATCTATCTATCTTTCTTTCTTTCTTTCTTTTTATATATTTTATTTAAACACCTAAATTACATACATGATTGAGTTTGGGTTTCAGTAATGTAAAGAACACCACCATCACCAGTGCAACATTCCCATCACCAATGTCCCAAATCTCCCTCCTCCTCACCCTGTACTAGACAGGCTTTCTATTTCCCTCATACATTCTCATTTTTAGGATAGTTCAAAATGTAGTTATTTCTCTAACTAAACTCATCACTCTTTGTGGTGAGCTTCATGAAGTGAGCTGTAACTTCCAGCCCTTCTCTCTTTTGTGTCTGGAAATTATTATTACAAGGATGTCTTTCATTTTTCTTAAAAGCCATAGATGAGTGAGACCATTCTGCGTTTTTCTCTCTCTCTCTCTCTGACTTATTTCACTCAGCATAATAGATCCCGTGTACATCCATGTATAGGAAAATTTCATGACTTCATCTCTCCTGACAGCTGCATAATATTCTATTGTGTATATGTACCACAGTTTCTTTAGCCATTCGTCTGGTGAAGGGCATCTTGGTTGTTTCCAGAGTCTTGCTATGGTAAATAGTGTTGCAATGAATATAGGTATAAAGAAGGGATTTTAGTAATGTATTTTTTGTTCCTAGGGTATATTCCTAGAAGTGGTATAGCTGGATCGTATGGGAGCTCGATTTCCAGTTTTTGGAGGAATCTCCATATCGCTTTCCATAAAGGTTGAACTAGACGGCATTCCCACCAGCAGTGGATAAGAGTTCCTTTCTCTCCACATCCCGGCAAACACTGCTTGTTTTCATTCTTTGTTATGTGTGCCAATCTCTGTGGTGTGAGGTGGTACCTCATAGTTGTTTTGATTTGCATCTCCCTGATGATTAGTGATGTGGAGCATTTTTTCATGTATCTTATGGCCACTTGTATTTCTTCTTTGTCAAAGTGTCTGATCAAAAGCACTTGAAAATTTTAAATTTCTTATAATTGAGTAATCATCTGTCTGGCAATTGAACGTTGAAATGAAAGGTAAGCTTTAATTTACTGCCACAATATGAGTTGTTGGAAAATTGAATAATTTTCACATTTGCATAAAAAATTTATTATCTGTAATTAACTAACCTTTAGAAATTTCATTTTTAATTTTCTCCTGTCAACATATCTGGAAAATGCCAAGTCAACACACATTAGCATAAGCAAGTACATTAGTAAAGAAGTGCAGCAAATATTCAATAGATAAAGCAGTGAAGTTCTAAGTTAATTAAATAGTTGTCATCTTATTATATTGTTCACTTAAAACATATGGATAAATAATTTATATTATTTTTAAATGACAGCATAATCATAAGATACCATTTTGTATGCACTAATCAGCTAAAGTTATTTATTTAATCATTGCTGTTTATTTAGAATTTCTTTACTTTTACAACATTAAGTTTCATACCAAAACACAACTCTAAAATTGCAATTGTTCCCATTCTAAGTGTTCTGATTTGATTATAATGTGCATATCATTTGTTGTTCGATTTCTTAAGAAATAATCATAGAGTCATACTTCCAAAATAGTCAGTGGTGCTATAGGAATTACATTTCTTTTCTCTCCCCTGACTACATTGCTAGTAAAGATGAAAATTTAAACAGTAAATTGTATTTAATATATATTCCCCATTATAAATTTTATATATAAAGCTATATACACATTACATATATACAATAACATGGTGTTGTTCATATTTTATAGCTATGTAGCTAAAACAATTTTTCTATAAAGGATACCAAAACAGTTAGCAACACCATAACCCTCCATTTTCCCCAGTTTATCATCCACTCCTAAATGCCTTCCATAGGAAGAAAAGCAGTAATAGTAGGTGATATTAGAAATTTAAACTAGATCCAGTGACAGCAGGGAAGTCTCTAACAGTTTCCTAAGTTCAGGACTCCAATACACATCATGCTTTTCAAGCTAGACAGGCTATTATTCTTCTACAAACAAGTTTTTCCATTTCAGCAGTGTTTTATTTTTCCTCAAGATAGAAATTAGCTTACTTATCAGTGTCTTTTACACTGACACAATAAAGAGGGTATTGATGATGCAAATATGAAAAGAAGACAGATGTTCTAGGCGAAGAACCATATTGACAGCCATCCATCAATATACACATATTTATGCACACAGAGTTTATATTTTAACAATTATGTATCTGAGTTGTTCCCAAAGAATAAATTTAATATATAGCTGAATATTATTTCACATAATCATGTTTTAATCATATTGTGACAGATTACTTTATTGAGTTTTAGTTTGGGGGGGTCACCATAAGCAATAAGCAACAACCAGGGATAATTCTTGGCTTGGTACTCAGAAATCATATTTAATGATACTCTAGAAACCACAGGTGATGCCAAGGATTAAATTGGGGTCAGCTGTATTCAAGGCAAGTGGCTATCTTCTGTACCTCTGTACTCTGGTTCTTGATTTTTTTTTTTATTACTTTATCATAGAAGATCTACAGAGGTAAAACCACATAAAGAAATTTGTATCTTCTTTTTCTTAATTTTCAAATATTATTTCAAATGGCAAAACCAGGTATTTAGAGGTCTGGGACAGATATTTGAGATTTGAAACTATCAGAATTTGAACACTTATCCTTAATATTTTATTACCTAAAATTATCTGAAATATTCTCACTTATTATTATTCCACCAAGTTTACTTTGGCTTAAGGGATTGTTTGACTGATTATTGGAGAAATATAGTCCTTTGTTCTGATAGAAAATTTAAATAAAAAATACAAGCAAACTTTTATTTGATAGAATATCTATAATATATAATTTGTCCTAATCTTATGTTTTATATATAATTCAGATAATTAATTAAATTACTACATTTAAACAATTAAAGTCCATGTTAGTTATATCAGAAGACAATTTAAGCAATAAGTTTAACCAGTGCAGATATATCAAAGTTAATTCTTTTCAAACAGCATCTTAAGTTTCTTAGAAAATAAATATAGTTTATTTTAAGGAAAATGAATAATTATATTGTGTGTATTCTTTATTAATTTTTATCATGATACCATTTAACTTTTATTTGTACCAATTGCTTGGTTAGCCATAGGAAAATTATAAGATAAACTATAATGGAGTTACTGTCCTTAATAGATTGAAGCAAAAGTTTGCATACAAGAAAAATAAATTTAATCCCTGGGACTTCTCAGCAACCTGACACAGTTAAGAGGAAAAATCCCAAGCATCTAGAGGTAGGAATGACCACTAAGTATTATCAAGTTAAGTCCAAGTAAAAACAAATCATTGATAAACTATACTTTCAAGTGCAATAATCAGAATTTTTCTCTGCATTCTCTGCGTGTTTCTTTATCTCAATGCTTAATTCATCTGGCAAAGAAAATCAAGACAATTAATAAAAGATAGTGTGTTAGACTTACATTACCAAAATCCTAATGAAATAGCACAGAAAGCAAAATTTTATCACTAATATCATGGATCTGAAGTTTCAGCAGATCTCCCACAGAATTTTTCTCTATATGCCTTTGTTTCTTAGCTACCATCATGTTTGCAGGTAGTTATGAGTCAGCATATTTTATTTTTAATCTCTGGAACTCTCCAAGAACAGAGACTCCTATTATGGTAGCAGTAAAGAGAAATTTAGCTTTTCTTTACATTACACACCCTCCATCCAAGTATAACCCATTTAAATTTGTTATGCAGAATGATTTTCCATTTCATTGCCTTGACCATCCCATTTTCTTTGATCATGCTCCAAGTATTTTAGTATGACAGAATAAAAAGGCCTGTAAAAGTACTTTGCTACATAAAATGAAGATTTTTCAGTTGCCTCCTTTGAATATAGAAACTGTTGCAGTTACTTTAAAATATTTTTCCAAATTAACCATTAACATTTGCTTACAGTTTCCATGTTCGGTTAAGCATTTTCATCTTTGCTTTAGAATTTCTGTAAATAAGAAAAGAAAAATAATCACCTTAAAATATGTGTAGTATAAATGTATTGATTTTTATAATTAAAAAGTAATAATTTATAAAGCTATCCTAACTATAGATATTTATGACTGCATGAAATCCTACAAATTTTATTCTTATGTCAAAATATTAAAAAATAGTTCTTGGGTCCAGAGCAGTGGTGCAGCAGTAGGGTGTTTGTCTTGCACGTGGCTGACTGAGGAAGACCACAGTTCGATCCCCTGTGTCCTATAAGGTCCTCCAAGGCAGAAGCGATTTCTGAGTGCATAGTGCATACCCCTGAGAGTCACCCCATGTGGCCCAAAATAAAACAAAAGCAAAAAAACACTGCCATATAGATCCCAGGTGGCCCAACCCCTTTCAACCTGAGTAGCACTGCACTAAAAGGAAGAGCCCCACCCCTGGTGGCAAACATATTTATGTTTATATAATATACATGTACATATAATAAATATGGGAAATCCCTGACCTTCGGGCTTGGGAGGGTCTCTCTCCCTTCCCGGAGCAGGATTTTTAGGCGGCACGGACGGGCAGCTGGCAGGCCCCCCCATGTGCCAGCGGCCTCGTGGTCCGGCCTAGGGTAGGGGGGCCCGGATCTGGGTCACCCGACCCCCCTCTCCCCCATTTCTCCGTATCTCCAGGTGGGTTCCTGGGAGGAGCTGACGGGGCACCCTGGGTTTTCCCCACTCCCAGGCCGGGCCCGGACACTGGCCTAGGGTTGGGCTTAGGGGGTGGAGTTTGATCTGGTGGGTGGCAGATAGCTGCTCAGCTATACTCAGTCTGTCACTGGTAATTTCATACCAGTCTACATTTTGCAAACCGTGCGGGGGCTAGCGCCCCCCGCGCAAACATTTGCTCCTTCCAACCATCAGTACCCCAGATTTACCCTTCTTAACTTCAGTAACACATAGTTCTAATCTCTGACCTAAGACATACAGTATATCTAACAAATCCCAGAACTATTTAGAAAGACACAAATTGAACACATATATCTTTTGAATATTTTATGGGTATTTTCTTTAACTGATGTAACTCTCTATATATTCTTCTACCATGATGTTTCTATTCACTTTTCATCTTGTCTTTTCTTTGTAAGCTGTTCAGTAAGGATTGTTGGTGGAACTGTCCCTCAGTTTGATGCCTATGATTGAACTATGTCATGGAAATTGCTGGTCTTGTTCCTATTGCCTCCAGATGCACCAATAACGCCCCATGGCATTGATCCTTGTTTGCATAGACACATTAAAATGGGAAAACACCATACATACAGATAAGTTCTTATCTAATAAATCTCAGTACAATGTACCTTACACCCTGAACATTGATATAATGACCTGGCACAGGCCTCGGAAGAATGGGCATCCTCCATTCACGCCAGAACCAGGCAAGCTATCTACGAAACATCCAAGGTCTTTTATAGCAACAGCTGGAAGCAGTCCTCTACCAGGAAAGACACTACCAAGGGTCTGACATCGACCTCTTTTTTTTTTTTTTTTTTTTTTTTTTTTTTTTTTTTTTTTTTTTTTTTTTGGTTTTTGGGCCACACCCTGTGACGCTCAGGGGTTACTCCTGGCTATGCGCTCAGAAGTTGCTCCTGGCTTCTTAGGGGACCATATGGGACACCGGGGGATCGAACCGCGGTCCGTCCTAGGCTAGCGCAGGCAAGGCAGGCACCTTACCTCCAGCGCCACCGCCCGGCCCCTGACATCGACCTCTTAAAAAGAGACTTCGTTTACACTGAGAAGACTTGACAGCAACAATGACCTGCTCTACAGGACATGGTTCTCTCTAGTGCCCCTTAAGTGTGAGGTGAAACGAGAGGATGCTCTGCACCTTCCTGACTGCAATATGGGATATGCAGACTCCAGGATCTTTAATACAGAAGCATGATACCAACAACAGAGACTATGTGAGGAATGGAGGTGTATTGCCACTACAGACGATGACTTGAATTGGACAAACTAATTTGCCTGGAGCCTAGAGTCAGTCCTGTGCCAGGAAACTTCAGGGGTAGGGTCTCCTTGTATTTAGACCATAATTTGTCTTTCCATGTCCCTTATGTTTTGGTGGGCCTATGCAAACAAATGCCACTTTAATACCATTTTTTACTATATTCCCTTGACTCCAATCCTTAAGAAAAACAAGCCACTAAAACTTTTGAGGTTAACTTAAACTAGTTAGCATGTGCATGGAACTAGAGAAATGTATTTTGCCCTCAATGTTTAAGGAGTTACATAAGTCTAATGTCTTTAGATTATATTGTGTGCTGCTAAGAAATAGTATGTACTACAACTGGGGATTTGAGGGACAAAGTAATTGTATTGTACATGGGTTCAGTTTTGTTTTTCTTAATGTTCTTTGGCTGAAAGTTCAAGGCTGGGATATTATCGATGGGACTACCGAGAATTCTGTTTATGGGTGATTGGGCTTCCACTGTAACTTTACCCTGTCCTCTTTCTTTGCATCTTTGTTGTCATAATTAAAATAAAAAAAAATAAAAAGTGCAGAAAAAAATAAATAAATATAGATATTGTTATAAAATAGAAAAAATTAAAATTTTTGTTTCGAATCATATATCCTCATGTAGAGTAAAATCATAAAATATTCAGGAAAGAATGAAGTTACACATAAAAAGAGGAATAAAATCATAGTGACAATGCCTCAATGAGAGTTTACATAACAGACCAAAACTACAATGGTTCTGTTTTGTGACTCATTTAAACAATCTTAGATTCTTACTTGGTAGTCATATGATTAGTTACAGAGCAAAAAGTTCAAACCATAGCTACAACAGTATTATTCTTTGCAAAGAAAAGTTCTGTATCACTTTGATAACTAATTAAACAAATTGTTATTAAAAATAAATGTCATTTTAATCTATGATTTGCATTAGATGAGGTTTATTCACTATCTGCTTACTAAGCATTCATCTAAATCTGCGATGTGTGTAAATTAATAAAATACTTAATTTTCCTACTTGCTTGATAAGAATCCCATGTGATATTTGAAAGATTAAAAATTTAATAGGCAAAAGCTGGCTCCCTGTGTGTGACACCAGGCGGGGAAAATCCGCGAAAGTACACCGGCCCAGTGGGGCTCAGCTGTGAAAGACTGTGAGTGTGACCTGTCTATGTCTGTCTACTGTGCTCTTGCGTGAAACTCTTGCGAGTGGGGCAAAAAGAGCCTCCAGAAACCTCGCTCGCCCAGACGCCATTTTCAGGGAGGGACTTCAGAGCATAAAAACCGGCTATCCATTGCAAAAGCTGGCTCCCTGTGTGTGACACCAGGCGGGGAAAATCCGCGAAAGTACACCGGCCCAGTGGGGCTCAGCTGTGAAAGACTGTGAGTGTGACCTGTCTATGTCTGTCTACTGTCCTCTTGCGTGAAACTCTTGCGAGTGGGGCAAAAAGAGCCTCCAGAAACCTCGCTCGCCCAGACGCCATTTTCAGGGAGGGACTTCAGAGCATAAAAACCGGCTATCCATTGCAAAAGCTGGCTCCCTGTGTGTGACACCAGGCGGGGAAAATCCGCGAAAGTACACCGGCCCAGTGGGGCTCAGCTGTGAAAGACTGTGAGTGTGACCTGTCTATGTCTGTCTACTGTCCTCTTGCGTGAAACTCTTGCGAGTGGGGCAAAAAGAGGCTCAGAGGAGCACGGCCGCTCCGCTTCGCTACGCGGCCGTGCACTCTTTCTAAGGAAAGAACTCCATTGCAACAAGAAGGAAAAATCACACTAAGAACGGCGCTATATCACAGAAGCAAACATTTCTCTCTGGACTGTCTTCTCTGTTACATGCTCGGGCCTAAGATTTGACCCAGTGTGAGGCTTCATCCACGGAGGACTCCCCTCCCTTAGAGGCAAGTCAGCCCATCCAGAAAGGGAGGAGCCAGAGGAGTGTGCTGCCTACATCATATAGACAATGAATACCACTACAACACGTAGAAAAACCCACAATACAAATGTGACAATGGGGAAACAGCGCAGGCCAGCATCAGACATAGAGAATGAAGATGACAATTCTGAGGACCAGATAATGACTGAACAACTAATCAACCTCTCAGATAAGGACTTTAGACTAGCAATATGGAAGGTGCTCAACAGACTCCAAGAAACCATGGATCGAGTTGAACAGAACACTAATAAGAACCAAGAAAATATGAAGGCAGAAATGACAAAACTCCAAACTGAAATAACATGTCAACTAACAGGCCTGAAAAACTCAGTAAACGAAGTGAATGACAAAATGGATAAGCTCTGGGACAGGGTATCAGAAGCTGAGAATAGACTTGGTGCTGTGGAAGATGAGATACATAACAATTCCATACAGCAGGAGAGATTGGACAAAAAACTTAAAGCAAATGAGCAGACAATGGAAAAATTAGTCAAAGAATGGGAACAGACGAAAATAGAAGTCTATGATAAGATCAACAGAAACAACTTAAGAATCATTGGAGTCCCAGAGACCCAGGAAGAAAATTTCCAGGAAGAATCAATGGTCAAGAACATCATTAAAGAGAAACTTCCAGAGCTAAAGAATATATGTGATCAAATCCTGCATGCCCGAAGAGTACCAACCAAAAGAGACCCCAGAAAAACCACCCCAAGACACATCCTAGTCACAATGACAAATCCCACAGATAGAGACAGAATTCTGAAAACAGCAAGATCAAAAGAGGAAATCATGTTCAAGCAAGCTTCCCTGAGATTTACAGCAGACCTGTCACCAGAAACGCTCAATGCCAGAAAGCAGTGGTGGGATATTGTGACAAGACTGAATGAAATGAATGCTTCACCCAGAATACTATACCCAGCAAAACTCACTTTCCGGTTTGATGGAAGAATACATGGTTTCACAGACAAAAAACAGCTCAGAAACTTCACAGACACAAAACCAGTCTTAAGAGAAAAACTGAAAGACCTAATCTAAGACAAGACTACCCAAAAGACACACCAAATTTTGAAATAAAGATGGCGTTAAATCCCAGGACAATTCTTTCTCTCAACGTCAATGGACTAAATGCACCAGTTAAGAGACACAGAGTGGCTAAATGGATCAAAAAACTCAATCCAACCTTCTGCTGCCTACAAGAAACGCACCTGAATAGTCAGAACAAACATAGACTCAAAATAAAAGGCTGGAGAAAAGTTATCCAAGCAAACAACACCCATAAAAAAGCTGGAGTGGCCATACTAATATCAGATAATGCAAACTTTATACTCAGGAAGGTTGTAAGGGACAAAGATGGACATTTTATATTAATCAAGGGGTACGTAGAGCAGGAAGAATTCACTCTCCTAAACATATATGCACCGAATGAGGGGCCAGCAAAATATTTAATACAACTGCTGACAAATCTGAAAAATAATATCAACAACAACACAATAATTGTGGGGGACCTCAACACGGCTTTGTCAACACTGGACAGGTCAACCAGACTGAAACCCAACAAGAATATACTAGACCTGAGGAGAGAAATGGAAGAAAGAGGCCTAGTGGATATATATAGGACACTCCATCCCCAGAAACCTGGATACACATTCTTCTCCAATGTACATGGGACATTCTCCAGGATAGACTACATGCTGGCACATAAAACATACCTCCATAAGATCAAGAGGATAGAAATTTTGCAGACTACCTTCGCTGACCACAAGGCTCTGAAATTATTTGTGAACTCCAAAGGGACTCAGAAGAAACACTTTAACACCTGGAAGTTAAACAGCCTCATGCTCAATAACCAGTGGGTCCGAGATGAAATCAAGGAGGAAATAAAAAGGTTCCTGGAAACAAATGACAATAAAGACACAAACTCTCAGAACTTATGGGACACAGCAAAAGCAGTACTGAGAGGAAAATTTATAGCTTTGCAAGCACACATCAGGAAGGAAGAAGGAGCTTACCTGAGTAGCTTAATGACACAGCTAATAGAACTAGAAAATGCTCAACAAAAGGACCCAAGAACAGGAAGACAGAAGGAAATAACAAAGCTGAGAGCAGAAATCAACGAAGTGGAAACTCAAAAAACAATCCGAAAGATCAACGAAAGCAGAAGTTGGTTCTTTGAAAAAATAAACAAGATTGATAGACCACTGGCAAACCTAACAAAGAAAGAGAGAGAGAGAAACTTGATAACTCGTATCAGGAATGAAAAAGGAGAGATCACTACTGATATGACAGAGATTCAAAGGGTAATCAGAAACTACTTTGAAAAACTCTACGCCACTAAAAATGAGAACCTGGAAGAAATGGATAAATTCTTGGACTCTTATAATCTTCCACGGTTGAAGGAAGAGGATGTAGCATATCTAAACACCCCCATCACCATTGATGAAATTAAAACAGTAATCAAATGTCTGCCGAAAAACAAAAGCCCGGGTCCAGATGGATTCACTAATGAATTCTATCAAACTTTCCAAGAGGAACTACTGCCAATCTTGGCAAGACTCTTTCATGAAATTGAACAAACAGAAACACTTCCAAATAGCTTTTATGAAGCCAACATCACCTTGATACCTAAACCAGACAGAGACGCTACCAAAAAAGAAAATTACAGACCAATATCACTGATGAATGCAGATGCAAAGATCCTCAACAAAATCCTGGCAAATAGGATTCAATGCCTCATTAAGAAGATCATCCACTACGATCAAGTAGGTTTCATCCCAGGAATGCAAGGCTGGTTTAACATCCGTAAATCTATCAACATAATACACAACATCAATAACAAGAAAAATAAAAACCACATGATCATATCAATAGATGCAGAGAAAGCATTTGATAAGGTCCAACACCCATTCTTGATCAAAACTCTCAGCAAGATGGGAATGGAGGGAACCTTTCTCAATATAGTGAAGGCCATCTACCACAAGCCAGTGGCAAATATTATCCTCAATGGAGAAAAACTGAAAGCCTTCCCTCTAAATTCTGGCACAAGACAAGGCTGTCCTCTCTCACCACTCCTATTCAACATAGCACTGGAAGTACTTGCTATAGCGATTAGGCAAGAAAAGGATATCAAGGGAATCCAGATAGGAAAGGAAGAAGTCAAGCTCTCACTGTTTGCAGATGACATGATACTCTACTTAGAAAACCCTAAAGACTCTATCAAAAAGCTTCTAGAAACAATAGACTCATATAGCAAGGTGGCAGGCTACAAAATTAACACACAAAAATCAATGGCCTTTCTATACACCAACAGTAATAAAGAAGAAATGGACATTAAGAAAACAACCCCATTCACAATAGTACCACACAAACTCAAATATCTTGGAATCAACTTGACTAAATATGTGAAGGACCTATACAAAGAAAACTATAAAACTCTGCTCCAAGAAATAAGAGAGGACACACGGAAATGGAAACGCATACCCTGCTCATGGATTGGCAGGATTAACATCATCAAAATGTCAATACTCCCCAAGGCATTATACAGATTTAATGCCATCCCTCTAAAGATACCCATGACATTCTTCAAAGAAGTGGATCAGACACTTTTGAAATTCATTTGGAACAATAAACACCCTCGAATAGCTAAAGCAATCATTGGGAAAAAGAATATGGGAGGAATTACTTTTCCCAACTTTAAACTGTACTACAAAGCAACAGTTATCAAAACAGCATGGTATTGGAATAAGGATAGGTCCTCAGATCAGTGGAATAGGCTTGAATACTCAGAAAATGTTCCCCAGAGATACAACCATCTAATTTTTGATAAAGGAGCAGGAAATCCTAAATGGAGCAGGGAAAGCCTCTTCAACAAGTGGTGTTGGCACAATTGGATAGCCACTTGCAAAAAATTAAACTTAGACCCCCAGCTAACATCATGTACAAAGGTAAAATCCAAATGGATTAAAGACCTCGATATCAGCCCCAAAACCATAAGATATATAGAACAGCACATAGGCAAAACACTCCAGGACATTACAGGCATCTTCAAGGAGGAAACTGCACTCTCCAAGCAAGTGAAAGCAGAGATTAACAGATGGGAATATATTAAGCTGAGAAGCTTCTGCACCTCAAAGGAAATAGTGCCCAGGATACAAGAGCCACCCACTGAGTGGGAGAAACTATTCACCCAATACCCATCAGATAAGGGGCTAATCTCCAAAATATACAAGGCACTGACAGAACTTTACAAGAAAAAAACATCTAACCCCATCAAAAAATGGGGAGAAGAAATGAACAGACACTTTGACAAAGAAGAAATACGCATGGCCAAAAGACACATGAAAAAATGTTCCACATCACTAATCATCAGGGAGATGCAAATCAAAACAACGATGAGATACCACCTCACACCCCAGAGAATGGCACACATCACAAAGAATGAGAATAAACAGTGTTGGCGGGGATGTGGAGAGAAAGGAACTCTTATCCACTGCTGGTGGGAATGCTGTCTAGTTCAACCTTTAGGGAAAGCGATATGGAGATTCCTCCAAAAACTGGAAATCGAGCTCCCATACGATCCAGCTATACCACTCCTAGGAATATACCCTAGGAACACAAAAATACAATACAAAAACCCCTTCCTTACACCTATATTCATTGCAGCTCTATTTACCATAGCAAGACTCTGGAAACAACCAAGATGCCCTTCAACAGATGAATGGCTAAAGAAACTGTGGTACATATACACAATGGAATATTATGCAGCTGTCAGGAGAGATGAAGTCATGAAATTTTCCTATACATGGATGTACATGGAATCTATTATGCTGAGTGAAATAAGTCAGAGAGAGAGAGAAAAACGCAGAATGGTCTCACTCATCTATGGGTTTTAAGAAAAATGAAAGACACCCTTGTAATAATAATTTTCAGACACAAAAGAGAAAAGAGCTGGAAGTTCCAGCTCACCTCAGGAAGCTCACCACAAAGAGTGATGAGTTTAGTTAGAGAAATAACTACATTTTGAACTGTCCTAATATTGAGAATGTATGAGGGAAATGTAGAGCCTGTTTAGGGTACAGGCCGGGGTTGGGTGGGGAGGAGGGTGATTTGGGACTTGGGTGATGGGAATGTTGCACTGGTGATGGGTGGTGTTCCTTTTATGACTGAAACCCAAACACAATCATGTATGTAATCAAGGTGTTTAAATAAAAAAAAAATTAAAAAAAAAATTTAATAGAAATAATTTATGAGTTATATTGACATAGTGATATTCATGTATGGAATTATATATTTTCATTGTTTTGTTTCATTTAAAGTAACAAAGTAATAACAGGTCTTGATTGGATTTTTTGTATTCCTAATAAAACTTAAATACTTTGAATATCAAAATTTATCTTATTAATTCGAAATTAATTTTCAGTCATACATATTATATAATTTATCATAGATACTAAACTTTATTCAAAGAAGAAGTATGCTTTCTCATTATTGACAAGGTGTTTTCAAATTACACTATTAATAGGTTTATGTGATGTTTCAGGTGAATAAATCTGCACAGTTTAAGAACACCACTTGACTCAATTGCCTAGTAATATCTAGTATTCTTAGTTTGTGGGAATTTTCACCCTGATTCAACTTATCATGGGACTAGTTTACATAGTATTCTTGAAATTTTGAAAATATATTTACAAAGACCTAAAATTTATAACAATTTATTTATTCATATATTGTACAGAAAGATGACAGAAATTTTTCATGACAACTGACTTATTTCCACCTCTACCTATTTTATTTTATTTTGGGGGCCACATCCGGTGATACTCAGGGGTTACTCCTGGCTCTGCACTCAGAAATCGCTCTTGGCTGGGGGACCATATGAGACACCGTGGATCAAACCAAGGTCTTTCCTGGATCGCCCTGTGCAAAGCAAACGCCCTACCACTGTGCTATCTCTCCAGCCCCATAACCCATTTTATCTGCCCATTTGTTTTTGTTGTTTTTGTTTTGTTTGCTTTGGGTTTCACTGAGCTGTGCTCAGAGTTTTCTACTAACTCTGAACTCAGGGATCACTTATGGTGATGTTTGCATCCATGCTTTGTTGGGTTTTTGTTTGTTTATTTGTTTGTATCCACTTGGCTTACTAGTAATCTCGAGTTAAGTTTCACCTAGTTAAAAATTTCCCTGTGGTTTCACTCAACCAAGATTTACAAACTGGGTCTTACTCAAACAATACCTAGTCAGTCCTTTTCATCTGTTTTTTCTCAGGAAATTGATTTTTAGGAAGAATTATTAACTGGAAATAAGATTAATTTAAATTCAGGACTTAGATGTGATAATATTTGAATGCAGGACATAGATGTGACACTCAGCCGCCACTTACTTTCATTCTACCCTGGATTTAATATTTTCTTTGGGCTTTTTATGACCTCACACATATCTTTCTTTTTGTACTCCCTCATTTTATCAATACCTATTTATAAGTTCATTTCACATACTACATATAACACAAATTCTAATTTAGAGACTATTTTATGTCCTTTTATTTCCATAGCTTTGTGGTATTATTTGTAGATAATAGGGACTTAGTTAACTGCTGAACAAATGCATGAATTAGCATCATCATTTTACTTTACAGAGCATTTAATGCAAAAGGGATTTTCTTTTTTTTTTTTAATTTTTTTTTATAATTTTTTTTATTTAAACACCTTGATTACATACATG
Source organism: Suncus etruscus (assembly GCF_024139225.1). NCBI lineage: Eukaryota > Metazoa > Chordata > Mammalia > Eulipotyphla > Soricidae > Suncus > Suncus etruscus. The sequence goes on along the minus strand of NC_064860.1, from coordinate 52,604,057 downwards.
ATTGTGTTTGGGTTTCAGTCATAAAAGGAACACCACCCATCACCAGTGCAACATTCCCATCACCCAAGTCCCAAATCTCCCTCCTCCCCACCCAACCCCCGCCTGTACCCTAAACAGGCTCTACATTTCCCTCATACATTCTCAATATTAGGACAGTTCAAGATGTAGTTATTTCTCTAATTAACTCATCACTCTTTGTGGTGAGCTTCCTGAGGTGAGCTGGAACTTCCAGCTCTTTTCTCTTTTGTGTCTGAAAATTATTATTACCAGGGTGTCTTTCATTTTTCTTAAAACCCATAGATGTGTGAGACCATTCTGCGTTTTTCTCTCTCTCTCTGACTTATTTCACTCAGCATAATAGATTCCATGTACATCCATGTATAGGAAAATTTCATGACTTCATCTCTCCTGACAGCTGCATAATATTCCATTGTGTATATGTACCACAGTTTCTTTAGCCATTCGTCTGTTGAAGGGCATCTTGGTTGTTTCCAGAGTCTTGCTATGGTAAATAGAGCTGCAATGAATATAGGTGTAAGGAAGGGGTTTTTGTATTGTATTTTTGTGTTCCTAGGGTATATTCCTAGGAGTGGTATAGCTGGATCGTATGGGAGCTCGATTTCCAGTTTTTGGAGGAATCTCCATATCGCTTTCCATAAAGGTTGAACTAGACGGCATTCCCACCAGCAGTGGATAAGAGTTCCTTTCTCCCCACATCCCCGCCAACACTGTTTATTCTCATTCTTTGTGATGTGTGCCATTCTCTGGGGTGTGAGGTGGTATCTCATCGTTGTTTTGATTTGCATCTCCCTGATGATTAGTGATGTGGAACATTTTTTCATGTGTCTTTTGGCCATGCGTATTTCTTCTTTGTCAAAGTGTCTGTTCATTTCTTCTCCCCATTTTTTGATGGGGTTAGATGTTTTTTTCTTGTAAAGTTCTGTCAGTGCCTTGTATATTTTGGAGATTAGCCCCTTATCTGATGGGTATTGGGTGAATAGTTTCTCCCACTCAGTGGGTGGCTCTTGTATCCTGGGCACTATTTCCTTTGAGGTGCAGAAGCTTCTCAGCTTAATATATTCCCATCTGTTAATCTCTGCTTTCACTTGCTATCTTCATTCTCTATGCATGGTGATGACCTGAATTGTTTCCTCATTGCCATACTTGTAATGTGGTTTTTAATACATGTTGTGGTGAGGTTCACAGGCTAGATAGTGTGTGGAGCCATGAAGCAAAGCAGTGCTGTTATTCCTCTGGCTCCACCCTTATTGGGCAGAGACAGTTTACCAGGCATTGGGCCCTGAAGAGATTACATATGCTGTCATCTTCTTGGCTGCCTCATGCAGGAAAGCCAACTTTATATTAGTTATAAATAAAAATGTTTTTAAATATATCTAAGTTTCCTTTGGAATAAAATAATATTTAGATCAATTTTCTCTGTAAGAATGTTAAAAATAGGGGCTGAAGCAGTGGCACAAGTGGTAGGGCATTTTCCTTGCATGTGCTGACCAAGGATGGTCAGCAGTTTGATACCCTGACATCCTATATGGTTCCCCAAGCCAGGAGCGATTTCTGAGCTCATAGAATGGAGTAGTCCCTGAGCATCACCGGGTATGGCCCAAAACCATAAAAAGAAAAAAATACTAAAAATATTGTCATACAATTATTTATATTCCTTTATTTATCTTTTCTCCATATAAATTACAATTTTTTTATCTGTCCACAAATTATAGGAAATATCCTGAGGTGAACTTAAGTGACCAGTAATAAAATCTTTTAAAAATATTCAGGACTTAAAGATTTAATAGTTAAATTGTAAAGTCTCAAATAAATTATCCATCCAAGGTACGTTTCCAATCCTCATGATTCACTCAAATTTTTTTTTTGATGTGTCATGATGAACAAATTCACTTATGACTGGGTTTCAAGCATGCACCAATCCCTTCATCAGTGTTCACTTAATGATTCATTTTAATGTGACAATTAATTTTGTCATAATTAATAGCAGAGAATATTTGCGACTAAAAGGGTATTTGTATGAATTACCAGCTGACCACATACATTCTAAACTGAATATTTAAAAAAAAAAATAAATCAAATGAGGGCAGGGAAGGTGGCGCTAGAGGTAAGGTGTCTGCCTTGCAAGTGCTGGCATAGGACAAACCGCGGTTCGATCCCCCGGTGTCCCATATGGTCCCCCCAAGCCAGGGGCGATTTCTGAGCGCATAGCCAGGAGTAACCCCTGAGCGTCATCGGGTGTGGCCCAAAACCAAATAAATAAATAAATAAATAAATAAATAAAATGATTAAGCAGCTCATTCAGAGAAGCCCAATATTTGACATTTTAGGAGAAGAAAAAAAATTCTCAATAGTACTTTATGTTTTGGCTTAAAAATAATCTCTATTAAAGAATGTACTCTACTGTTAAGAAAGTTAGTAACAAGGGCTGAAAGCAGGCAGGTCTCTTTCCTTGCCATTGACCAACCCAGATCCTGAAAACCTGTATGTGCACCGCCCACCCACCCCCAAGACCCTTATAGAAGTGCTCCCGGATTACAGAGTGGAGTAAACCCTGAGCGCTTTCAGGTGTGACTCAAACCAATAATGTAAAAGAAAAGAAAGTAAATGGCAAAGTTTCCTTGCCAATATAAAATTCAATCTTATAGTTTTCCTATCAATATTATGCATAAGGCAAAAAAAACAGTTTTTATTTTAGTCAGACAGAAAAACACGATTTTGATTTTGATGAACAAATATACTATAAATTTTCTGATATTTTTAGATACATATCACCTAATGGCACTTAACAAAATACTGCATTGCTTATTAACATTACTACAAATCTATACCGTTATCTGATGTAGTATCAGATGTGAGGACTTGTATTGTTTAAATATAGACTCTCTTCATAAGTGTATGAGTTATTTCTTAGTTATTTATTCTTATGTTTATTCACATGACAGAGTTGATTTGCAGTATTTTTCTTGTCACTAAATTAAATCTTCCCAGCTGAGAATCAGCTAGAACAGCTTCAGCTAATGAATAGCTAATGCTGTTTACCATGCAATTATCTTGCCTGAAATAACAGGATTATGTACAGCAGTTGATAGGATAATTTATCGGATATTATCCCTCTTTTTAAAGGTTTCATCTTAAATCATACAAAATTCATCTTGACAGCAACTCTACACATATCTTATTTTCTGTATCTCTCCCAAATATTAACAATATTTTTTTTTTAATTTTTTTTTATTTAAACACCTTGATTACATACATGATTGTGTTTGGGTTTCAGTCATAAAAGGAACACCACCCATCACCAATGCAACATTCCCATCACCCAAGTCCCAAATCACCCTCCTCCCCACCCAACCCCCGCCTGTACCCTAAACAGGCTCTACATTTCCCTCATACATTCTCAATATTAGGACAGTTCAAAATGTAGTTATTTCTCTAACTAAACTCATCACTCTTTGTGGTGAGCTTCCTGAGGTGAGCTGGAACTTCCAGCTCTTTTCTCTTTTGTGTCTGAAAATTATTATTACAAGGGTGTCTTTCATTTTTCTTAAAACCCATAGATGAGTGAGACCATTCTGCGTTTTTCTCTCTCTCTCTGACTTATTTCACTCAGCATAATAGATTCCATGTACATCCATGTATAGGAAAATTTCATGACTTCATCTCTCCTGACAGCTGCATAATATTCCATTGTGTATATGTACCACAGTTTCTTTAGCCATTCATCTGTTGAAGGGCATCTTGGTTGTTTCCAGAGTCTTGCTATGGTAAATAGAGCTGCAATGAATATAGGTGTAAGGAAGGGGTTTTTGTATTGTATTTTTGTGTTCCTAGGGTATATTCCTAGGAGTGGTATAGCTGGATCGTATGGGAGCTCGATTTCCAGTTTTTGGAGGAATCTCCATATCGCTTTCCATAAAGGTTGAACTAGACAGCATTCCCACCAGCAGTGGATAAGAGTTCCTTTCTCTCCACATCCCCGCCAACACTGTTTATTCTCATTCTTTGTGATGTGTGCCATTCTCTGGGGTGTGAGGTGGTATCTCATCGTTGTTTTGATTTGCATCTCCCTGATGATTAGTGAAGTGGAACATTTTTTCATGTGTCTTTTGGCCATGCGTATTTCTTCTTTGTCAAAGTGTCTGTTCATTTCTTCTCCCCATTTTTTGATGGGGTTAGATGTTTTTTTCTTGTAAAGTTCTGTCAGTGCCTTGTATATTTTGGAGATTAGCCCCTTATCTGATGGGTATTGGGTGAATAGTTTCTCCCACTCAGTGGGTGGCTCTTGTATCCTGGGCACTATTTCCTTTGAGGTGCAGAAGCTTCTCAGCTTAATATATTCCCATCTGTTAATCTCTGCTTTCACTTGCTTGGAGAGTGCAGTTTCCTCCTTGAAGATGCCTGTAATGTCCTGTAGTGTTTTGCCTATGTGCTGTTCTATATATCTTATGGTTTTGGGGCTGATATCGAGGTCTTTAATCCATTTGGATTTTACCTTTGTACATGATGTTAGCTGGGGGTCTAAGTTTAATTTTTTGCAAGTGGCTATCCAATTGTGCCAACACCACTTGTTGAAGAGGCTTTCCCTGCTCCATTTAGGATTTCCTGCTCCTTTATCAAAAATTAGATGGTTGTATCTCTGGGGAACATTTTCTGAGTATTCAAGCCTATTCCACTGATCTGAGGACCTATCCTTATTCCAATACCATGCTGTTTTGATAACTGTTGCTTTGTAGTACAGTTTAAAGTTGGGAAAAGTAATTCCTCCCATATTCTTTTTCCCAATGATTGCTTTAGCTATTCGAGGGTGTTTATTGTTCCAAATGAATTTCAAAAGTGTCTGATCCACTTCTTTGAAGAATGTCATGGGTATCTTTAGAGGGATGGCATTAAATCTGTATAATGCCTTGGGGAGTATTGACATTTTGATGATGTTAATCCTGCCAATCCATGAGCAGGGTATGTGTTTCCATTTCCGTGTGTCCTCTCTTATTTCTTGGAGCAGAGTTTTATAGTTTTCTTTGTATAGGTCCTTCACATATTTAGTCAAGTTGATTCCAAGATATTTGAGTTTGTGTGGTACTATTGTGAATGGGGTTGTTTTCTTAATGTCCATTTCTTCTTTATTACTGTTGGTGTATAGAAAGGCCATTGATTTTTGTGTGTTAATTTTGTAGCCTGCCACCTTGCTATATGAGTCTATTGTTTCTAGAAGCTTTTTGATAGAGTCTTTAGGGTTTTCTAAGTAGAGTATCATGTCATCTGCAAACAGTGAGAGCTTGACTTCTTCCTTTCCTATCTGGATTCCCTTGATATCCTTTTCTTGCCTAATCGCTATAGCAAGTACTTCCAGTGCTATGTTGAATAGGAGTGGTGAGAGAGGACAGCCTTGTCTTGTGCCAGAATTTAGAGGGAAGGCTTTCAGTTTTTCTCCATTGAGGATAATATTTGCCACTGGCTTGTGGTAGATGGCCTTCACTATATTGAGAAAGGTTCCCTCCATTCCCATCTTGCTGAGAGTTTTGATCAAGAATGGGTGTTGGACCTTATCAAATGCTTTCTCTGCATCTATTGATATGATCATGTGGTTTTTATTTTTCTTGTTATTGATGTTGTGTATTATGTTGATAGATTTACGGATGTTAAACCAGCCTTGCATTCCTGGGATGAAACCTACTTGATCGTAGTGGATGATCTTCTTAATGAGGCATTGAATCCTATTTGCCAGGATTTTGTTGAGGATCTTTGCATCTGCATTCATCAGTGATATTGGTCTGTAATTTTCTTTTTTGGTAGCGTCTCTGTCTGGTTTAGGTATCAAGGTGATGTTGGCTTCATAAAAGCTATTTGGAAGTGTTTCTGTTTGTTCAATTTCATGAAAGAGTCTTGCCAAGATTGGCAGTAGTTCCTCTTGGAAAGTTTGATAGAATTCATTAGTGAATCCATCTGGACCTGGGCTTTTGTTTTTTCGGCAGACATTTGATTACTGTTTTAATTTCATCAATGGTGATGGGGGTGTTTAGATATGCTACATCCTCTTCCTTCAACCGTGGAAGATTATAAGAGTCCAAGAATTTATCCATTTCTTCCAGGTTCTCATTTTTAGTGGCGTAGAGTTTTTCAAAGTAGTTTCTGATTACCCTTTGAATCTCTGTCATATCAGTAGTGATCTCTCCTTTTTCATTCCTGATACGAGTTATCAAGTTTCTCTCTCTCTCTTTCTTTGTTAGGTTTGCCAGTGGTCTATCAATCTTGTTTATTTTTTTCAAAGAACCAACTTCTGCTTTCGTTGATCTTTCGGATTGTTTTTTGAGTTTCCACTTCGTTGATTTCTGCTCTCAGCTTTGTTATTTCCTTCTGTCTTCCTGTTCTTGGGTCCTTTTGTTGAGCATTTTCTAGTTCTATTAGCTGTGTCATTAAGCTACTCAGGTAAGCTCCTTCTTCCTTCCTGATGTGTGCTTGCAAAGCTATAAATTTTCCTCTCAGTACTGCTTTTGCTGTGTCCCATAAGTTCTGAGAGTTTGTGTCTTTATTGTCATTTGTTTCCAGGAACCTTTTTATTTCCTCCTTGATTTCATCTCGGACCCACTGGTTATTGAGCATGAGGCTGTTTAACTTCCAGGTGTTAAAGTGTTTCTTCTGAGTCCCTTTGGAGTTCACAAATAATTTCAGAGCCTTGTGGTCAGCGAAGGTAATCTGCAAAATTTCTATCCTCTTGATCTTATGGAGGTATGTTTTATGTGCCAGCATGTAGTCTATCCTGGAGAATGTCCCATGTACATTGGAGAAGAATGTGTATCCAGGTTTCTGGGGATGGAGTGTCCTATATATATCCACTAGGCCTCTTTCTTCCATTTCTCTCCTCAGGTCTAGTATATTCTTGTTGGGTTTTAGTCTGGTTGACCTGTCCAGTGTTGACAAAGCCGTGTTTAGGTCCCCCACAATTATTGTGTTGTTGTTGATATTATTTTTCAGATTTGTCAGCAGTTGTATTAAATATTTTGCTGGCCCCTCATTCGGTGCATATATGTTTAGGAGAGTGAATTCTTCCTGCTCTACGTACCCCTTGATTAATATAAAATGTCCGTCTTTGTCCCTTACAACCTTCCTGAGTATAAAGTTTGCATTATCTGATATTAGTATGGCCACTCCAGCTTTTTTATGGGTGTTGTTTGCTTGGATAACTTTTCTCCAGCCTTTTATTTTGAGTCTATGTTTGTTCTGACTATTCAGGTGCGTTTCTTGTAGGCAGCAGAAGGTTGGATTGAGTTTTTTGATCCATTTAGCCACTCTGTGTCTCTTAACTGGTGCATTTAGTCCATTGACATTGAGAGAAAGAATTGTCCTGGGATTTAACGCCATCTTTATTTCAAAATTTGGTGTGTCTTTTGGGTAGTCTTGTCTTAGATTAGGTCTTTCAGTTTTTCTCTTAAGACTGGTTTTGTGTCTGTGAAGTTTCTGAGCTGTTTTTTGTCTGTGAAACCATGTATTCTTCCATCAAACCGGAAAGTGAGTTTTGCTGGGTATAGTATTCTGGGTGAAGCATTCATTTCATTCAGTCTTGTCACAATATCCCACCACTGCTTTCTGGCATTGAGCGTTTCTGGTGACAGGTCTGCTGTAAATCTCAGGGAAGCTTGCTTGGACATGATTTCCCCTTTTGATCTTGCTGTTTTCAGAATTCTGTCTCTATCTGTGGGATTTGTCATTGTGACTAGGATGTGTCTTGGGGTGGTTTTTCTGGGGTCTCTTTTGGTTGGTACTCTTCGGGCATGCAGGATTTGATCACATATATTCTTTAGCTCTGGAAGTTTCTCTTTAATGATGTTCTTGACCATTGATTCTTCCTGGAAATTTTCTTCCTGGGTCTCTGGGACTCCAATGATTCTTAAGTTGTTTCTGTTGATCTTATCATAGACTTCTATTTTCGTCTGTTCCCATTCTTTGACTAATTTTTTCCATTGTCTGCTCATTTGCTTTAAGTTTTTTGTCCAATCTCTCCTGCTGTATGGAATTGTTATGTATCTCATCTTCCACAGCACCAAGTCTATTCTCAGCTTCTGATACCCTGTCCCAGAGCTTATCCATTTTGTCATTCACTTCGTTTACTGAGTTTTTCAGGCCTGTTAGTTGACATGTTATTTCAGTTTGGAGTTTTGTCATTTCTGCCTTCATATTTTCTTGGTTCTTATTAGTGTTCTGTTCAACTCGATCCATGGTTTCTTGGAGTCTGTTGAGCACCTTCCATATTGCTAGTCTAAAGTCCTTATCTGAGAGGTTGATTAGTTGTTCAGTCATTATCTGGTCCTCAGAATTGTCATCTTCATTCTCTATGTCTGATGCTGGCCTGCGCTGTTTCCCCATTGTCACATTTGTATTGTGGGTTTTTCTACGTGTTGTAGTGGTATTCATTGTCTATATGATGTAGGCAGCACACTCCTCTGGCTCCTCCCTTTCTGGATGGGCTGACTTGCCTCTAAGGGAGGGGAGTCCTCCGTGGATGAAGCCTCACACTGGGTCAAATCTTAGGCCCGAGCATGTAACAGAGAAGACAGTCCAGAGAGAAATGTTTGCTTCTGTGATATAGCGCCGTTCTTAGTGTGATTTTTCCTTCTTGTTGCAATGGAGTTCTTTCCTTAGAAAGAGTGCACGGCCGCGTAGCGAAGCGGAGCGGCCGTGCTCCTCTGAGCCTCTTTTTGCCCCACTCGCAAGAGTTTCACGCAAGAGGACAGTAGACAGACATAGACAGGTCACACTCACAGTCTTTCACAGCTGAGCCCCACTGGGCCGGTGTACTTTCGCGGATTTTCCCCGCCTGGTGTCCACAATATTTTCTAATAAATAAATATTACTTTTTAATTGATAAAATTGCTAGTGCAAATATACTTTAGTCGTATCATTAAGTTTGAGACATGATGAAACTAACATCAGTTTAATTAAAATATATAATAAAATAATAAAATAATATTGATTACATATTAAGTACTTTTTATCAGTCAGCTTATGCATTAACCTGCTTGATTTTGCTGATTAATTATCAATGAATATGGTTTGAGATCTTCTTATTTGGGTTAAATCTTGGTATTAACAACCAGATAAGATGGGGGCTAGAGAGATAGTGAAGAAGATATGGTTACACGTGACTGGCCATACTTTATTCAATCACCGGCACTCCATCTGTTTCCCTTAGTTATTACTAAGAGCAGAGGCAAGAATAGACCATGATAAAAAAAATAAGGGGTAAGTGTATAAGATTGATAATATGACTGTAATTTTGATATTTCAAATTTTTTCACTTAATTAAAGAAAGACAGATATTTGTGGCATTAAATTTATAGTCATTAAAATTAAAGATTACATTTTATTTCACTTACTTGCAGTAATTTTGTATTAATATGTTAATATCATCTTATATCGACTATATAATATAAATATAGAATCCTGGTGAATATAATAAATTGTGTAAAAATAATTTTTATTTTAATACCATAGATTTTATTCATGTCTTATGCAATACTCTATATTCAAAATAGGCTTATGGTACAAGAAATTATCAGAAATTTAATATGTAATTGTGATTTCCCATCAAACTTCTCATATATTTTATTTATACCAACTACTATTTTCTTAATTTCTCTAAGAAAATTCAATCTTTTATCTATTATTTTGATCTCTATGGGAGACATCAACCAATTCACAGAAAATATCTTTATATTTTATTCAAATAATAGCTTTCTACAGTAATAATTTCCCAGAAGCAAGATGAAAATTTTTGGTTTATTTAAATATCCGATGAATAGAAGTATATCCTTTCTGTTTAGCATAAGTTATGACTATAGTTTCTAAATCCCAATAAAAGATTAAATGTACTTTATAATTTTTCAAAAACTACAGTGTTTGAACCCAGAATACAGTACAACTGGTGTAAAGCATTTGCCTCACAAGTAGCCAACCCAGGTTCAGTCTCTGGCATCCCATATATTCCCTCAAGTCCACCAGGAGTGATATCTGAGCATTGAGCCCGGTGTAAGCCCTGAATAAGTCCTAAATATAGCTGGATAAGTGTGGCCCAAAACAAGCAAATATAAAACATGACAAGTGTTTTTATTTATTTTATATTAATGACCAAAACACGTATCACACTTAAAGCCTAAAATATTGATAAAAAATAATGAGTTTATTAATTCTAAATAATTAATGTAGTTACTATGGCATTTGTATAGACTTGGGTACAATGAATATTTAATACTTTATAACTTTTATTATTCTAACATTACCTTGGTCAATTTATTTCCATAAGCTTTGTTATATAATCACTTTCTCTTGTCCAAAGTCTATGATTTCAATTTTCCTTCAGAGTTGTTACTCATTTGTCTCAAGAAGAGAAATGATTTGGCAAATGGTGTGGAATTGTATTCTCCTGCTGCTTTCAATCCCAAAGATGCTATGGGGTGGAACCCACCAGAGGGTCCCTGCTGGTCCCTAATGTTCCAAAAGCATTGCCAAAGAGGCACCTTAACCAGTGGTTTGATCTATTTCTCTCCCCAGGTAATAAATATAATTACTGTCTCTCAATAAGTTTTCATAGAATAATAAGATCACTTCCTAAGACTATCTGAAGGTCATGATTAGGAATTCATTCACTAAGTCATTAATTAATTCTTAAATATTTACATATTCAAGTATACATTAACCATGCACTCACTCAGCTCGGTTAAAATGTTGAAGCTTTTATCATTGTAAAATATTACTTAATCTAGTAATGTCAAGAGACATTTTTAGCATGGTCATGATGATGATTGTAACTGAAAACCGAAATAATGGTCATCTATCCCACTTACGTTTCACAAATCTAATGAGAATAATAAAAATTATTATAACATCTCTGTATTGGCCTCCTATAATAACATAATTTTTAGAAATTTAAGCATCAGTTGATATATATATTTAATGAAGCTAGAATATTTCTTTCGATTTCTAAAATTTTGGCAAATGTGTATTAAAAGAAGACTTCTTAAAATGTCTCTCCCATTACTTTCTACCTTTTTCTCTTCTCAATGGCTATTAACATTTTTTTTCAACTTTACTTCTTTGGTGGCAACTCAAAGTAGTAAAGAGGTCATGAGTATAAAATTGTACATAATATTAATTCTATTACTTGATACTTAGTTCTAAACAACTAATCTCAATTCTCTTGCCTCAGTTTTCTCAAAAGAATTGGAAGTAGTTCTTGAAAGATTTGAAAGAATTCATTAGTGAACCCATCTAGGCTTCGGCTTTTGTTTAGGGGGAAATTTTTTATTACCATTTTAATGTCCTCAATAGTGATTGCACACATCACAAAGAACAACAACAATCAGTCCTGGCGGGGATGTGTAGAGAAAGAAATTCTTATTCACTGCTGGTGGGAATGCTGTCTAGTCCAACCTTTATGGAAAACAGTATGGAGCTTTCTAAAAAATAACTGGAAATTGAGCTCCCATATATCCTGCTATACCACTTCTAGGGATATACCCTAGTAACACATAAATGCAATTCAAAAAAATCCCTTCCTCACACCTATATTCATTGCAGTGCTATTTACAATAGCCAGATTCTGGAAAAAAAACAAGATACGTTCAAAATATGAATGATTAAGGAATATGTCATATATATACACAGTGAAATATTATGTAGCATTAGGAGAGATGAAGTCATGAAATTTTCCTATACATGGATGCACATGGAATCTATTATGCTGAGTGAAATAAGTAGGAGGGAGAGATATAGATACGGAATAGTCTCACTCATCTATGAGTTTTAAGAAAAATTAAGGACATTATTGTAATAAAGCCAAGATGCAACAGAGATGAGGGCTGGAGGGACAGGCTCACAATATGAAGTTCACCACAAAGGGTAGTGAGTGCAGTTAGAGAAATATCTACACTAACAACTATGATGACTATCTTAATATGTGAGAGAACTAAAATGCCTGTCTCCTAAACAGGTTGGGAAGGGGTGAGGCATTGATGGTGGGAATGTTGCTCTGGTGAAGGAGAAATGGTCTGTTTATGACTGAAACCCAACTACAATCATTTTTGTAATCATGGTGCTTAAATAAAGATTTTATATAGAAATAAAATTTAACTCTAGTATGGACTCATTTACTCTTTCCCCTTTTCTCTTTGACAGTTTATGCTCTAGGGGTGGAATTGAGGAATTGCAACCAAGAACAGAAAACCAAGAACATAGAGCCTAAATAAAGTATTTACTATCTATTACTTCACACACACACACACACACACACACACACACACACACACACACACACAATTTCCGAAATCTTTAGAAATTGTCAAATCTATGAATAATATTTCCTTACTTATCTAGCTGCTAAATGGTAGGCTTCTACTTTCCTTGATGACATCTTTTTCCTTATTTATTTATTTTAAATTCTACTTTCTTTTGGATACCTCTTGTCAACCAATGATTTTTTATTTCTCCTATTCTAGTCCTTAAATTTTAGTGATGCTATGAGACCATATAGATAGTTCAAAAGACTGAAACACTGAGTACATGGAATAATGCTCAGCCTTGATTCCTGGTAGTGAGCAGTTTCCTGAGCACTTCTAGGAGTGACCACAGTGAGAATAGACAGCAAGTACTGCTTTTTATTTTTATAAAACAAAAACATGTTTTCTAATTTTTCCAGTTCTCTTAATTTTCAAGAACAGAGTTTCTTGTGTGTATTCTTTGTTGTTCAAAACTAGAATGATTTATGATAGGCTTATGTGTCCTGTCCTCTAGCCATAATTGACTGTAAACTTTAAAAAATTAATTTGGTGGGGCACTTAGCCTTCCATAGGGCCCACCCATTTTGATTCTTGGCATTACATATAAGATCCCCCAAGTACCTCCAATAGTGACTCCTAAGCAAAAAGTCAGGAGTAATTCCTGAGCACTTCCAGATTAGCCTTCCACCGCCACCCCAAAGAAAAAACACCCCCAAAATATGTTTTACTTTTCTAAAGTTCCCTGTTTCCTAGTATCTCAACAGTAATAAAACATACGATCCACATTAGATATAAGTGGAACAAGCAGAATCTATCTCTATTTTCACTTATCCGTTGGAAGAGAATTAATTTCAAATTTGACATTAATCTCTAGATTTGACTCCTCTCTTCTACTTGTGAGTGTCATACACGATCAGATAAATTAAAGAGTTTATCCTTCAATATACTGGAATAATACTGTTGTCTCTTTCTCTGAATTTATCAGATAAATATAGCAATAAAAGAAATGCATGATAAAATGTAGCGATCATCATGGAAATAGCATAAGAGAAGTGAAAACAATGTGTTTCATATGCTAAAGAGAAACAAGCACTAACCAAAATAACTTCAATCTCAGTTTTGTTCTGTCATCAAAGAAAATAAAACTGGTCTCAAAATGCAAATACACATATCTCTTACATAAACACAAACTATATTATATGTAAGAACAAAATTTTCCATTTCCTTTATAGTTATATATAAATGAGTGCATATTTTTATATGCTTCCTGTGTAAGGCATAGTAACATGCTATGTATTTTAAAAAATTATGATTTTATTTGATACACAAAACATTTTCAACTGAAGAAATTTTAGGAATGATTGTCAAATATATTAAAAATCTCATCAAGCAAGAAGATACTAAGTCTTAAAATGAGGCTAAAATATAGATCAAGATCACAGTTGATATTTGAAATAGAGTTTTCGTCTCATTTTCTCCTTCTTTTTCAAAACAAATTCCAGAATCTGGATTATGAATGATATGCCTGACTCCATAACACCAGCTAACTCAGAATTACAGCTTGCACTGCTGAGTTTGTTTGCCAATAAAATAAAAGCAAGGAGAGAAAGCAGAGACATAATTATGAAAGACACTAGAATATGGAAAAGAGATTAAACCTTATTAAACCATCATTCCTAGGCATTAGCAGCAGTTTTATAATTAATAATATAACAGTTGACTGCACTAAGCACCATAACAGAAATTAAATTTTCATTTATGAACAGGAATAATGAGGTAACATAAAAAGATTGGGCTTGAGTTTTTCTGCTACTGAAGATTAATAACTGCCTAAGGTCTATATTCAGAATCAAGACGCACACTTAGTTGTGGGGAAAGATAATTTACAGGGTGTGCAAACAGTCTTTAACCCTCAAATGCAATCATGCCAGGAGCTGGATGCAATTTCTGTTTGCCATCACTGCAGTCAGACTATTTCATCTTGCTTACTTTGAAGTATGTATTAGAAAGAAGTAAATGTGTCCGTTAAAAAGAAAAAATGTTATATAAATGGGCAAAAAACTTACAGGATATTTTTTTCAAAGGAGCCCTGGACAATATAAATACACAGTATAATGTGCCAATGTCAGTTGGTGAGAAGAGCATTACCATCTATAAGATTTATTTCCCTTTTAAAAAAGTCAACAGAAAATAACACTATGTATGAATTTAACTTAGATCCTATTAAAAGACAGTTGTGTTTTAACCTTTGTTTAGTCTCGTAGCATTTTAATATTTTTGTAGTGCTTAAATTATGTTTTTTGGTGTTTTTATTTTTGTTTGTTTGTTTTTTGGGCCACACTCAGGAGTTACTCCTGTCTATGCTTTCAGAAATCACTCCTGGCTTAGCAGACCATATGGATGCCTGGGGATCAAACCGCTGTTCGTCCTAGGCTAGCATGGGAAAGGAAGATGCCTTACCACTGTGCCACCACTCCAGCCCCTAAATTATCTGTATTTTAACTAGAGCCATTTTAATTGAATTAGTTTATCCTATAATTTTAGCACAATTATTGATAAAATTACGATTTTGTAATTAATTATTTTTATATTTGTAGTTGTTTGCTTCACAAAAATAGAAATGAATTTTTTACTTAATGATTGATAAAAAGAATTTAATGTAATTTCTCAAACTGTTCACTTCTAATTTACTTTATGTCACTTGATGTTATTCTTCTGTGGATTCAGTTTTAGGAAGTAGGATCTTGGGTCAGAAGCGATAGATAGTACAGTGGCAGCGTGTTTGCCTAGCAAACAGCTGCTGACCAAGGGACCAACCCGGATTCAGTTCTCAGCATCCTACATGGTGCCCCGAGCCTGCCAGGAGCGATTTCTGAGTGCAGAACCAGCAGTAACACCTGAGTTTTGCCAAAAAATAAAAACAAATAAAAGGAAATGGGGTCCTTTTTTGGTTTAGGGGGCCGCACACTGCTTTATTCAACATACTCCTGTTCTGTGCTCAGATTCTGCACCTAGGTGACTTGGGAAACCATATGTGGCTTTGGAAATCAAACCAGATTATGTGTAAGGCAAGTGCTCAATCTACTCTACCATCAATCACTTCAGGAATGTATTATTTTGCGTTAACTGTTTAGACATAAAATCAAAAGGAAGTTGACACTAGTGGTGGGTACGGTGTATGCCTACATTATCTATCTAAATTATCTAAGTTATTTATTAAACCACTAATTTGGAAATGTCAGATACCAGTAAGGATAAAATAAACAAAACAAAGTAAATGAAAGAATGCAACTTGGTGGGACTTTTGGACTTTGAAATTATATGCATGATTTCAAGTTATTTCTCTGTTTGCTATATATATGTATATATATATATATATATATATATATATATATATATATATTTAAAGCTGATTTTCTGTTTTTCAACTCTACCCAGTAGCTTTCAATTCTGATTGAACATGATTGACACTGTGTCTCACTCTAAGCAGGGCACATGGAAGGATTTCATCTTCAGCAACTTGGCTGATTTATAAGAAGCTCTGAGTATTGAAATAAATTACGGGGCCGGGCGGTGGCGCTGGAGGTAAGGTGCCTGCCTTGCCTGCGCTAGCCTAGGATGGACTGCGGTTCGATCCCCCGGCGTCCCATATGGTCCCCCAAGAAGCCAGGAGCAACTTCTGAGCGCATAGCCAGGAGTAACCCCTGAGCGTCACAGGGTGTGACCCAAAAACCAAAAAAAAAAAAAAAAAAAAAGAAAGAAATTACATTTGTCCATCAATTTCACCACTTATAAGAATGATTATCATTTCCATAACTAGCATTTACTATTATGGTTTTTATCTAGAGTAGTCAAAATTATACTTTAAGTTCATAAAAAATATCACATCAATTTGTTATAAAAATACTACAGTTTTTCTGAGTCTAGTATGACCTATAAGTCCATTCTGAGCTAAACTAAACAATACAGCTTCCACCCATTGCAAAACCTCCACCCAAATTTTTTTTTTATTTCACCTTATATCTTACCATGTGCTCCAGGTCTGTGGTTTTTTCTGTTACATGCTCCAGAAATTCTGACTTTTAGGATATTCTTCAAGATTTGTAATGGGAAGTTTTTCCTTCAATTTTCCACATAACTTGGTCTCTTGCTTACCCAAGTATGTTTGGCATCTCTGACTTATATATAGAAAAAATATTTACTGTCCCACTATTACAGTCTGTCCACTAACATCGATTTTGCTTTATAAATGTTCCTATTTATTGTTCCCGTCCTAGTGAATAGAAACATTTAATATATGGGCAGTAGACATTTCTGTTTTCATGTGAAACCTTATCCTTAAAAATTGCATGATATATAATAGAATTAAATAAACATTTCAAGTAAAGTTACTCCTAGGAAATGGTTAACAAATGCATATTTGTATGATACTTCCTTAGTATTATATCTTTAAGTTATAGCTTCCTTTAATTTTGCTATCTTTTTTATTTCTGTTTTGTAGACCACACTTAATGTTACACAGGGATTACTCTTGATTCTGTGCTCTGGGTTGACTCTTGGTGGGCTCAGAAGCCAAATGAGGTAGGAATAAACTTAGATGCAAAATATCTTTCCTGTAGTACTATTTTTAGTCCCAACTTTCTTGATTTTAATACTGATATTTTTTAAAACTTTTTAAAACTCTAAAGGGGTAAAACCCTATAAAGATTTTATTATATTTGAATGAATCTAAATAGACTCAAAAGTCAGAACCACATATTTTTCTTGCTTTAATCTGTCAGTTACTTTGTATAAATTTATTTACTGGTATAAATAATAAATAAATTGAGAGCTGGAGTGGCTGTGTAGCAGGTAGGAAGCTTTCTTTGAACCACATGTGGTCCTGAGGACTGCTAGAAATGATCCCTGAGTGCAGAGTCAGAAATTCTGTAGTAGCATATTTTTTATTTTAAAATTAATTAAAGAGCAGTGATTTACAAAGTTTGATCCCCAGCACCTTTGAACATCTCCAGAAGTTCTGAATACAGAGCCATAGTGACCCGAGTATCACCAGGTCCCCCCCCCAAAAAAAATAAGACATGCATCCAATCGGGAATAACTGATTATAATCGGGAATAACTGATTATCCTTAAAGGTGTGTGCCAGATTATATTGTAATTATTCTACACACATTCAATACTTTATTCTGCACAAAAATCCCAAGAGGTACGGGTGGTATGATTTTTATTTTAATATGTGCAAATGGAGTGGCAGGATGGCTAAGTAACTTGAATGAAGAAATTTTTCCTTAAAGTGAGATGCCCATATTCTAAAACAGTGCAGACCCATTGAGTATATAGATTACAATAGTGCTTTGTTACAACATAGCCAACTAGCCACCTATGGAGCACTTAAATTGTGACTGAACAAAGACAACATATTTTCTAATTTAAAATTTATTTAAAGTAAACTGAATTTTGTTATGCTAAAAATGAACATATCAATGACAATGTGAAGTTATAGGCAAAGAAAAATAGAAGTTAACTAAATGTGCTTTTAAAGTTGAAACATTTTGAGTTTACAAAGTAGAGATTTGAATGATAATCCTGAACACATAAAAATCTATTAGCTCGGGCCCAGAGAGATAGAACAGCGGCGTTTGCCTTGCAAGCCAGGACCAAAGATGGTTGGTTCGAATCCCGGTGTCCCATATGGTCCCCCATGCCTGCCAGGAGCTATTTCTGAGCAGACAGCCAGGAGTAACCCCTGAGCAATGCCGGGTGTGGCCCAAAAACCAAAAAAAAAAAAAAAAATCTATTAGCTCATGCTATCAACTAACTCAACTAGTTCAATATATCAATCAATTTATATGATATAATAAACAATTGTTTATAATTCTAAAGAAGTTAGGTTAGTATCTGAAGTGGGACAGATAACTTCCTGCCTCTCAGGAACAGATGGACTCTAGAGTTATCCTTAGAAGTAGATATCATGGAAAGGGAGTAAAAGAATAATTTCAGAGTAAAAAGTATGAAAAATTACTAATGTGTTAAAGACACTTAACACCAACCATAGCACCAAACATTTTGGTTATTGGTTAGGTAAATACTATTACATTTCTGATGAGTGACATATTGATTACTCTAAGCCATGTTCTTAGTAAATAGTAAATATTCTTGAATGGTATGATTAGAATGACATATTAGCTATTTAAATCCTGTAGTATTCTCAGAATGGGGGCCAAGTCTCTCCCCACTCACCCCTCCCACCATTGGAAAACCCAGCAGCATCCGAATACATCCACCATTTTGAAAAGCAGAAAAATGGACCAGGTCCTGTCAACACCCTCCCCCTAAAAAATGGATGACTGCAGATTTTCAGACTTTCAGACAACCTGAACCCAGTAGTCTGGTCCAGGTTGAAAACTCTGAGGTCTTTTCAAAATATAGGTGCAGATACCCCTTTCTGCTTGAAAGCACAGCTTTTACATCCCTAACAGAAACAGTATAGTTTCACAACGTAACATTATGAATATGACAAGCTACCAAGAAATACGTTCCAGATATATAGATCCTGGACCACATGGCTACAGGTAGTCATGCCACAGCCCAGAATTTCATAGTAGTGTCAGCCCAGTAGGGTCACAACAAACCTAATGGGAAAGTTACATCAAAGAACATCAAGCTCTGTAAGCCTAAACATTAGGTAGCATAGAAAGTTCAACTAGCATGAACTGCTGCTAGATAAATCCTTAAACATTTACTTAAGTAACACCATTGAGGGTCTACATGATGTTAGCCACTTACAAAAAAGCAAACATAGACCCCCAGTTAACATCATGTACGAAGGTAAAATCCAAATGGATTAAAGACCTTGATATCAGACCGGATTCCATAAGGTATATAGAACAGCACGTCAGTAAAACACTCCATGACATTGAGACTAAAGGCATCTTCAAGGAGGAAACTGCACTTTCCAAACAAGTGGAAGCAGAGATTAACAGCTTGGAATACATAAAACTGAGAAGCTTCTGTACCTCAAAAGAAATAGTGCCCAGGATACAAGAGTCACCCACTGAGTGGGAGAAACTATTCACCCAACACCCTTCAGATAAGGGGCTAATATCCAAAATATACAGGGCACTGACAGAACTTTACAAGAAAAAAAAACATCTAATCCCATCAAAAAAATGGGGAGAAGAGATGAACAGACACTTTGATAAAAAAGAAATACAAATGGCCAAAAGGCACACGAAAAAATGCTCCTCGTCACTAATCATCAGGGAGATGCAAATTAAAACAACGATGAGATACCACCTCACACCACAGAGATTAGCGCACATCACAAAGAATGAGAACAATCAGTGCTGGCGGGGATGTGGAGAGAAAGGAACTCTTATCCACTGCTGGTGGGAATGCCGTCTAGTACAGCCTCTATGGAAAGCATTATGAAGGTTCCTTCAAAATCTGGAAATTGAGCTCCCATTCGATCCAGCTATTCCACTCCTAGGAATATACCCCAAGAACACAAGTATACAATACAAAAACCCCTTCCTCACACCTATATTTATTGCAGCACTATTCACAATAGCTAGGCTCTGGAAACAACCAAGATGCCTTTCAACAGATGAATGGCTAAAGAAACTGTGGTACATATACACAATGGAATATTATGCAGCCGTCAGGAGAGATGAAGTCATGAATTTTTCCTATACATGGATGTACATGGAATCTATCATGCTGAGTGAAATAAGTCAGAAGGAGAGAGAGAGACGCAGAATAGTCTCACTCATCTATGGGTTTTAAGAAAAATAAAAGTCATTTTTGTAACAATCCTCAGAGACAATGAGAGGAGGGCTGGAACACCAGTTCACTCCATGAAGCTCACCACAAAGAGTGGTGAGTACAGCTATATAAATAACTACACATAGAACTATCATAATCAAGTGAATGAATGAGGGAACTGGAAAGCCTGTCTGGAGTACAGGTGGGGGTGGGGTGGGATGGAGGGAGATTTGGGACATTGGTGGCGGGAATGTTGCACTGGTGAAGGGGGGTATTCTTTACATGACTGAAACCTAATCACAATCATTTATGTAATCAAGATATTCAAATAAAGAGAAAAAAAGAAAAAAGAAAAAAAGAAAATAAATAAAAATAAAAAATAAAAATAAAAAAACACCATTGAGAAATATAGCACTTATTTTAAATTTACCCTTAATAATCTAAGTTTTGATCATGTCATTTGCCTTTCCATGTAACAAACAATATGAAGCAAAATTTTTGTGTCTGCAAGGGTTCAGGAAAGGGAAATGGCAGGAAATGGAGACAAGGCTGAAGCAATATTCACACTGTTAGTGGGATGGGTATTTGAGTTGGTATTTAATATCTGAAACAACTGCACTATGAACAAAAAGGAATGATTTGTGCCCTTTTGTTCTTCCTCCCTTGCAGATATCTATTCTAGTTAAACATGAGAGAAACATCAAATGCCAATTTAAACTGATTAAAGCCAAAAATCCTAAATGATGTTAGTCAAAAAGCATCAAATATCAAGAACATAAATATGAAAAAACAAATTATTTTTAAAATTCCTGAAACTTTGCTTCTAACCATGGGGTGTGACTAATAACAATGTTAAAGCACCCTGCAAAATCATGAATATAAAATTTACCCCAATTTCTTCTCACTTCCAGGCAATAAATAGTAGAAGAGAAGCAAACCTAATACACCTTCTAGAACTGGATGTGTGATTTTCGTACATTCAGCATTGGCAGTCTTCCAGCACAAAGAGAAGAGTTTTGGGTTTTGGAAAAAGAGAAGCAACAATTTGACTATTTTCACAGTCACCAGAGTTATTTTACCTTACATAGATTGGCTAATTTTTCAATTAGATAAGAACAATAGTACTACTTATCTTTAATTACCATATAAAATATGAATAACATAGCTGGTACTTTGTAGATAAACAAAGCTCATGGTTTTTACCAAAGACTACATAATTGTACACTGTATCACTACTGTACTTTTAAAGTATTGGAGAATTAGATATTTTAAGCATCTTAATTTCTTAATGACATAGTACATGTTCTCATATGGACTTACTCTCAAGATAGCTTAAAGAATAGTCTAAAAGTGACTGGTAATTCAGAAACAGGGTGAACAACCTGTAAAAAATTCTGTAGTTATAGGTTTCTTTTCTTTCATTTATGATAAATGACAAGGCAAACAAAACCACAAAGTCATGGCTATTCCTAAAAGATTACCATACAGATAACTCTCAGTGACTCTTTTAGTGCATACAATAGAAAAATAATGACACCATTCTTTCAATATATTTAATTATTGAATAAAAGTAGAATCATCTTCTCAAAGAAATATCTCTCTTGGTATTTAGGTTCTGTGCTAGTAAATTAAAAATTCAAATAGTTTCCCTACCAGTCTGGCATAAATTAGGGACACCAAGGTGATTATAGATGATAAACTAGGGAAATCAGTGGATTTCCAGAGAACTTCTAAAAGCTTCATTCAAAACTAAAGTTTAAAATAACATGAATATTAAGTTGTGTGATTTAGACTTGGGGATAATAAATTTTTTCAGAGTTGTGTTTGCACACAATCATAGGCAACAAAATAGTTAACTTGGGAAAATAGATGAACAAAATGAAACTCTATTGTTTTTATTAACTCGACTATATTCAACTCATAATAGTCATACTTAATGGTCTCAATTTGCATTTATTCTTTAACACTCTGGCACCATTCCCATTTTGTGATTAGCATCATCCTCTGAATGTTTCTAAAGATGCATCTTTATTAAGAGGAATGCATCACACATTGTTAGCTTAGTGCTTAACCTGTAAGGAATTAGAAGAGAGAATATAAGTAATCCTAAGTGTATAAACTTAAGACATGTTATTGACATTATTGATCTGCACAACGAAATTACAAAGTAAATAAACATTATTGAAACTGAGTCCTTTGGCATGCTATACATCATTTTTATTTTTAAAAACTATAAGCCTAATATTGCAATAAGCGTAAGTATAAATTTGTACAGTATACAATATTACACTTCAATTATTTAATTGTGAAATTTGGCTTATCATTTCTGTCAAACAAGTATAATTTGCTTCCTAATGGACTCAAATCTAATGTCCAAACTTAAATTACAAGATTTATTTAGGTTTGACTTTGGTTTTGGTTTTGGTTTTGGTTTTGGTTTTGGGTCACAACTGGCAGCGCTCATGGGTTACATTTGGCTCTATGGTCAGAAATCACTCTTGACAGGCTCGTTGGACCATATGGGATTATGGGATGTCAAGATTCGAACCACCGTCCTCCTGCATGCAAGGCAAATGCCTTACCTCCATGCTATCTCTCCGGCCCCTACTTTGGTTTTCATTATCATTAACCTTGACTCTCCTTATTTCTCCATGTGATGTCCTTTTGATTTTTTTTGAGAAAACCCTTACAAATTTACAATCTCATGAACCAAACAATCTTTTTGAGATGTATATTTTGCCAGTACTTTATAACTTCTCAGTTGCAACTGTAAAGTGGATTACAATTACAATTAGCCATCTCCCTGTTTGCCCAACCATGTAAACGCTTGTTATTTTTGTCAATTACATAAAGCAGACTTTTTATTGTTTTGGCAAACAAGACAGAGAGGCTATAAACTAAGCACCAGAATGGGCCATAAATTTTTTTGCATTAAATCAAACCCTATCACTGGCCTGAGAATACATGTATAATGTAGATTAGATATGTTTTAAAAATATTATACAAATTTCCATACATTTGCTTTCTCTTAATAAAAAATATATGACAGATGTGCTAAGTTCAACATGCAGTTCACAGACATTACAGACAGGGCTTTATTTAAAGTGCCCTTGGGGACAAAGTGTGTCAAGTTAATCCAGTGATGTGTGCCATCTTTCATGCAATGAAACTCTATAATCTTTGGTCAAGACATTTTTGCTTGTTTCATAGAAACTTGCAATGGAATGAGAATAAAAACAAGATCCCATGACATCATGGGAATGCAATCTATCTAAATAGAGAAAATAAGAGAATTAACATTTAAATTTTCCTTTTTGGTTCTTCAATATTTGTTTTATTTTAAAGTATAATTAAGTTTATCACAGTAGTTGGAATGTTTGCTAACTGCTACTTCACTAACAAATTTATTTTCTTTCTACCTTTCTTTCTTCCTACAATTTTTCCTCCTACTTTTCTTTCTTTTCTTTTTTCTTTCTCCCTATTTTCCTTTTATTTTTTATTTATTCCTATCTTCCTCTCTTTTTCTTTTCTTTTCTTCCTTCCTTCTTTGTTTTTTCCCTCCATCCTCCTTTCCTTTCCTTTCCTTTTTCCTTTCCTTTTTCCTTTCCTTTCCTTTTTCCTTTCCTTTTTCCTTTCCTTTTTCCTTTCCTTTTTCCTTTCCTTTTTCCTTTCCTTTTTCCTTTCCTTTTTCCTTTCCTTTTTCCTTTCCTTTTTCCTTTCCTTTTTCCTTTCCTTTTTCCTTTCCTTTTTCCTTTCCTTTTTCCTTTCCTTTTTCCTTTCCTTTTTCCTTTCCTTTTTCCTTTCCTTTTTCCTTTCCTTTTTCCTTTCCTTTTTCCTTTCCTTTCCTTTCCTTTCCTTTCCTTTCCTTTCCTTTCCTTTCCTTTCCTTTCCTTTCCTTTCCTTTCCTTTCCTTTCCTTTCCTTTCCTTTCCTTTCCTTTCCTTTCCTTTCCTTTCCTTTCCTTTCCTTTCCTTTCCTTTCCTTTCCTTTCCTTTCCTTTCCTTTCCTTTCCTTTCCTTTCCTTTCCTTTCCTTTCCTTTCCTTTCCTTTCCTTTCCTTTCCTTTCCTTTCCTTTCCTTTCCTTTCCTTTCCTTTCCTTTCCTTTCCTTTCCTTTCCTTTCCTTTCCGTTTCTAAGTTACATACAGCAGTGCTACTTACCCCAATGCAGACCTGGAACAGGATCTACTACAGGAAGCACAAGTGTCTTAAACCCTGAGCTATCATTCTTTTCCAATCAATGACAGGAGTTCATAATCATCAAAGTCATAGTTTCTGTGAGCAAATCATTGAACAGTTTAAACTTTTGAATTAAAAAGATAGTGGCATGTAATTTGATTCATTTCCAATATTTCATCTCTCTTATATTTAAATCAAACATGATTAAACTAGGCTTTACATATGGGTGCATTAATATGTTATATTAATGCTTTACACATTTCGCTGCAGAAAAATGAATAGGAAATCAGTAGTTATAGCCATGTTGTATGTCTGCCATCATTCAGAATGCCCCCAAAGGAGTTTTATCTTAATTTAAATACAAAAAACTAATATAATCTTACGTTAAAAATATATTTGAACTCATATTTCATTACATACACATGTGTTTTCTTAGAACACATGGGAGAGGGTATAAGACATTATGTTTCATTAGGAACAACAAATTTGTACCAATTTTGAAACAATTTGCCTAGTAACCAGCAAAGTACAAAAACATAGATAAGGACTGAAGAACATAATAACCGTGGTCTTAAAATGAA
Organism: Suncus etruscus; assembly: GCF_024139225.1. NCBI lineage: Eukaryota > Metazoa > Chordata > Mammalia > Eulipotyphla > Soricidae > Suncus > Suncus etruscus. The sequence continues at coordinate 52,579,247 of NC_064860.1, read as the reverse complement.
CACCTCTGTTCTTGATGGTCATTCAAACTACCATAGAAAATGATAAAACTGTAAAGAGATGAAAATCACAATTTCTTACATCACTTTCTCTTAACACAACCTACAGTTTACTAGAACTTCTATGGAAGTAATGACTGTTAAGGTTTACCTTCTTATCAGCTCACAGTATTTTTAAGTGTTCACAATAATTTACATACCAGAATCACAGTTCCCCCTCCCTATAGATTTGTTCTGAAAAAAAAATAGAGATTAAATATTTAATATATATTCATATGTAATTTACATTTAACATGTATTTAATATATATTATATATATATACTTCATGCTTCCTAAAATTTGAAAGGAAGTTGGATAAAATTCTTGATTGTTCTTTGAATAACTAAATCTAAGACATCTTCTAGGTAGTAAAACACTGTAACCAGTCATACTTTTTCCAAATTCCTAAGAGTTGGGATAGAAAGATGTGGGAGGATGGATAAAAATAGATGAAATGCAGAATCTAAGGATAGAAGTGAGACAGGGAATAGACTGAGGATGGGACTCTAAGAAAATTAACAGAATGTTCACCTTACAGAATAATTCCTCTCCTGGCTTCTACTCAAAGGATATGAAATATTCATCCACAAGACTTTTAAAAATACCTATGCTCACTAAAGCATTATTTACAACTGAGAAAGTATGAAAACAATTCAACTGTCCAAGAACAATTAAATAGATAAAAAAAAACGTGGTATATAAACACAATAGAAAACCACTCAGCTATAAGTGGAAAATAATGGTGGGCACCAAGACCCAAGAGGCATATGAACATTGAGTAAAAATAAAAAATGATCAGACTTAAACACCAAATCTAAAGCCAACTACAACAGAATCAATACCCAATCTACAGCAAGCTCAGCACAGAAGGGACCACTTATAATAGCAACCCGGGTGTAGGGGAGATATGGAATGCATGCTTGGAACAGGGGTAGGGGGAGGACAATATTGGTGGTGGGAATGCCCATAATTCAATGTCACTATGTACCTAAAATACTACTGTGAATGATTTGTAATCCACTTTTGTCAAAATAAAAAATTATTATTAAAAAAAGAAAAGAAAAAAAAAGAAAAGATGAAATCATGGAGTATACTGCAACGTGGATGGAACTGGGAGGTATTATGCTAAGAAAAAAAGGCAAGTATTAGATACGATCGTTCTCACTATGTAGAGTATTAAAATAAAAGTAAGGAGCTACTATGGCAGTGATAATTGTAACTTATCACTCTAGACACGAGCTGAGTGCTAAAAAAAGGAGGTAAAAGTGATATGCATTATACCCCTGCAAACCTCAGTACCTAAAAGGAAAGAGAGAGAGGAAAAAGAAAAAAAGTCTCTTCACCATTTTCCATGTAGTTTGAACACAGAACAGTGCCACAGTGAATTAAGACCCCATTTACTGTATTTCCAATTATACAATTTTTATTCTTTTGACAATGACAATTCTCAGTGGTGTGATGATGTTTCATGTATATTTCTCTGATCAACAATGATGAAGAATTATTTTTCATATGCCTGTTAGTTATCTGTATGTCCTCTTAGAGGATTCAACTCCTCTCCCCTCTGTTATTAAACTTGTGAATGTTTTTAAATCTTGTTAATAGGTTCTATGTATGAGTTGTTATTTTCTCCTATTTAATAGCGACTTCCCTCTCTTTATGCTTTCTTACTCTTTTGAGCTTAACAAATAATGTACTAAAAAGTTCTACAATAAGAAATAGCAATATATATTTATGAATCTCACTGAGATGTTTTAATAAAACTTTGTAGCATTAAATAATTTCTGTAGTGAATGGTCACTGCCTAATTGGCTCATAAATATGTGTGAATACTAGGTAATTAAAATTATTTTTACACAAGTCAATTAAAAGTTTGTCTTGTTATTTAAAATGAAGAGTTAATAATAAATAGTTCATAGGAATTATCTGAGTAAAGCTGACTTTGTTATACAAAAAATAAGCATGAAATTAATGAAGAACAATGGAGTAGAGAGGCATTTTAAAACACAAATTGATTTCTCATATGACTTATTGAAATGTAGAAATGATAATTAACTATATTATTTTTAGTAAAGATTTCTGCATTTTGCCATATTTGTCCTCTGGAAAGGTGACAATTTCCATTGAACTTTCTAAACACTGTACTTTACATATATTATAAAATACAATAAATGTTAATGCTTATGAAATATTTATATGATTGCTCTAATATTCCACTTGTTTGCCAATTAAATGTAGTTTAAAACTCTCAAAATAATTATAACAAATGCATGCAACTTTCAATACTCATCTGACCTTAATAAAAGTAGCAAAATTATTCAAAGGAATGCAATAGCAAAACACTTGTCTGAGAACAGAATAAGTTTACCAGGAACTAAAGAAACTAAATTAATTTCAGCATTAAACTGATTTGCTAGAGGAACTAGATTCATGAATACTGGATATTGGACCTGACACATTTATTTTAGACCAAAACCACTACTGAAAGGAGCTAAAAGGATCCATGAGAACACAGAATTTCAATTGGGTTGGTCGTGAAATTCAGTGTTCTTTAAAAGATATAGATGTGACTTATACCTACAGATGGTTACAGATTAACTTATGCTTAAACTTATTTGATAATAATAGTATAAATATAGAGTTATACTTACATTATTAAGTATATTTTATTCTAGAAATATGTTTGTGTTTTTTCTTGTATTTATATTATGTTTTATCTTTGTGTTATATAGATGTATATGCTATATTGAAAAGCACACAAATGAGTAGACCCAGATGACACCAGAAACAGACTACAAAAAAAAAGAGCTTGTACTAAGGTATTTTATATTGGAAATATTAAACAACATACAAATATAGACTATAAAAAAACAATTATGAGGACCAGAGTATAAAGAGAATAGCCCCGAGTTTGTCCTACAATGCCTTATGTGTTTGGTCCTCTGAGCACCAACAAGTGTGATACCTGAGCATCACTGAAAGCCAGGCACATGTCCTGAGCACATCTAGATGTGAAGCAACCTACTCTCCAGAAAAACTAAGTATAAATATTCAATAGGATAAAATACAAATACAAAATAGGATGAAATTATTAATATTGACTAGACCAATAGAATAAAACATCCATGAGTAAAAAAGAATTTTTAGCAATCAAAATAATAGTGAACAAATTTTAAAACATGGTAAATGGATTAAAGAGCAGATTTCTCTAAAGATAAAGACTATGAGCTAGAAATAGAATTAAAGAAATTGGACAAAATTTAAAGAATAAGGAGTCCGATAGCTTAATCTCAACTACCTATGAACATTCTACAGAAAGTTTTACTGGTAAAAATGAAAAGTTAAAAGTATCCTTTTTAAATAGAAACCATGATAAAGATACAAATTGTAACTCCTTCCACTTAATACTCAATATCCAGTATATAGAATGAAAGGAAAAATAAAGGCACATAAAATTTAAAAAAATAGTTGTAAATGTTAATTAGTGTCAGAAAATCTAAAGCAAAAATTTGGCATATTTATAGTCTTTGAATTAAATAAAGCTTAACGAGACAATGAAATTAAAAAGTAACTTAAAAATTACTTTTTATAACAAATTTAAATTTATAAAATTATATTGAAAATTATGCAATTACTCCAGCATGAACAACAGAAGCATTGTTTGACCAATGGTAAAATATTATTTATTAATTCAGAATAAAATATGTACAATATACTGTTCATTGAAAATTTTTTTAATTTAAATAATTTATATGATGGCTTTGTGTAATCTAGTAGAATTTTAAATACCCTTTTCTTTAGATTATGTACTGACAACAGATTTGAAATGGAAGAGATAGTCTCAAGTCTAGAGATTTCTATAGAAAAAATATATTTAAAAAATTCACCCTAATGGAGTCTTTCTATTATAAATCTACTTAATGCATGGCTATTTTAGTGTATTAATATATAAATCTTTATTTTTTTCAATAGATAAGTAAAATGAATCTGAAGCCAATGCAGACACAGAAATAAATAGGTGATTTAACATTGGCTCTTGTTCTTTTTCTTCCTGCTGCTTGAAAAGGTTTTCTCACTTCTATCTTTCAGATCTTAAATGTCACTTCCCAGTAAGGCTTCTTCCTGGCTGTTCTACTGAAATTTCAATCCTTGAAAATCTCTACATCCTTGTTAAAAAAGGATTATAGTTTCTTCCTTTGTGAAAAGGATTATTAAGATGCTTTCAGATATAGGATAGAATAACCATCTAGAGTTTAATTAAACCAATTATTTGAAATATAACATGATATTTACACAAAAAACTATTGAACAATCTTGAAGCCTTGAAGCAATAAATGGTGACCATTTTCTTTATAGTAGTGATCAATATACCCAGTTCATTAATCAAGTTCTATTTCTAATGCCATTGTTTATTCATGTTTGACCTTCCCACTTTAGCTGAAAATCTCCTACTGGATTCCAACTTGTGATCTCATATTACTTTAGAAGTGCTTCCTCTTCCCCTTACTGTATCCAAATTAAACTCCTCCATCTAAATACTGATTTTATCTATTTAATTTGGATGTCACATCCAACTGTTCCAAGGGTCTATTCCTGACAATGAGTGCAAGTGGCAATTGGCATTGCTCAGGGAAACAGATGCAGTGCAGGGGATCAAACCTGGTTTGGCGATAGGCAAGGGGAAGACCTCACCTTCTGTACAACTCCCACCCAAATTCTGACTTAGAAGTTAGTCTTTTCAAGTACAACTTTTATTAATCTGCATGTCACAGCAAGCCTAGGACTGAAAGTTCGTTATTCCACCTCAATCCAGTCTTTCGATGCCATCTTGACAGACACCTGAACTCAATCTTCTATAAATCATTTTTCTTTTAGAGTCCTTGATATCCTGTCTAGTCCATTTAGCTTCGCTTTTGTCACCATTTCTTCACTTACCTTTCTGACCTCTTATTTTTAGTACTTTACTTACCAATTATTTAACAAAAATTGCATAGATAAACACATAATAACTGATTAAAAATTTATGAGTATTCCAGTTTTCAAATGTATAGGATGCCAACCAGAAATCAGTTTTTTTCTGTAATTTTCCCCCACAAAGAGCAAGAGTGCTAATTCTTTACCATTTAGTACATTATATTCTTAATCTGAATAACATACAGATTTTTTGGCTTGATGAAAGAATATGTCTGTCCTAGTATATGGGAAAGATAGAGACAATTTAAAGCTATTCATTAACTCTTGGAAAAATTATCACTTTATTAAAAGGTATAATTCAGGGCTTGAGCAATAGCATAGCGGGTAAGCCATTTGCTTTGCATGTAATTGACTCTGGTAATCTCCAGCATCCCATAAGGTCACCTAATGTTGGCAGAAGCAATTTCTGAGAGCAGAGCCAGGAGCACCCCTGAGTGTCATGATGTATTGCCTAAAAACCAAAAACAAACAAACAACAACAAAAGTATAACCCTTGGAGAAATTAATATTATATTAAAAAGTTAAGCTTTCTCCATGATGGAGATTAAATACTAGCATCCTAGCAAATATTTCAAGTCGCCTATATGAAAAGATAATATTTGGGGGCCAGAGCTATATATAGCACAGTGGCAGAGCATTTGCCTTGCACCTTGCCAACATGGGACTGACCCAGGTTTCATTCCCAGTATCCCATTTGGTCAGGAGCTATTTCTGAATGCAGAGCCAGGAGTAACACCTGATCACTGTCAGATGTGGCCCCAAAACCTAATTAAAAAGAAATAAAACCACAAAACTTAATATTTTATCAATAAAAGTTAAAATTCTGTACCTAATTTTAGAACATGAGCAGTCTTTGGGATAAGTTTTTTCCTTTTTTCTTTATCTATTCTCAAGGAATATACTTTAGAATATGGCTCAGGGGACCATATGAGATGCTAGGGATAGAACCCAGGTCAGCCCCAAGCAAGGCAAATGTCCTACCCATATTGCTATTGCTCCAGCCCAACTTTTACATTGTGTTGGTTTTCTGAAATAAACTTCATGTGTTTGATTTTTTATTCAACGATTTATTTTATTTCCTATGTAAATAACAGACATTTTTTATATATATAACTTAGGCATCTCTAGACAAATCAGTGAAATACTCAAAGAAAGTTGAATAGATAGAACATGTCAGAAATAATCTTGTGGGGCTGCATCATCTCTATAACTTTAGAAGAGTGGATAATGATTTTTCCACACTCTCAAGACTTGTTTCCAAATAAGACAGCCTTTAAGTCTTCCCAAACATGTCTATAAGTGGTTGTCTGTCAACAGAGCTCACCTCCCTAAAGAGTTGTTTCTTATGTATATATTGGAGGCCTCTGAAAGTACAGCTAAGTCTATTTACATTTATCTCCAAGTCTAGGCTGAATATGAGAATGAATTTCAGAATTTCTAGAAGACCAGAATCCAACAGTCTCCAAAATCCCAGATTTCCCTGGATTACCCAGTTAGAACTGTTGCTCTAAGAAGAAGTTGTCAGAAAAATATTATATTGCTTAAGAAAGCTTGACAAGGAAAGGAAAGAGATATATACAGATTGATCTCTCATATGTGGGACTTAAGAACATAGAGCAAGGCTGGAGAGATGATGTTAACTAGGCCAGCCTATTTGAAAAATATTATGATATTCCTCAAAAAAAAACTAGAAATTGAACTGCCATATGACCCAGCAACATTGTTCCTATGAATATACCCAAGGGAGCCAAAAATACAACACAGAAAAGCCCTCTGCATTTCTATGTTCATACAGCACTGTTTACAAAAGCCAGAATCTGAAAACAATCTAAATGCCAAAGAACAAATGAATAAATATAGCAACTATGATACATCTACATAATGGATTGCTATGAAGCTGTTAGGAAAAATGAAGTCACGAATTTTATTATAAGAGGGTGGATAAGGAGACTAAAATGAGCCAGGGTACAGGGAAAAACATAAATATCATATTCACTTGTGGGATATTTTTTAAAAGAAATAGTACAGTAATAATATCCAAAGACAATAGAGATGAGGGCCATAAGGACTAGACCATAATAAGAAACTTGCCACAAATAATAGGGAAGTGCAATTAGAGCAGAGAAAAGACTACTGTGACAATGATAGATGTAAATTATCACCCTAGACAAGAACTGGGTGCTGAAAGGTGGTCAAGTGATACTCCTCACAATATTGCAATCCACAATGTCTAAAAGAAAAATGGGGAGGAGAAAGAATGAAAAGAAAGAAAGAAAGAAAGAAAGAAAGAAAGAAAGAAAGAAAGAAAGAAAGAAAGAAAGAAAGAAAGAAAGAAAGAAAGAAAGAAAGAAAGAAAGAAAGAAAGAAAGAAAGAAAGAAAGAAAGAAAGAAAGAAAGAAAGAAAGAAAGAAAGAAAGAAAGAAAGAAAGAAAGAAAGAAAGAAAGAAAGAAAGAAAGAAGAAAGAAAGAAAGAAAGAAAGAAAGAAAGAAAGAAAGAAAGAAAGAAAGAAAGAAAGAAAGAAAGAAAGAAAGAAAGAAAGAAGAAAGAAAGAAAGAAAGAAAGAAAGAAAGAAAGAAAGAAAGAAAGAAAGAAAGAAAGAAAGAAAGAAGAAAGAAAGAAAGAAAGAAAGAAAGAAAGAAAGAAAGAAAGAAAGAAAGAAAGAAAGAAAGAAAGAAAGAAAGAAAGAAAGAAAGAAAGAAAGAAAGAAAAAGAAAGAAAGAAAGAAAGAAAGAAAGAAAGAAAGAAAGAGAGAGAGAGACAGAGAGAAAGAGAGAGAGAGACAGAGAGAAAGAGAGATAGAGAGACAGAGAGAAAGAGAGATAGAGAGAGACAGTGAGAAAGAGGAGAGAGAAAGATGTCTTCCACAGAGACAGGTATTGAAAATGCAAGGGGGAGGCCAGGAAGAAAACTGGAGACATTGGTGGTGGGAAATGTGCACTGGTGAAAAATATTAGACATTGATTAAAAATCAATCATTAACAGTTCTGTAATTATGTATGTCACTTGAATTCAATTAAAGAACTTATTTAAAAATATATATACAGTAAGGTTGCAAGAATGGTCTAAAGAATGCAAGAACTGATCCACACAATTGATTTGGGGAGGGGAAGATATTGGGATCCTTGGCAGAAGGAGAAGATAAACCACTGGATGTGGTTTTGGAATTGTGTGAATGTGAAACCATTATTAGCATTGCTGTAATCTCAGTAAGATTATAATATTTTTAATTTAACAAAATAAGTCTGACAAGTACTAAAAGCTTCCTGTTGGTCATCCTTTGCCATCTTGGCATATCTATAAATTTGTGCATTCCTAAGATGTGGTATAAGGACAGTCAAATGTTTTATCAAGTGGAAGAAATCTGTCCTGGTATGGAATTTTAAGTGAAATAATGATAGTCATACAAGTAGACTGTATCAGTATTTATTAGAAACATGAGATTATTAATAGATGATTACTAATCTCCCTGTACTTCCGGGCAATAAACAATCTATGACTGGACTTCTAAACCAAAGCAGAAAGAAAACACAAGTATGAAGCTTATATTTTGACATAAACTTCATATTGCTTTCTTGTTGGTTAGTCAGGTGTCCTCATAGTCTTATCTTAACATCTTCTTGAACACATAATATTTTTTCACATTTAATGTTCACAAGACTTTCAGCAGTAGAATTAATGTTTGGTTTTGCCACATAATAGACAATTCCTAAGGCAACCTATAATTCCAATCCATTAGGCTAATGGATTGCAGCTGCGGTGATCAATGGGCATGTCATTTTTTGATAATGAAATTTAGTAAGAAATAAAATATAAGACTAAATAAACTAAAAAAGAGACTACATCTAACTGGCATAGTTATTTTATCCCCCTGTTTTCCCTAATAATTATAGTTTATAGAACTTTTAGAAAAACATATGCATAGCTCTGAATAATTGTATTATAAAATATTGAAAAATGTATGAGACTGTTATTTTGTTTCAGAAGTCCTGGTAAATCAATATGCTTTATTTCCACTCTTTCAATTTCTATTTTTAAAAACCCATTATTATTACATGCCTTTGCTTATTTATTACACCATTTATCATTATAGATTTACTTCAAGTGGATATTAATAAGCCACATGCTTGAGACTATTAGTATAAACTTTTTCATGAGGGATGCAACCATGAAAGAATATAAAGAATCACTGAAGGGAGTTGGTATTTTTTAATTTCTCAGATCATTTCTCTGAATTGCAGAAAAGCAAATAGATTCTCTTAAATCAATTTCATATGGTAAAAAAAGGAAATTTTACGTTCTCATAACACACCTGGTTTCTATGCTCAGATCACTGTGATTCTATCCCTTGGGAGAGGTCTGTAGAGAAAATTCAAACTACAAAAATCATATCCCAACAATGAAATGTTTCATTAGTAAATAATAATCTTTGCTTTGTTCATGTCATATGAATTAGAACCTGAGCTCTTTCAGATAAATTCTTCATCTCTTTTTTTTTCCTCATAACTCAGATCTTATTTTCAAGGCTGTATCATGTAATTAGATCAGTAAGAAAATTTAAAGTTTGATAACTGGAACACTAGCTTTTCATATCAAAGGAAGGACAGATTTAAGTTGAGTCTACATAAGAGTTGAAGAAAATTCTGGATTTAGGGCACAGAAATGAAAATAATATGCAACATGAAGCAAACACATTGAATAATGTACAGCAGAGTAAGAAGTACCTGGGGTAAGCTCATACAGTAGCCCAAAGATCAGCCTCTTCTGTCAAAACCATTAGTGGAGAATATATAAAATGTAATTTATTTACTGCTTTCTCTCTGTCTAACAAAGATCATTTTCTTTTTTTTTTCTTTAACCTAAATGGAAAATCCAGGAATCTTTTTTTTTTGAAATTGTGGAAAGCAAATTTACTTTTAACAGGATGATGTTTTGTTTTCTAATATAATTTTTATTTTAATCATAGTGGGCCTACATATCATTGACAATAATATTTTAGGTACATATTAACATAAAATCAAGGGAATTCCCATCACCAAATTGTCCTCCCTCCACCTCCGTTCCCATCCTACCTCCCATATCCTCCTCCCTCACCCCCGGGGCTGCCAGAATAAGTGGTCCCCTCTGTGCCTAGCTAACTATTTAGTGGTCCTACACCTGTTTGGTCTTGGTACCTCCCTTATCTCCCACTCTAGTTGGGAGGCAGGACTAGATAGTTCAAGTTATGTGGTTTTGTTTGAAGAAGAGAAAAGTAATAAACTGAGGAAAAAAATCAAATATGCTGAAAATGGGAGGAGTCCTCCTGGAAGCTCTCATCCTAGTTTTGAGAGATGAAGGGGGAAAAAGGAGGTGGAACACCACAACAGTATAAAAAGAAGTGTCAAATGAAACATCCAGTGAACACTCCAACAATAAAGATAAGCACCACATAAAGGCCATGGTCTTGAGATAAAAAACATGGCAGAGCACATAAAGGAAGAAAAGAAAAGAAAAGAAAAGAAAAGAAAAGAAAAGAAAAGAAAAGAAAAGAAGAAAAAAATATGAACAGAGACAACAATTTCAATAACCACACCAAAACAAATAAATCGGCAAAAACTATTTAAATAAATAAAAAAATTGCTTTTTGCCTTTTTTTTTTTCTTTTTTTCTTCCCTCCTGCACAGGCACAGTAAATATTGTGGTCATTTGAAAAGGAATTCCCTTGGCCTAAGAGAAACACGGTTTCTCCTCCCTTGCAGTATATTGTCATCTCTTTTATATAAAAAGTATTTCACTAAGCTATATTGCCTATCATCTGGTAATACTTTATGGTTAATAAATGTGAAATATATTTTTAACTTTATACTGAAAGGTTTTACTGTAAAATTAATGTACTTCCTGCCAACACTGTTATTATATATACTTTGTGAAGAGGTAGGTTATGAAAATAAAAAGATAGACAAAGAAAATGAGTGGAAAATAAAAAATATTGATGGAAAGAGGTAAGTGAAGGGGTAGAATAAAAGATAAGATGCGAAGGGAGGAGAAAAAGAGAGGGAAAAAGGAGAGAGATTGCTCTACAAAAATAAAGCCTTATATATAAAATCAGAGTGATGTGTCCTTGTTTAAAGCATGAAGATGTGAGAAGACTGATGTGAATAAATAAGTCTATGGGGGGGGGGAATTGTTCATGTTTTGAGATGTATCTATTATTCTCTCCAATAGTCAACTTCAGTAACTTCAGTGTAGAAGGTTACTGCAGAGTATTTCAGGGTTTGCTCCAACCCAGAATCATGAAAAGAAAGTTTAAGTATATGACAAAAAATTATAGAATGCATTCTTCAGCACCAATGCAGATGTGCCAGCTGAGGGAGCTGTATGAATCTGCAAGTGGCTTATGCAGATGTTCTCTTGAAGGTCAAGAGACTGAGGCAGCCTCTTTGTGGCCAACTGTGTGAACTCCCACAAGTTCTATGAGTGGAATCTTATATATATATGTAGCTTTGGGGAACAGTAGAGCTATGTGACTATCAGTTGATAAATCTACCCAGGTGACAATAGAGACAGACAAAGCAGCTCAGGTTAGTTAGAAGAGACAACTATCTATCTACAAAGTTATTTTACTTGCAATAATTCTTGGCATTCAAAAAGGCTAAGCTTCTCACTCCTCTTTCTCTACAGAGGTTATTAAAGCTACTCCAAGGAGTGTTGTTTCTTGAGAGGGAATAGAGTGAGGAGAGATGTCATCTATCTTCCTTTCCCTATTGTGTATACAAGAAGAGAAAGACTTCCATGAGAAGAAACAGGAAGCACCTACCCACTAAGCATCTCCAACTTCTTCCAAGGCTATGATATATGTTAGGAAGGAATGAGTGAAAATGAGAGACAACTCCGGATGTCATTGGACATTGTGCTTGACTCTTCTCATCTCTAAATGCATGTGCAGTTAATTCAAGCAAGTATGAGGTTGCCAGAAGTTACTGATAATGTAAACCAGGCACAGGCCGGATCAAGAAAAACAATCCACATGGCTAGTGAGGGCAGTAAAAAGCTCATCTCTTGTATTGTTCAAACACCTGGACATCTAATCAAGGCTCTGTCAAGGTCTTCATTTTTCCTAGAGCTTTGAGGACAATTACATCATGTACATTAAGAGCATAAACTCTCAGTTTCACAGACTAGAAACACTAGATCTGTCATGACTGTGGAGTTGCTAAAATATGGACTGGAATTTTTTCTAATATTTAGATGTTTTGACAACCTGAAGATATTTATTGTCAATCATCTATCCTTCCCTCAAAATCTCCTCAATACTAAAAAAAAAGCAATCTTTATCCAGTGGGCTTCCAGGATTAATTCCTTTCTTAAAAAATTTAAATTTGGCTGCATGTGGTAACTAACTTTTGCTAAACCCTTTATATTTTAATATATGTTGTTTTTAATAATCCTCAATATACCTAAAATAGATGAGTTGTTTTAATAAAAGCTTAATTTTGTACCAATTACCTTTTGACATGAATGTATCAAAGAAGATATACAAAAATAAATTTGCAGTAGTCATTAACACTGTAGATATTTTTTTTGGGGGGTTGAGTTTTTATGCCACACTGGTGGTGCCCAGGGTTTACTCCTGTCTCTAAACTCAGAAATCACTCCTGGCAGGCTCGGTATAAAATGTTGGGGATTAGGGCCCGGAGAGATAGCACAGCGGCGTTTGCCTTGCAAGCAGCCGATCCAGGACCAAAGGTGGTTGGTTCAAATCCCGGTGTCCCATATGGTCCCCCGTGCCTGCCAGGAGCTATTTCTGAGCAGACAGCCAGGAGTCACCCCTGAGCACCGCCGGGTGTGGCCAAAAACCAAAAAAAAAAAAAAAATGTTGGGGATTAAACCTGGGTAGATCCTGGAGTCAGCCAAGTGCAAGGCAAATGCCCTACCCACTGTGCTATGTTCCAGCTTAACACTGTAGATTTTTAAATTGCAAATTTTAATCAATTACCTCATCTATTTTAGTAAAGAATTCAAGGGTGTGTTTGGTAAAAAAATCACTGAAACTCATAATTATGTAAATATGACTGAAACCCAACCACAATCATGTTTGTAATCAAGGTGTTTAAATAAAAGTATTAATTTAAAAAAACTCAATGGCTGGTAAGATAGCATGGAGGTAAGGTGTTTGCCTTGCATGCAGAAGGTCATTCGTTCGAATCCCAGCCTCCCATATGGTCCCCCGAGCCTGCCAGGAGTGATTTCTGAGCTTGGAGCCAGGAGTAACCCCTGAGCACTGCCGGGTGTGACCCAACCCCCCAAAAAAAATAATTTAAAAAACTCATAATTATAAGAATTCAAGAGTTTGAAATTAATTTATTACAATACTTATTTTATTTTATTCAAATTTAAAATGTTCAAATAAGGAAATCCCCTTTTATATGCATTCATAAATATATAATTATATTATGTCATAAATTCTTTTTGTTTGGTTGGTTTTTTTTGGGGGGGCCACTCCTGTAGATGCTCCAGGTTACTCCTTAGAAATCACTCCTGCAGGATTAAAGGACCATATGGGATCCTGCTGTGCTATCACTCCAACACCACAATGTCATGAATTTATAATGATGATAGTAAATTTGTAGAAATATTACAAGTGTTTTTGTATGTAACACAGAAAGTTCTGATATTTAAAATATAGTCCGTTTACATCATATTCAAATAAAATGATTAATATTTAACAATCAATGTACTTTAATATAAAAACACTTTCATCCATTTTCCTGTGAACAGAAAATTCAGTGAAACTGCAATTATCCACCTTAAAAATAATTTTAAGGTATTGCATGATGAGTGACACCAAAGTTTTAAACAGTTTAAAATACTTTATAAAATGGATTCTAAAATTATCTCTACTGAGAGATACTTATCAGAAAGAGAAGATAGTCCCCTGTGAATAAAAATAGTTCAGAAAATGCTTTATAAACAGTCATTGTTCTCTTAAACCCCATTGTCTTTTAAGATAAGAAATGTGGAAACCATTTTGTGTGATTTTACAGAAGCACTTCTTGTTTTAAGGCAGGAGATCAGAGCTATACATATAATGAAATATTAAATTGATCTTCCTTAATGTACTTAGAATAATAGCTGTATGTGAACTCAAGTCATGATACTCTAAGTTTAGTGGGCACTGTTCCAAATACTTCATTCTGTTTTTAGTGACTCTAACTTCTCCTATTCTTTTTCAATTTCCATGAGTTTCCTTCCACTTTTCTCTTTCCAGTTAATGTTTCCTATCAGTTCAGAATCTAGGTATCATGATATAATATAAAATCAACTGGTAAATTTAATTTTTGTTATTCCTAAATATATTCAAATTACCATTTCTTTATGACACACACAAACACACATCACTTTTTTGAGGTAATTTTGCTTTACAAGAGTGTAAATAATTGTGTACTTTTGGGGTATGATGACAACCCACCACACCCATCACAGCCTATTGGTCTCTATTAAACCCCACTTATTCCCCCAATAACCTGATTGTTACAGTTTTATTGAAATCTCATCAAGGAATTTGGAAAGTTTTGATAAATTTGGTGAGTACATTCACACATTTTTGCTTTTCTACATTAGCATATGTGCATTTTTTATTTCTTTGTCACACCCTTGGCACCTAGGGCTACAGAAAATATTGTGATTGGGCAAGTCTAGACAGAGAAGAGACTCTAGTAGCATTAGACAGATTCTAGCAATTGCTCTAACTCTGAGTGATGTGAGACCTGCCTGTCCACCAAGAATTAGCAGGCATGACTGCACTGCATCAGCTCTAGCACCAAGACACAGGGAGTGACAAAGGGAGGGTCAGAGATACTAATATTCCTCCTTATTTGTGAAGACAAAATAAAGAGGTTATGGAAAGCAACTAGATATTTGCAGTCTTGAGTGCCCAATAGTTTCTGTAACCTAGGCAAACCTGTGAGACTGCTGAAGCATTTGCATTTGGGAATATCTTGTAAAAATGTGGTGTGATAACTTTACTTATCTACTTTTATCTATTATTCTTTAGGATTTCAATTATGTCCCTGTGATAGTAAAACTCTGAGTACAGAGTTTGCAATGATAAAGAGAAGCATTTATCCATGTATTCAACTTTCCTTAACAAATGATCCTTCAAGGACAATATATAGACTATAGTGTTCAATGGAGGAAGGATCCCCAATACTAAAGCTTTGGGAAAGGCCAAATGCTCATTAAAATATTGTTTAGCTTTACTTATTTGAATTTTTTAAAATTTTGTTGGGCTTTCAAGCAGTGTTCATCCCACTCCTAGAAATTTTCAGCTAACTTTGTATGTAGTTAAGTATAAGAGACTATTGATCTTGTAGTTAAGTATAAGAGACTATAGATCCTCCTATGCCATGTTATGATGCCTGTGGTGCAAGACTAGAAGACACCTAGATTACAACCTCAAGAATGTGTTCTCAGGGTGTGTTACACAGCAGAGAGATCTCATGAAATGTTCATTAATCAAGTTGGTAGAGTTCAGCAAGGTGGCACCTCCTAGTAATTCTAGCCCCTGTTTAAATCCAAAAGTGCCTTCAAGTCCACTGTTGTGATTATATAATTTTAGGATTGGGGTGTTAGGTATAGTATGAATCCTCTTTTGCCAGAACAAGGTTGTACACCTTTGAATCTCTTCCAAGCCAACGCTTATTGCCCTATGAAGGGTTAGTTTCTTGTCTAAAATGACATTGACATTTTTCTATCCGATCTATCTAGATTCTTTTTCTATCTGTTATTCTTTAGGATTTCAACTATGTTCCAGTAAAAGTCTGAGTACAGAGTTAACAATTATAAAAGGAAGCATTTAACCATTTGTTAGGCACTCCCTAACAAATCATCCTTCAAGAATAATATATAGACTATATTATTTCAGAGTAGAATCCCCAATACTAAAAGCTTTGGGAAAAGGTCTCTGCTACTTTCATCAAAAAAAGTCTTTAGTTTTACTTATTTGAATTTATTTAATTTTGTGGGTCTTTCAAGCAATACATCCAGAAATTTTCAGCTAATTAAGTATTTTTTTTTAATTTTTTTTTTATTTAAACACCTTGATTACATACATGATTGTGTTTGGGTTTCAGTCATAAAAGGAACACCACCCATCACCAGTGCAACATTCCCATCACCCAAGTCCCAAATCTCCCTCCTCCCCCCCCAACTCCCGCCTGTACCCTAAACAGGCTCTACATTTCCCTCATACATTCTCAATATTAGGACAGTTCAAAATGTAGTTATTTCTCTAACTAAACTCATCACTCTTTGTGGTGAGCTTCCTGAGGTGAGCTGGAACTTCCAGCTCTTTTCTCTTTTGTGTCTGAAAATTATTATTACAAGGGTGTCTTTCATTTTTCTTAAAACCCATAGATGAGTGAGACCATTCTGCGTTTTTCTCTCTCTCTCTGACTTATTTCACTCAGCATAATAGATTCCATGTACATCCATGTATAGGAAAATTTCATGACTTCATCTCTCCTGACAGCTGCATAATATTCCATTGTGTATATGTACCACAGTTTCTTTAGCCATTCGTCTGTTGAAGGGCATCTTGGTTGTTTCCAGAGTCTTGCTATGGTAAATAGAGCTGCAATGAATATAGGTGTAAGGAAGGGGTTTTTGTATTGTATTTTTGTGTTCCTAGGGTATATTCCTAGGAGTGGTATAGCTGGATCGTATGGGAGCTCGATTTCCAGTTTTTGGAGGAATCTCCATATCGCTTTCCCTAAAGGTTGAACTAGACAGCATTCCCACCAGCAGTGGATAAGAGTTCCTTTCTCTCCACATCCCCGCCAACACTGTTTATTCTCATTCTTTGTGATGTGTGCCATTCTCTGGGGTGTGAGGTGGTATCTCATCGTTGTTTTGATTTGCATCTCCCTGATGATTAGTGATGTGGAACATTTTTTCATGTGTCTTTTGGCCATGCGTATTTCTTCTTTGTCAAAGTGTCTGTTCATTTCTTCTCCCCATTTTTTGATGGGGTTAGATGTTTTTTTCTTGTAAAGTTCTGTCAGTGCCTTGTATATTTTGGAGATTAGCCCCTTATCTGATGGGTATTGGGTGAATAGTTTCTCCCACTCAGTGGGTGGCTCTTGTATCCTGGGCACTATTTCCTTTGAGGTGCAGAAGCTTCTCAGCTTAATATATTCCAATCTGTTAATCTCTGCTTTCACTTGCTTGGAGAGTGCAGTTTCCTCCTTGAAGATGCCTGTAATGTCCTGGAGTGTTTTGCCTATGTGCTGTTCTATATATCTTATGGTTTTGGGGCTGATATCGAGGTCTTTAATCCATTTGGATTATTGTTCAATGTATGGGCCTATAGATCTTGTTATGCTGCTTAGGTCTTGTGGTGTTGGGGACCTCTTGGGCCACTCCAGCTAGTGATGGCTGCTCCAGAAATATATTTGTCAATAATGGTGGTGAAAGGCCTATAGTGTTTTGAATTGAACCCTATAGTACCTCCCCATTCCCAATAATTCTGATTTTAATTTAAAATAAGATCTACATGAGCAACAGCTGGAAGTTTAAACCAGGGGTCCATTTCTAAGATTCTTTGCTTTTCCATTTAGTGAAAGCCCAACATTTAAAACATGCTTTACAAATTGATGGACAAAGACAAGTGAAATCTTTCATTGTGAAATATTGTTTTGTAAATACCAAAATTTCTATTGAACATAAGTTGCTTTGTTTTTGTTCCAGTTAACAGTCTGTGACTGAAAGAAATAATTTATTTGAAGCTCTTAATACAATCTGGTCATGAACATCACTGGACCCAAACAGGATCATATTTCAGAGCTGAACATTTAATCATCTGACCTGCTTCACCAAATATTACCAGGAATAGCCTCCAGAGCATTGAGTAAGAGCCCCCACTCAAAAAAAAATGTTTTCCCCAAAAATCATTTATCCATGATGTTAAAGGAAGATAGAACCTTCTAGTGAAATCTATAAATAATTGTATTTCTTGGCTTATAACAGAAATAATATAACATTTGTAATAACTTTGTCCCCAAATGCTCTGTCAATAGGATCTTCCTGCTGCTAAGAGTTATCATGCCTTCCTACATCCTTTCATAACTTATCAGGCAGACATGGCATAAAGGTGACAACTTAAGCTTAAAAATCTGTCAAAACAAAGAATAGCTAACAGGCATCTCTAAGACTGATGTAAAAATGGAACATATGCCAACTAGGATGAAATGTATGCTATATAAAATGCCTGTTAAGAAAATAGGTACATCTGTGTTTACTGATACTACACACATATATCTCAGCAATTATTTATTTGCAGGTGTTTTTAGGTGCATAGATGCAGACACAAACCTGACCTCAAGGACACAAGGCTAGGAATAATTAACAGATTGTATTCTGCCTGTCTCGAATACCTCAAAATGCACTCACTCATTAGTTAATAGTAGTTTAATTCATTCCTATAACAGCGCTATGCAGTATTTAAATTAGTGGGAACATTTTATAAGTGAGAAGACTGAAGGAACTTGTTCAAACTCTCAGTTGCTACGAGATAGAACCAGGTTTCAGCCTAAGGGAGGCCACTAGAATCTCCACTTTGTTTACTCCCCCAAGATGCCTCATTTGCTCCATGCTGTTAATGGAACATGATGTAAATAGGCAATTTAAATATGCTAATGCAAGTGTTATCAATGCAAAAAAGAAAAAAGTAGCAGTTACATTGCAGACAAGGTAAAGATGAAAGGAGTCTGATTTGGTGACTTTTTTAGAAAATGTTCCCACAACCTAGAAGATTTCATTCAACAGGGCCATCAGAAATGCAGTTAGCTATCCTAGGCAAACAGAAAAGGACAGGAAATGGTAGTGAATATTTTACAAGTCACCACATTTCCTTAATTGACTGAACTTGAGATGTCATCCCAGAAAGAGAGTCGTAAACAGAATGATAAAAATTTTCATGAATAAAAGTCTCCATGGATGCTTTTCCTTCTGCACTAAGCTAAATAACAAATCATTCCAAAAGTATTAGGGTGATAATGAAGATTTGCTTCTCATTCATTTTTATAAGCAGAAATTCCACCAAATCAAAAAAAAGTAGAGCTAAGAAAATTGCTTCCTACTTGATTATGTGTGCCTCTGTATCTTATTCCTGCACAAAATCCTGGTACAAACATTGGTTCACCTCATTGGCATTCTGCTTCAAAATAATGAAAGAGCCAGGTTTGACTGGCAGAGAGAACACTCCCCTACTGGAAGGGAAAAACGAAAATCACTTCACTACTTCTCATGTACTATTTCCCAAGTAAGCACTTGAGAATTTGCCTACTGCTCACGTGTCTGTGAAAGTCTTATCCTACGTTAGAACCCACATATTTCTACACTGATAAATTACAATATTGGAGTCTTTTAGGTCTATCTGCAATGGATTTATGATGCTGCAAGACCTTTTTAATGGTCAACTTATCAGCATATCATAAAATACGAAATTTAAGATATAAAGCACCTGCTTTATGTAGATAGCTCTATACAATATGTTTCTAGATAAATTTAACATGTTTAAACTTGAAAATAAATATTACCTATTCAACAACCACACTTTTAGCATCCAGGCTAGAAAAATTTTCAGAAGCTTATGGAAAAATAGCTGTTTTTACAAATTATATATTATGACTTAGTTTCAAATAATCCAAATAACCATCAATAAAGAAATAAAATTTAACACTAAAATATTTGCATATTATCATAATGTACTTTTAATTTATAAAAATATACATGTAGCAGCATAATTATGTTTAGATATGCTATATTATGCTAAAGATTGCTTTTTCTGAAAGCATTTCTGAGTTCAAAAAAAAAGCAAAAAAATATTTCCGAGTTCAAAAAAAAAGTACCTGAAGAATTATATGTGTTATGTATATATATATATATATATATATATATATACATATCTTTAAATTTATTAAAATTCAAATAGGTGGAATATGATGATGGAGATCAAGTCTAGAACATTGTTTATTTTTAGATGAAAGGAACTTAAGATAATATCTATAATTTTTACTGCTTATAATATTGTAAAGAAATTGTGATCGTTTTAACATTGACCAAAGGAAGTTCATAGGGAGTCTCTATAAGTTGTCTTCTATAAATTTCTTGCTTTTCAGAATTATAAAATAAAAGAAAGACAGCTTAGTTTAAAGATAATGTTATAACTTTGTCAGGGAGCACTTGTGTAGAAAATGTCCACAGTCATAGTTACAGTCTTAGTTACAGACTTGTTTGCTAGCTTCTAAGTGTTGTTTTTGTCCCTTATATGATGATTGAATTTTTTAATTTTTTATTTTACTTTTTTTAAATATATAATTTTTATTTTTATCATAGTGACTTACATATCTTTCATAGTAATATTTTAGGTACATATTAAGAGTGAATAAGGGGAATTCCCATCACCAAATTTGTCCTCCCTCCACCCCTGTTCCCATCTTGCATCCCATGTCCTCCATGCCCCCCTATGGGCCGCTAGGATGAGTAGTCCCCCTGTGTCTAGCTTACTACTTAGTGTTCATACAACTGTTTGGTTTCAGTACCCTCCATTATTTCCCCCTCTATTTGAGAGGCGAAGCTAGATAGTTCCAGTTATGTGGTTTTGGTTGAGAAGAAAGGCAATAAAATGGGGTAAAAATCCAATAAGCCGAAAATGGGCGGAGTCCTTCTATAGATTCTCAACATCAGTTTGAGAGAGAAAAGGGAAAAAGGAATTGAAGCACCACAACAATACAAAAAGAAATATCCAATAAAATATCCAGTGAGCACTACAGCAATAAAGACAAGCGCCACATAATAGATATGGTCCTAAAATATAAACATGGCAGAGTGCAAAAAGGAAAAAGAAAGAAAAAAATGGAGACACCAACTTCAATATCTATACCAAAACAAAGAAGTCAGGAAAAAAAGAATAAAAGAAATAGATTTATAAATTTATAATATAATAATTTATAAATAAATCAATTTTTTATTCTTTTTTCTGACTTCTTTGTTTTGGTGTGGATAAGGATGATTGAATTTTATAAAATAATTATTTTATGATTCTTTTCAGAGAATTGTCCATATGCCTATTTCACATCAGTTTTTTCTTACTAAAATTTTTTGTTGGTATTTTTGGATCAACTAAACAAAGACAATATAAGGATAAAACTGTGAGAGTAGTCATGTTTAAAATCTTAGTGTATAACTATATAAATTCAGAAATAGCAGTCTTGAATTATTTGCAACTAAGAGTTAAGTATAAAAGTTCATGACACAAATGTGGGACAAAAATAAAAATTATTATATTTAATGACAAATTAGTTTATTTTCTGTTTGGTAGCTTACCTTTTGCTTTCAATAAAACTTGTATTAATATGATGACAATCTTACTCCATACTATAGAGTGAAACTTTATTAACATGAAGGCAAGGGAATTAAATAAAGTCTTTATTATGGGGCCAGAGTGATAGCATGGAGGTAAGGCTTTTGTCTTTCATGCAGAAGGACAGTGGTTCGAATCCCAGCATCCCATACGGTCCCCTGTGTCTGCTAGGATGATTTCTGAGCATAGAGCCAGGAGTAACCCCTGAGCGATGCCGGGTGTGACACAAAATTAAAATGAAGAAATAAAGAAATAAAGTCTTGATCAAAGCTGAGTTTAAATATTCCAAAATGAGTACATAGATCTATTCAGCCACATATATTAATATATTATTTTTGCCTCTCATTCATTTCTATAAGCAGAAGTTTGATCAAATCAAAAAAAATATAGCTATTATAGTATATTATAATATATAGCAATGCTATAGTATATTATAATATATACTAGAGCATAGTATATATATGCTGCTTTGTGAGATAAAATATTTATCAACACAAATTTTTTGAAAAATATTTCTACTAACTTCAATATTTATATTTCTAAATTTTTTCTTGTTTTGGCACACTTATTTTGTTTATTTTCAAACCAATTTTATATAGTGATAAAGTCAGAGGTTATTAATATAATAAAGGTATTGTGGATTACCTTATTATGAGAATATTTTTTGCTAAAAAAAATCAGGGAATTTCTGTACATTCTTGTATCTAACAAGAAAACCTAAGGATTAAGCTCAAGTGGACCACCTTTTTAGTTTCTATGATAAAATTATAGTGGAAGTGGTCCTGCAGTATTTCAAAGATCGGTACTATTTGCAATAGTAGTAATTTCCATTAAGCAATAGCCACCTTGTTATAAAGGTATCAAAAGATAAAGCATATACTATCAATTCTTTATTTTAGAACACCATCCAGCTATTTTTGGTCACAAATATACAATGCAATGGAAATCCAGCATTCCACCATGCTTGTTTCAAGTAATATCTCCGCAGTGGGCATCACATAAGTAAGTAACGTATTTAAACTTTGGTAACAGGTACATTATTATTTGAGGTTGAGAAACAAACAGCTAAAGAAGGAAGCTGGCTTCTAAATGAGAATTGTGGCATTTACTAAGAGAGCAATAATCTTATAAGGCAGCCAGGTGGTGACTTTTTACTCTTTAGACAGATGGAAGACCTACAGTGAAGCTATTTTTTTCTGCCCTTTAAAAAAATAATTGAAGTAATTTGTGTTTTTTCTCACTGGTTCTTGTTTTGTGTACAATTAAGTATTTAAAGACTATTTTCCTATTGGGTAAAATTCAGCACTGTGTGTTGATTTCCTTTCCAGAAGTCTCTGCAATTGTCTAATCCATTTCAAGTTTTTATAGCACCATATTTTCCCTTTAAAATGACCCAGAGAGTAAGGCTACTAAGCAAATAGAATTACAAAGGTTGACCCCAGTAGTACAATAAAATTTTACGTTAGCAAAAGTCTACAAAATTGCTTTTATTTATACACTACATGCAACATCAATACTAGAACAATAATATTAATTTCCCTAGGACTTTCAGCCTATTTGCCTAGAATTTTATTGTTGGTCATGTTGCTAATTATTGAGTTTGAGGAATATTTGCATAGTATCCCCCAGATTTGCCATTTTAAGTGGCTCATTACCACCTATTTTGTTAGTTTTAGCCCATATACCCTGCAGTTATGGTCTGAGGAAAGCTAGCTAAACAAAAGCAATCTCAATTCATGGCTCACATCTTTTCATTAGTTGAACTGAAAGTTTCAACTGCTCACACAATTAATAGAAACAGACAATTCCAGGACTGAAGAAACTTCCAACAGGTCAAATGGGGAATCAAAGGTTGTGCTTTGACTAATTTTACAATGAAGGGGTCACTGTTGTCTTACAGTGTCCTAAAACTGAGTAGCTGAAGTTTATTCTTCCTTGGGGTTGTAGGGGAGGCTATGCTGATAAAATTCCTGGCAGGAGACTGACATGTAGTCACAAACAGCCTGCCTGGGCAGTGTGGGGTGCGACAGTCTCAGATCATCTGGCAGAAGGCAAAGTGCGTGAAGCTCGGGCCAAATATTCTTTCAAGGGGTCATCCATATCTTAGAGTATATTGATCCTTCTTATGCATTCAAGAATAAACAGGTTTCTAGAAGTATTCAAAATTTTCTCCAACACACACACACGCGCGCGCGCACACACACACACACACACACACACACACACACACACATACACACACACACACACTGTCCTTGCATCTGTTTATTTTGTTGTAATGACTAAGAATTACACACGATTTTACCTTTCATCGTAATACTCACCAGGAGTCCCACTACTTTACCCGTGGTACTTGCAGACACCTGGTTAAGATGCAGCTGGAAGTGGCTTTGCCACTGATGTTAATGGACCAGGAATGAACCCCAGAGCTACTGCCAGAATTTTCTCTGGATATGTGAGTATCACCTGAGATCCATTTACAACCACTTGCTTGCAAGGCACAGAGTCTGGCTTTTTAACAGTCTAGTCATTTTGTGATCCCTTTAAATTATGTTTTTATTTGTACTTTCTGACATCGACCTCGTTTTATTCCCTGACATTCTAATGCACAATTGCATTTTAAGATAAACAGATTCCTCTGAACATTGATGCACTGAGGACTACCTGTCCTTCACAAAGCCAGAAAGAAGACCCAAATCACCAAATCAAATCATCGTTGTTACATTGGGTCACCAAGCATGACTGAAAGTGGTCCCTGTAAAAATAAAAGATACTCGAGGCCGGAGTGGTGGAGCAAGCAGTAGGGCGTTTGCCTTGCAGGAGCTAACCTTGGACTGACAGCTGTTAGATCCCCAGTCATCCCATATGGTAGCCCAAGCCAGGAGTGATTTCTTAGCTCAGAGCCAGGAGTAACCCCTGAGCATCACTGAGTGTGCCCCTCCCCCAAGAAAAATAGATACTCAAGCATCTCTATTTCTTACATCTCTTTGATGAAAAACAGAAATAGTGTTTTTATAGCGATTGGAAAAAAGGTTAATTCAGCTAGGGGTAGTCCAAAAGATTGACCCTTGTTACAACTGTAATCACAGTTTACTCAAATTCTTAATTATTTACTCTTCAAATTAAGATTACCTATTCTATTTTGTCAGATTTATAAATACTCATAATATATTATATATAATGTACATATAATTAAGAAAATAAAAATAGGACTGTTACATCTATATTATTGTTAAATTCATGTTTAGTAGATAAAAAATAGCAAAATAGACCTTATATCCTGAGGTTTTATCTGCTTTTTGTTTATTTGGTTTTTTTGTTTGTTTTTGTATTACTAAACTAGAGGATCAGAAATTAACATGGTTCTTATTCAAGTAAATTTATAATATAGTTCTAGAACATCCTGATTAGCAATGAGGTTGTGATTAAGAGTCAAAAACACTATTTTGCTTTAGGGAAATGCCTCCCTTCCTCTCTAAAATGGAACATTATCAGACAGGATGAAAAGGTGTTCTATGAAAATACTCATCAAAGCATTTCTAGAAAAATTTGTTCCATTCAATGTTTTTCATTGATCCCTTTAAGCTTCACATTCATGTCGATGTATTTGCAGGCATTAATGAGAGAGAACATGCAGTTCAAAAGAGCTACATATTTCTAAGATGCATTGAAGCTATTAATTCACCAGAAAGAAACATGTTAAGTCTCTAATATAGCTTTATCTAAACTGAGACATTTTTGAAGTAGCACAAAACAATCAGACATACACCACATTATCAAGCACATGTTTTGAAAGTTGATTTACAAAAAAATAATTCTTAGTTAATTATAAAATAGAAGGGCCCCGAGCTTTGAAAAGTCACAGAGTCTGTAAGTCTTGAGGTCCTTGAGGCCCTTGAACAACATCCAGAGTGCAGTCATCCTGGGTCCCCAAAGAACGCTGTATCAGTGGACCCTAGCACTGAACAGCTAGCCATATTGCTCAAGTCACAGGGAGTGGCTGGGAGTCTCCCTCCAAACATAAAATAAAAACAGTAAAAATAACTGTTTCTTTCATAGAAGAAATTTTTTGTTGCTTTTTTGGACCACACCCATTGCCGCTCAGGGGTTACTCCTGTGATGCTTATCGAAATAATACTGATAAGAATATTTGATAAAACTGCTGCTAACTTACATTTAAATAAAAGTGCAGCTGCAATAATTAGAGACAAATTTTTGCTTTAGTTTTTTTATAAATTCATGTTAGAAAATAGCAAGAGCAAATAATCTAACCATAATGCCATTTAATGCAGAGTTTATGTCAATATGATTTTATGGTGAATCTCTGGCTGAAACTTATCTGCAATGGACTGATTCGTGTTCTAGTACTTATTTAGAAAAATTGCCATTTATTGAATCTCTACAATTTAATGAGCTTTTAAGTAGCTTTAATTCTAATATTTAAGAAAGTGAAAACTAATGTTCTGGGAATATAAACGATTTTCTTCATGTCACAGAAATAGTAAGTCAACTGAACCTGAATTAAACTTTATTAGCTCTGAAATAAATGTTTCCTTATATGTGTAATCTATTTAAATAGTTTTCTTCAGCAATTAAAACAATAGAGAATTTCAATTGCTTATCTTTTTACAAAACTATCCATTTCACAGATCAGTGCAATGACTGTTTACATTTATGTGCTTCCAAAACTGTCTAAAAGAAGCCTTTCTAGCTCTTCATTAAAACAAGGATGTTTGCTACCTTGAAAATATGTCACACAGACCCAACTTAGACCTCAGGTGATTAGGCACCATCCGTCCAGCCTTGAACCCTGGATCCCAGACATAGGATAGACACAGTTCTTCACAACAGCTACAGGAAACAAATTCCATCCGGGACATCCTTAATACTGCTGAGCCACCAACAAGTGCCAGCACTAATATGATATCCTGACAACAAAGAAAATGGGAACAACTTCACCTAAGAACAGGTTATCCTACCTCACCAGCTAACTATAAGACAAAATCAGAAGACTTGTCACCCTTTGGTCGGTCCAAAAGCCAAGACCGCGATTTGCAGATGACTGGCTGCTAGAACCATGTCTGGATTGAATATATCTTGAGACCAATAAAAAAAAAGCCCTAGTCTAGGGTTTGAACTATGACCCACACAATAACCATGATCCCCAGTTCCAAAGGTCCGGCAGAGATAATAGCAACGGAATGGGGCTTCTGGAAACACAATGAAAGACGCTATCCTAGTTTCCATCCTAGGATCAGTGCAAAGACCAAGACGACCAACCACAGAAGATGGATTAAAATGACACTGAGGGAATAGAACTTCTAGAACCACAAAGAAAGACTTCATCATAAGTCCCACTCCTGGACCTGTGCAGATACTGAGATCTATAGATAGAAGTCTTATTTCATCACCCAGGATGGAGCAGAAGTTTTCCAAACACCATGAAAGCACCACCGGTAGAGTAAATGAACCTGAACGGAGTCTATAGTTAATCCCCTGACAATATACCCCAAGGGTGGAGAAACCCCATAGCGCTAAGGCCAAGTGAATTCCTTTTCGAATGACCCCAATATTTACTGTGCCAGTGCAGGAGGGGAAAAAAAAGGTAAAAAGCACAAAACATTTTTATCTTTTATATATTATTTTTTCTTCATTTACTATTATTATTTTTATTTTTATTTACCTATTTACTTTTTGTTGATTTATTTGTTTTGGTTTGGTTATTGAAGTTGTTGTCCCCATTTATACTTATTTTTTTTCTTCTTTTCTTTTCTTTCTTTAGGTGCTCTGCCATGTTTTTTAACTCAAGACCATGGCTTTTTTTGTGTGTGTGTGTGGTGCCTATCGTTATCACTGGAGTGCTCACTGGATATTTGACAATTCTTTTTGTACTGTTGGGGTGTTTCACCTTCTTTTTCTCCTTCATCTCTCAAACCAACAATGAGAGCCTCTAGAAGGATTCCCCCATTTTTGGCATATTAGACTTTTACCCCAGTTTATTACTTTCTCTTCTTCAAATAAAACCACATAACTTGAACTATGTAGTCCTTCCTCCCAGTTAGAGGGGGAAATAAGGGAGGCATCAAGACCAAGACTACTAAGTAGTAAGCTAATACAGAGGGGACCACAATTTCTCACAGCCCCGGGAGGTGAGGGAGGAGGATATGGGACGTAGGACGAACACGGAGGTGTAGGGAGGACAAATCGGTGATGGGAACCCCCCCCCTGATTTTATGTAAATGTGAACCTGTAATATTATTGTCAACAATATGTAAACCACTAAGTTCAAAATAAAAATTATATTAAAAAATAAATAAAAAATAAGAATGCAATAAAAAACAAGGATGTTTGAACATACAAGTTTGACAAATAGGTGTTAGTTTCATGTGTTACTGTAAACAGCATTCCATCTTCCTGTACTCCTCGATGAACTTGATTTTGCAGTAATTTACATTATCCACAGAAAACATCTATAAATTTTTTTAAAAAAATGTTTATTCTCATCAAACGCAATAAAATATTTCCCCAGACTCCAATACTAAGTCTGCAAAAGCAAGATAATTTTATAAGATAACTTTACTATAATTTTATAGTTAGGTCTGGAGATTCAATGATTTTAAGTTTTAGCCATAATTTTTTGGGGGGATCACTCCCGGTAGCACTCAAGGTCTACTCCTGGCTCTACACTCAGAAATCGCTTCTGTCAGGCTCGGGGGACCATATGGGATGCTGGGATTCGAAGGGCTGTCCTTTCGCAAATGCTCTACCTCCATGCTATCTCTCGGGCCCTTTAGCCATAATTTTAGTGAACTTTTATAATAGGACCTTTTGAACCATTCAAACAAATGAAAAAGATTGAATTATGTAAAAGTTTAAGAAGTCTACATATTTTATGTAGATGCTTTGGCATGAAAATTCATCATATCATATTTTTTATTTCATCATAAAAGTTACATCTATATTCCCTAACAAGTTTAGCTGATATTAGCATAAAAACATTAAAAAATTTAAAAGGTGCTTTAGAAATTTAAGAAATAATGAACCATAAAAGGCTCACCAGAATCTAAAGCTGTTATTAATAATCTACCAATAATTATTAATCCTTTAAGTATGTATATTTTCCATCACAAGATAAAAATTTATTTCTCAGTAAAACTTGATCAAATTTCTTCGGAAAAATATTGATTAATGTATTTCAAATAACAATATAGCACAAATCACTTAAATACTAGTTTTAACATTTTAAATCATTTAAGATATTTTGTAATAATTTGCTTATTTCTACTTTATCATAGAGATTAAAAGTAAAAATTTTGCTCAATACAACAAAGCAAAACTTTATTTGAAAACCTATGTTTATAGACCCTAAGTTATACATGTAATCAACAATGAACTTTCTCTCTTATAACATTTTGACATCTGATCATTTTGTTAAACTATTAAAGATATATCAAAGTTTTAAAAACAACCAGAATAATCAATAGATGAAGGCAGGGCATTTTAAAATAGTTAATATTTCTAGTCAATCTATTACTATTTATTTTAAATACATAAGTACATAACATGTGCCACCTTTGCTGTTGTAATTTTGCCGCAAGTCACTGCTGCTGTGTAATTACAATGGCAAAGGTGCCTTATATTATGGGCCCAATACTGAGGTTTCTATGGTTGTAAACCCCAATTTCTGAAGTTAAAATTCAAATGGAATTTATTTCAGTCACCTTTAATTCAAAGTATAAAATGTATTCTATGATTGGGCTAACATTGCACTAAAGTTACCTTTAAAGAAAATATTTTATGATGTTCTTGGTAAATGTTTGACCTTGTGTATATTCATCATATTTTAAATGAGTCCATTTACCATTCATTTTGACAAATTGCATTTTAAGATGTCTATGTGTTAACATGGTGAATGAATAAGTAACATGAGTATAATTTAGCTTAAGTTTTCATTTTATTAAAGATTTGAGAATAACATTTTAAAGATTTAAAATATTGAAGATCCATTGAATTAACTTTGAATGACATCTTCATGTTATGGGACCCACCTAATTGTCCCTTTCTAGACATCCTTGGGAGTACAAAGTACTAAGAGGTTCAAATTTCAAGTGTTAACTTGAAACCTCTCCTAAGTAAGAAATTTTACTTATAACTCAAACCAATCATGTATAATTATGATGGGATAATTGGTAAAAAAAAATTACCTTTAATAGAAAATTCATACAATTAAATGTTAAGAAAAGAAGAATAGAAACAAAACACTAGTAGTAGTTGTAGTAGTTTTAGGACAATAGCACAGACCAGAGCGATAGCACAGTGGAACAACTTTTGCCTTGCACAATGATGGCCCAGACGGACCTGGGTTCAATCCCTGGCATCTCATACGATCCCCCAAGCCTGGCAGGAGAGATTTTTGAGTGCATAGCCAGGAGTAACCCCTAAGCATTGTCAGGTGTGGCCCAAAAACAAAAAGCAAAAACAAAACAAACAAAAAGACAATAATACAAGACTTTGAAATGTGTCTCAAAATGATCAATTTGGTGCTCAATGCTATATGAAATTTAAGAAGCATATTCACAGGGTCACCTGTCAATTTTTATTTAAATGATATCCCTTGACACAGCCAAAATTTTAATCTGCCTTGTTCCAAACATGCATTTTTATCTATGTAAACTGATAATCTGTCAAAAAAGCTTTTAAATTAGTTTTCGTAAAAAAAGTGGTGGTTGAAATTTTCTAACTCGGGTGTCTTCCTCTCAATCAATGGAGTCCTTGAAAAGCATATAACCTTGCCAACATTTTATGTTAAACCCCTGTTGAGCATTTCGTTATACTCCTATTAATATGTTATCATTACAAAGTTCTACTTCCCCAGGGGCATTTGGAGGCATATTTAGACAATTTGGTTAGTGGAAAATCATATTTGAATAACTAACTTATATTGATGGAGGTTCCTGAGTACACTATTGGGGACAAGGTATGAGAACTGTACATAAAAACCACAAACATTAATAACACTGGAGACCTGTTACCTAAACTATAATAATAAAAATGTTAATCATGATAGAAAGGGCAAAACATGAACAAGTTATTAGAAGTTCTAAAATCAAACATAAAAAGAAAAATATTTTTTGCATGAATCCAAAATAATTCTCCTTAAAGTTCATTTCTTTTTATTCTGCTTTATAATTTCAAGTTCACAAGGAGCAAATCAATTTTCTCTTGCACATAAAAGTTCTTGGTCTATTTCATAGGAATCCTGAAATTCTACTGTAGATGTTTCCATAGATTTAATATTATAGTTCCTTTAGGGAAACTTCTACTGACAAGCTTTCAAATCCCTACACAATTCTAGTCTCCTTAGTTTTCATACCTTCCAGTTGATCAACTTCTCTCTAAAGTCTTACTCTTCAGGCTAAACAAAAGAACCCAGCTGGGAAGCAAGCAAATGAGGAAAACAAAACATCACTTGCCTTATTTTTATCTTGATTATTATAGCCATTATTAAGCTAATTACTTGGAATGTGTGAATTACTATCATCTATATAAATGACAAAATTTACTAAATGCATGTAAAATGCTCTTCTGTAAACTTCTAAAAAAATTTTTAAATTCAAAGGGCACTACATAATCTCCCTTCTATTTCAGTGCAAACACAAATGTTTGAATGCCATCTGGATAGGATGGAATTTTCCAGAAGAAATCTATACATTTTAAAATGTTCATTCATCTGATTTCACTGATGAAGCCACCTTCTTTCCTTGCAAAAAGGGAAAGAGCAACTTTAAAGTTTATGAAATGTGCGATTTGGGCACCTGTTCCAAAGTAGGTACTTGGCACTCAAACCTCCCTCTGCAGTGCTCAGCATCTTCTCTTACTTTCCCTGTGTCCTTCATAGGCCCAGTGCATTGTGTATCAATGTTCTGGAAGGGGATGATTCCCAGACATATAAACATTTTTTGATAAACTGTCCAAGCTCAATTTTATGAGCCAGCTATTCACGGAAAAATAGTGTTTGTTTTGCATGCCACATTTTTTAAAAAGTCCTTTGAAATCTATGGGAAAATCATCAATAAGACCAAAAACGAGCAGAATAAAAAAGAAATTTAAAAACTATGATTTTAATGATGAATTATCTTGACTTTTCATTGAATTTTCACTATCACATTTAATGTAGGTACATAAAAACATTTCTAGAAATAAACCAAACTGTTAATGCTATTATCTTCTTATCATTTATTTGCATCTCTCTGTGTGTGTTCTGTAAAAACAAAATATCAGTAAGTTTGTAGTATATTTTATTCTAATAGAAGATTTCACAATAATAGTATTCAGCAAGCATGTCATATCATATTAAGGCCTTGATCCCGAAATTATGAAACTAGACTAGTATTCATGCAAATAATTATCCATTTGTATCTGAATGTCATTTAACAATGAATCTCTATTGCTTGACTGAAGATACTCTGAGAAAATTGTTTAGGGTAGACAACAAATTCCATTTCATATTCAGAATATTTCCAGTATTTGCTTCAGAATCCAACAAAAAGAGACCCTTTTGTATTCAAACCCACTGCATTACAAATGCTTGGAATTTAATAATTATGTTTTAAATGCATCAGTGCATACATCATATTTCCATAATACACTATTAGTCAGGCCAAGTTAAACTACCATCTCCCAAGGACTACATTTTTCATCAAGATCAAACTCTTTCTGATGGGCTAATAAAATGTCATTTACAGCAAGCTTTCCATCAGATGTTTCTAAAGTTATTTGGCCTACCCATCTTCAGAAAAAAACTATCAAATCCTTCCCCACCCACTCCACCCACACACAAGAAAAATGTCTCCTTTAAGCAAACAATTGTGTCTTAATTGTACCCAGATTACTGCCATTGCCTGTCTTATTCTAGTCCTTCTTTTCCTACTTAGTGGTATTGTCCACTTTGGGATGATAGTCTAACCTCATCAATAGCTACGTTAGTATGTGGTTGTGCAGGTTTTGCTGATTGTATCTATTTTTAATACAGGAAACCTGCACTAGTAATGAAATCAAGGAATTAAGGATTTTAACTGTAAAACTACATTGGAGATCATGTAATCTAACATTATTTAGATAGGAAAACAGACTCTGATCAGAAAGTCAAGGATCCCCTAAATTATGCATCCCAAGCATCTTTTATCCCGCTCCTTATCTCTACAGTACTTAGTTGCCATCTAGTATAAAAATTTCAATGAAATACACCTCTTTGAAGAATTTACTAATAAAGAGAAAAATGTCTTTTAAATATTGACGTGTTTAATTCAATATACCTGGTTTTTACCTGTTAACCACTGTTAAATATTTTCTACTCTTCATTTCTTCCTAAAGGACTCCTACCTTGTCTTTCAAAAAGGTCATTTCTTGAAAAAGTTTCTTGTCATTTTCAATATATTTTTGTTGTTGTTGTTTTTGGGCCACACCCAGTGGCCCTCAGGGGTTACTCCTGGCTATGTGCTTAGAAATTGCTCCTGGCTTGGGGGGACTATATGGGACACCAGGGGATCAAACCAAGGTCTGCCCTAGGTTAGCTCTGGCAAGGCCAACTTACCCCTTGCTCCACCGCTCCAGCCCCAACATTTCTAATATTAAGATGGATATATTCATTAGTTTTCTCAGGACACTAATCTAAGGGCTTGTACAGTTAGACATTGACACCTCATACTTGAGGTCAGCATCTCTGAATCTGTCAAGTATAAGCACTAACATTTATACTAGTATTCTAGCACCACCCCAAAATATTCGTATATTGCTTGGTATATGTAGACATATACATACACAATTGGGCTGAATCACAATATCGAACAAACCACTACAGAACAAAGTGATTTTTTGAGATTTACTACTTTCAATGGACTGAATTAGACTGGCTACTTTATCTAGAATAGTTTCCTCAAATTAATGTCAGTGGTTATGAATATTAATCTCATCAAAAAATACCTTCCAAGCCAAAACTAGATTTATATTCAAATGACAAATTAAGCATTTATCCTGTCCAAGATGACAAATCATTATAATAAGCTTTTAACAATTATCATTATCATAAAGAACAAAAAAAATAGAAAACAATGAGCAAAAGAAGTCTTTATTTTTACTAATGCTTCTAAGACTGACTACAAGATACTTTCAATATTGACTAGGCTCACTTGATATCATTGCTTTTGCTGAGATAAATGCACATTGGTTAGCAAGCTGATATAAGTGACTCTGGAGTAGAATAACTTGGTTCTGAAGGTATTTTCTCATTCAGCAGTTGACCAGTTAAGAGCTTCTTTTCACTGTGGTAGCAGGGCACCAAAGAGACTTATCACTGAAAGTTAAACTTATAAATAAGCATCTCTGACTTCAGACATTTCTGTATGACAAAAGTAAATTACTAGGATATTTAGGATCATACATGAGGAGCTATCATCCAATAAGAAACCTAGAAGCTCATGTTTTAAGAGTGTGCATATATAAAATAATTTAAAAAATAGGGTCTAATTTTGACATGATCATGAAGCATTAAAAATACAAGGTAATAACAAGTAAAATGACATTTGTTTAGTATCTTTTGTTGTAATAAATCTACCCCATCTAGTCACTATTATACTATAAATTAAAATTTGATTAAAAACTTCTGATCATTTAGTCTGTTTTCCTAAAATTTTAATATTCATTTAAAATAGAAAATAAGAAGTCTTGGGGCTGAAGCGATAGCACAGTGGTAAGGCATTTGCCTTGCAAACAGCAAACACAGGATGGAAACAGGTTCAAATCCCAGCATCCCATATGGGCCCCCAAGACGGCCAGGAGCAACATCTGAGTACAGAGCCAGGAGTAATCCCTGAGCAATGCTGGATGTGACCCAAAAACCTTAAAAAAAAAAAAAAGAAAAGGAAAGAAAAAAGAAATTAAGAAGTCCTCATTTTATGTGAATATGAAATGTACTTAGAACATTATCAAGATAATATAGTAGCCTGAGATGCAGTGATGCACTGTATCAATTATTTTATCCAGAAAATATTTAAATAAAAAAAAATACCAAGAAGGAAGATGGGGGAAGAATCCACTGATTTCATTCTAGATGTAGAATCATAGAAAGTTCAATTAAGTAAAAAGAGGAAGAATTTGATTCATTCAAACTTGTTGAATATTTTACCTAAAGAAAATCTGACAGATTTCAATAATAAAGGAGTGACTGAAACCCAACAACAATCACGTTTGTAACCAAGGTGTTTAAATAAAAATATTATTAAAAAAAAAAAGAGAAAGGAGTCAAAAAACCAAAAGAGTGAACAACTAAAGATTAGAGTTTGTTAGAAAATATATGAGGCAGCTGTTGCCTTAACACTGTGACTTTCAGACAAGCTTACAAAGTAACACCCATATACCACTTAAACAATATTTTAAAATTAGAAATAAAGCTAAGTATTGTCTATCTTCGTCACTATCTGGTAGGGTCCAAGTACTCCCGGTGAAGAATCAGTTTACCACCTAAGGCCTGACATCTTCTCTCCTGACAAACTTTTATCTTAAACCAAGAATTTCACATGTCTAAGCTCCATTTACTTTCCTACATGAAGCTGCCCATTTGACCATTTCTGTGACCTATTAAATGCAAGTTCTAGATGAAAGAAACCTCAAGAGAGTAACCTGGGCGCCGGAGAGATAGCATGGATGTAAGGCGTTTGCCTTTCATGCAGAAGGTCATTGGTTCGAATTCCAGCATCCCATATGGTCCCCCGTGGTGTGACGCAAAAAATAAATAAATAAATAAATAAATAAATAAATAAATAAATAAATAAATAAATAAATAAAATAAATAAAAATAAATTGGAGAGTAACCTGGGTAAGATGCTTATGTAGATACTTACATCAAGATCTGAGCTACTGGGCCCGGAGAGATAGCACAGCGGCATTTGCCTTGCAAGCAGCCGATCCAGGACCAAAGGTGGTTGGTTCGAATCTCGGTGTCCCATATGGTCCCCCGTGCCTGCCAGGAGCTATTTCTGAGCAAACAGCCAGGAGTAACCCCTGAGCACCGCCGGGTGTGACCCAAAAAAAAAAAAAAAAAAAAAAAAAAAAAGATCTGAGCTACTATTGTAGGGAATATACATTATATGAAAGGAGATTCTTTTCTGGAGAAAGGAAGTTTAAGGTCTCTAAGTGAGCACTGATTTTGACTGAATGAGCTCTTAACATCTTCAAGAGGAATAGACATTAAGGAGTAGAGCAATGCCCATTTTTAACTCGGTTCATTTTCTCTATTGATGTGATTGCAATGACCTGGGCTTTTCCCCCACTTGGTTGTATGGCTCACAGACTCCCATTGTGGTGCTTAGCAGGGCGAGTATGTCAGAGAGCTGTGCTCTTTCAATAAGCAGTGATACTCTCCATGGGTCACAGTACTTGCACAGCTGCAGTTCAGAGCTTACACTCATTTAATGGCGGGACTTATGCAGACTCTGGTTGTTGAGCTCATCAGGGGACACTAGAGTGATCACATACCTTTAAAAAAAAAAAGAAAGAATCTCAGTTCTCACTACAAGCGTCACACCCAGGCAGTGATCTCACACACCCGGCAGTGAGGTGACTAAGAATATCTTGCAATATTTAATGCCAGGCAACAGAGCTGCCAAGCATAAATAGCAGAGCTGGCAGGACCCTGTGACTTACAGAAAGAGAATTTAGGACATCCCACTTGCAAGGCAAAGCATTTTTGTTACTAAACCATTGACTGGCCTCAAAATTTTTTTTCATAAAGACAACCCTTTGCCTAAAAACTAAAGGATAATGCTGTGACAATAAGAATTTAAGATTAAAAAACAGGACTTAGAATGTAATCCCTAGGTGACTAAAAGAAGCTAAGAAATACATGTTTACAATACTTAAACATATATTTTAAAAATGACTCGCATTTGAAAAGGTGTCTATTAAGATTGAGAAAAATCAGACATAAAAGGTCTATCAACAAATGTTTCTCCTCTTAGATATGGAAGTGTCCATGGTGAGAGTTAAAATAAAATGAAGAAGACATTGACAAGTCTGGCATCAAGGGCTTTGAAGAATAACAGAAAGAAAAAAGTCAATGAAGGATAGCATGAGCAAAAAGAAGCATTAAAATATACAGTCAGACAGTTCACTTCATTGCAGGAGAAAATAAGATGACTATAAATGTAGAATTAATTGAAAGATGCTATGAGCACCCAGAAATAAAAAAAAGCATGTTTAAATTAACTGATAGTCCTTTAGAACATAGATTATCACTGGTCTAAAATAACTTTCTTCTTTTTTTTTTTTTTTTTTTTTGAGCCACACCAGGTGAAACTCAGGGGTTACTCTTGGGTATGCATTCAGAATTCACTCCTGGCTTGGGGGACCATATGGGATTCCAGGGGATCAAACCACAGTTCATCCTAGGTTAGTGCGTGCAAGACAAATGCCCTACCACTTGAGCCATCACTCTGGCCCCAGGTCTAAAATAATTTTTAAAATTTGTCTTTACAATTGTGTTCACAATTCTTAAAAACTATCTCTTAGAAATCTGTTCAGAAATATAAAACCAGGATCAATTAATTCTCTCTATAACTATAGACATTGCTTCTAAAGTACAGAGTTTAAAACAAGAAGCCTAACTAGATTTTGTGAAGAAAAGAGATCAAATAAGAAGAGAGGGAAGAGAGGAGGAGGTGAGAAGAAGAGATGGGATGAGATGGGAGGGGAGGGAAGAAAAGAAAGGAGAGGGGAAGAGAAGAGAAAAGTGAGGAGGAGAGGAGAAGAGAGGAAAAAAAGAAAAGAAAATAGAAAAGGCAGGAAGAAAGAAAGGAAACATTTTGTATATGACGGCTATAAAAGGCTTTGGAAGAGAAAGTAGAGCAAGCAAAGGAGGAAGGCACAGGACGGAATTCAATACCATCTGAAGGTTTCTGGGGTGGAGCCATGACTACATTACTAAATTCCTAGGGCCCTATGTAGTGGTCTAAAAATTTATGTGACATGGCTGAATTTAGCCATTGCTCTTGAAAGAAGGAAACACTGTCTAATAGTGTTCTTTCTTTTTGCTTAAACATGGAAACTTAAGTAGAGCATTGGAAAAAAAAAAAAAGAAAGCACTAGATGGCCTTTCAGTGCTGTTCTAAATGGTACATCTTGCATGATGAGCAGACTAATTGAATAGCAATACTCTAATCATTACCACATAATATGATATGGAACACATATCCGTGCATAATTTGCCTAAGTACTTTAAATTATGCTTGTTATAATGCAAAGCTAAAAACTCAATTCTCCTTAGATTACTAAATATCATAGAGCTCCATGAGGATGTTCACATGAGGATAAAGTCAAATGCATGTGACCATCTCCTAATTAGTGGAATTCTAAAAATATCATTAATTGGAAACAATTTTCACTTCAAAGAAGAGTCATAACAGAGTTTTTAAAACTGCAGGTTACAAACCATTATTTGGTCATGACTAGAATGTTTTAATGAAATAGAAAATAAACCATCTTATGTGAATATCTATTGCTTGATTAAACTCTTACTTTGGTTACATAATCAAAATAAAAATACTTATACTTACATGGCAGGGGAGATACCATGATCATGAAGGTGGTTTCCCCAGGGTAAGGCTTATCCATTGCATTCCGGATGTGCTGACCCCTGCGATTTCCCCAAATGTGGGAAGCTCGACTGCATAATTTGTGGTTGTGAGGGAATATTAAATAAAAAAAGAAAAAAAAAAGATGAAACTACTTAGATACCAGAGCCATAGTACAAAGGATATGGTGCTTGCCTTTCAAACAGTCAACAGAGGTTCAATTCCTGGTACCCTATATGGTCCCTTGAGCCCATCAGAAATGATCCCTGAATGCAAAGCCAGGAATAATCCCTGAGCATGCCAGGTGTGGCCCATAAACAAAACCCAACAATCCTACTTTAATTATTGTATCAATTGTTGTGCATTTATTATTCAGTTATATAGTTAGTGTCAATTGGACTGATAATTGGATTTAAAAAACTGATATTAAAAGACAGAAAATGGAGCGAACAATAATAAAATGGGTAGGGGTTTGGTTTTGGTTTTGGTTTTGCTAAGCCTACCCAGTTCCAATCCTCAGCATCTTATATTATCTCCAAAGCCAGTTCAAAGTAATTCCTGTGTGAAGAGCCAGGAGAAAGCCCTGAGCATCACTGGATATAACCCCCAAATCCAAACTATTTAGTAAGAAATTAAAAAGGAAAATAAAAAGAGCATTTTTATAAAGATCACAATATCTTGACATAATACAATGAGAAATGATTATGAAAAATATTGTACATCCACATTTAAAACTATGTTTCTCTGAGAATTTATATGTAACTTAAATTGGAATAAAAACATTACAACAGAGACATTGAGCTAATACCCATGAAAATGTGTTGTATCAGTACAGTCTATGCAATATTATACCAAAGAATACAGAACCAGAGAAGAATTATGGTATGAAGAAACAAAGAACTAAAGCCAGTTAACGAATAAAATGTAAAAACTTGACAGAAACCAAGTTTTATCTGCCTTATAAACCAACTATAGCAATTTAGACCATAAATCTGTATTTTTGGAAGTCTAAAGGATGGTGCATATTTTATGGTTATATTTACATCTTATTAAAATATAATGAAATGGAAATTAAATCCTTTATATCTATAAATATATATTTATATAGTATATAAATATATTATATTATATATTATAATACTATATTATAATTATTATATAATGCATATTATATATATAATTTATATATATGGGGTGCCAAGATTCGAACCACCATCTGTCCTGGGTCAGCTGCGTGCATAAATTTTTCTCTTTTTGTTTGTAATTCACTTTAGAAAAGGAGCAGGGGTAATGTTACACTTGTGAAGGGGGGTGTTCTGGATATGACTGTAACCCAAATATGATCATATTACTTAAATAAAAAATATTAAAAAAAAGAAAATGAAATCTTTTTATAATGTTTTCCTTCTATAGTTTCTATTGGCATTTATGGTCTTCATTTCATCAAAATATCATGACCCTATCCATGCCCAGAGACATTTCTCACAAACTACTTGCGCCTAATCTGGAACTCAAATTTTATACTTCAGTATTCAGGGTTTGTTACTGGTAAATATTTTCTTTATTTATCAGTGTTTTGCTTTCTGAAACACAAAATATGAGGAATTATCTCAAGAGTCCCCAAACTTTTTAAACGTGCCGTTAGCTCACTGTCCCTCAGTCCATTGGAGGGTCAGACTAGAATTTAAATAAAACTATGAAAAAATTCTTATGCATGCTGTACATATTTTATTTAGAATAAAAAAAATAAACAGGAACAAATACAACATTTTAAGTCTTTTTTTAGTATCTTCATTTAAGCACCATGTATACAAACATGTTTGTAGTTGCGCTTCAATCATACAAAATATACCCTCCTTCACTAGTACAACCTTCCCGCCACAAATGCTCCTCATCTCCTTCCTCCCACACCGCCTGCCTGTCTTCAGGACCAGAATTCTATTTCTCTTACTCACCAGCATTGTCATGATATTTGTTGGTGTAGTTATTTCTCTAACTGAACTTACCAATCTTTGTGGTAAGCTTCATATATGGGCTAGTCCTTTCAAATCTCATTTCATATACAATATTTAAAATGAAGAACAAGTAAACTTAATCAACAAACTTACAATTTTTCAATGGGAAATGGGAACTATGGGCCCACTTTTGGTGAGCTGTGGTTTGAGGACCCCTGCCTGAAACTGAGAGAAGGAGTCAAGAGACAGAGAGAATGAAGGGAGTTGGAAAGTGCGGCTCACATCCCACATATTTGCACTGAGGTCAGGGAAGAGTTGGTTGCTAAGCAGGGTAGAGAGTGATGGCGTAATAAAACCAGCAGGCCAAATAAATGTCCTCAGCAGGCCACATGTGGCCCACTGGCTATAGTTTGAGGACCCCTGAGCTAAAGCTTGTGATAGAAGAGTAATGTTACGGGGCAAAATAAGTGGCAACCATCTAAGCAAGCTATGGCTGTGGTCTGGTCTAAATCATAAGGCAAGAGAGAAGAGGATGAAAAGGAAAATTAAAATGGCTATTTGCACCAGCATGTATGACCCTTTACCACTGACATTGAAAACAGAAGTAGGAGTTCATATGGGAAAAATAAATGTATTCAGCCCAGTTAATTTGACATATGAGAGCTTATAATATTTATGAATCTATGACCAATAGGCAGTTGAGTAAAAGTCCAGACCCCCAAAAAGGGTATAATTAAAAATTATAGAAATTCACAAGCATTCTATAAATAAATGATAACCATTAAAATAAAAATTT
Organism: Suncus etruscus; assembly: GCF_024139225.1. Lineage (NCBI taxonomy): Eukaryota > Metazoa > Chordata > Mammalia > Eulipotyphla > Soricidae > Suncus > Suncus etruscus. The sequence continues at coordinate 52,538,460 of NC_064860.1, read as the reverse complement.
ACTAGCCATTAAAAATACTTGTTCCTGATATACATCCTAAATATTTTACAACTAAGACTGGTAGTCTTTGACACTAGCCTATACAACACAAATGTTTTAAACTAATATTTTCTTGTGCCCACTTACTATCCACAGATGATAACACATAATAAAATTATACATGTTAGTGCAAATTTTAAAAATCATACTTCCAACCTAAAATTAAATTAAACAAAGGTGCTTTATAATGCAATACAATAATAAAGAAGGATTATAGGTCTGTCTTCTGCATAGGATAAGGTGAGTACAATACATTTTTATGAAGATTTAATGTCTCCATAAAACTGTGTGATTAAAATTCTACACACCCGATACCACGGGGAAGTCATTTTCTAAACTATGAAAAACTTTCAGGCAAAGATCTAATTGGTGTATGGACTCTGAGTTCTACAGTAGTTTCAATCCTAAAAAAATTAGGGTATAAGAAAATCATGCAACCTCCAATAATAGATTTTACTTTGTTTGTCCTATAGGTAATTAGAATTTTATTTTCCTCTCAATCTCAGTTAAATGTATAATAAGTTGTATTCTGAAGAATTCAGAAAATTTCTTTATTGTGTTGGTTTCTTCTCATCATTTCAAAGATATGTAATACCTTTGGCCTAAAACCTTAATAAAGCTAAAATTAGTATGGTATATAGTATAGCAATGAAAAGAAGAATTTCTGTAAAATTCCAAAAGAAGAATCATTATCATGCATTTAATAATACTATTACAAAAATAGATATTTCCGAGAAATTATAGAATAAATCAAATTAAATAACCCCTATTAATTAATAATAGATATATTTTTCTAAAAAATATAATTCTAAATAATGAATATATCTGTATATGTATATTTCTAATGATATCTAATTAAAAATAAATATATCCGGTGAGAAACTGTGAGTGCTGCCTGTGTTTGTTTGTATCCTGTCCTGTCTCGTGAACCTCTTGGGAGTGGGCCGAAAAGGGCCCAGAAAATTTGCTCTTCCAGAGGCTCATTCAAGAGGCCGAACGCCAAGGAACTACTTCCTAAAGTGAAAACCATCTATAAGATAATTCACTCTCCCAGAGGCTCTAGAAGAGCATGGATGCTCTGCTTCGCTACATGGCCCTGCGCTCTTCCTAAGGAAAGAACTCCACTGCAACAAAAAGAAAAATCACATAAGAAATGAGTGGGATCATTGAAGCCCAGCATTTCTCACCAGACTCTTCTCTGCTGTGTGCTCAGGCAGAAGATTTCATCCTGTGTTAGGCTTCATCCACAGAGGGCTCCCCTTCTTTGGAGGCAAGTTGACCCACCCTGAAAGCGCAGAGCCAGAGGAGCGTGGCCGTGCATATCATTTAGCCAACACGTAGAGAAACCCACAATACAAGAATGACAATGGGGAAACAATGCAGGCCTGCATCAGACATAGAGAATGAAGATGACAATTTTGATAACCAGAAAATGGCCAACCAACTAATAAATATCTCAGGTAAAGAGTTTAGAAAAGAAATATGGAAGATGCTACAAGAACTCAAAGAAACCATAGACTGAGTTGAACAGAACACTAATAGGAACCAAGAAAATTTGAAGATAGAAATCACAAAACTCCAAACTGAAATAAAAGGTCAAATAACAGGCCTGAAAACTCAGTAAACGAATTGAATGACAAAATGGATATGCTCTCCAACAGGCTAACAGAAGCAGAGAATAGAATTGGTGCTGTGGAAGATGAGATAAATAACAATTCCATACAGCGGGAAAGATTGGGAAAAAAAACTTAAAGCAAATGAACAGACAATGGAAAAATTAGTCAAAGAATGGGAACAGATGAAAGTAGAAGTCTATGATAAACTCAACAGAAACAACTTAAGAATCATTGGAGTCCCAGAGACCCAGGAAGAAAATTTCCAGGAAGAATCAATGGTCAAGAACATCATTAAAGAGAAACTTCCGGAGCTAAAGAATATATGCGATCAAATACTGCATGCCCAATGAGTACCAACCAAAAGAGACCCCAGAAAAAATACCCCAAGACACATCCTAGTCACAATGATGAACCCAAAGATAGAGACAGAATTCTGAAAGCAGCAAGATCAAAAGGAGAAATTACATTCAAGGAAACATCCTTGAATCCAGACCTGTCACCAGAAACACTCAAGGCCAGAAAGCAGTGGTGGGACATAGTGACAAAACTCAATAAAATAAATACTTTGCCAAGAATACTGTACCCAGCAAAACTCACTTTCAGGTTTGACGAAAAAATGGTTTCACAGAAAAACAACAGCTCAGAAACTTTAGAAACTCAAAACCAGTCTTAAGAGGAAAACTGAAAGACCTGATTTAACAAGACTGACCAAAAGACACACCAAATCTTGATATAATGATGGCATTAAATCCCAGGATGATTCTTTCAATGTCAATGGACTAAATGCACCAATTAAGAGAAACAGAATGGCTAAATGGATCAAAAAACTCAACCCAACCTTCTGCTAGCTATACGAAACGCACCTGAATAGTCAGAACAAAGGTTGGATGAAAATTATCTAAGCAAAAAACACATAAATAAGCTAAAGTGGCCATATGAATATCAGATGATGCAAACTTTATACTCAGAAAAGTTGTAAGGGACAAAAATGGACATTTTGTAGTAATCAAGGGACATAAAGAGCAGGAAAAAATCATTCTCCTAAACATATGTACATATACACATATATACATACATATATATACATATATACCGAATGAGGGGCCAGCAAAATATTTAATACAATTGTTGACAAATCTGAAAAATAATATCAATAACAACACAATAAATGTGGGGGACCTCAACACGACTTTGTCAACACAGGAGAGGACAACCAGACTGAAACCCAACAAGAATATACTAGACCTGAGAAGAGAAATGGAAGAAAGAGGCCTCGTAGATATATATAAAACACTCCATCCCCAGAAAACTGGATACACATTTTTCTCCAATGTACATGGAACATTCACCAGGATAGACTACATGCTGGCACAAAAAACATAAATCCATAATATCAAGAAGATAGAAATTTTCAGGCTACCTTTGCTGACCACAAGGCTCTGAAATTATATGTGAATTCCAAAGGGACAAGGAAGAAAAATTTTAACACCTGGAAGTAAAACAGCCTGATACTGAATAACCAGTGGGTCCAAGATAAAATAGAAGAGGAAATCAAAACTTTCCTGGAAACAAATGATAATAAAGACACAAACTATCAGAACTTAGGGGACACAGCAAAAGCAATACTGAGAGGAATATGTATAGCTTTGCAAGCACACATCAGGAAGGAAGAAGGGGCCTATCTAGCTCAATGACGCAGCTCATAGAATTAGAAAGTACTCAACAAAAGAACCCAAATATACGGAAACAGAAGGAAATAACAAAGCTGAGAGCAGAAATCAACAAAGTGGAAACCCCAAAAAACAATCGAAAGATCAACAAAAGCAGAAGTTGGTTCTTCGAAAAAATAAACAAGATTGATAGAAAAATGGCAAAACTAACAAAGAAAGAAAGAGAGAGAAACTTGATAACTCATATCAGGAATAAAAAGGGAGAGATCACTACTGATATAGCAGAGTTTCAAAGGGTAATCAAAAACTACTTTGAGAAACTCTATGCCACTAAAAATGAGAACTTGGAAGAAATGAATAAATTCTTAGACTCTTATAGTCTTCCACGGTTGAATGAAAAGGATGTAGTATATCTAAACACCCCCATCACTACTGATGAAATTAAAATGGTAATCAAATATCTCCCCAAAAACAAAAGCCCGGACCCAGATGGATTCACTAATGAATTCTTTCAAACTTTCCAAGAGGAAATACTACCAATACTGGCAAGACACTTTCATGAAATCGAAAAATTGAGAATACTTCCAAATAGCTTTTATGAAGCCAACAACACCTGATACCTAAACCAGACAGAGATACTACAAAAAGAAAAGAAAATTTTAGACCAATATCGCTGAGGAATGCAGATGCAAAGATCCTCAACAAAATCCTGGCAAATAGAATTCAATGCCTCATTAAGAAGATCGTCCATTATGATCAAGTAGGTTTCATCCCAGGAATGCAAGGATGGTTTAACATCCATAAATCTATCAACATAATACACAACATCTGAATGAGAAAAATAGAAATCACAGGATCATATCATTAGATTCAGAGAAAGCATTTGATAAGGTCCAACACCCATTATTGATCAAAACTCTCAGCAAGATTCGAATGAAAGAAACCTCTCTCAATATAGTTAAGGCCATCTACCACAAGCCAATGGGAAATATTATCCTCAATGGAGAAAAACTAAGAGCCTTCCCTCTAAATTCTAGCACAAGACAAGGCTGTCCTCTCTCACCACTCCTATTCAACATAGCACTGGAAGTACTTGCTATAGTGATTAGGCAAGAAAAGGATATCAAGGGAATCCAGATAGGAAAGGAAGAAGTCAAGCTCTTGCTGCTCGCAGACGGCATGATACTCTACTTAGAAAATCCTAAAGACTCTACCAAAAAGCTTCTAGGAACAATAGACTCATATAGCAAAGTGGCAGGCTACAAAATTAACACACAAAAATCAATGGCCTTTCTATACAGCAATAGAAATAAGGAAGAAATGGACATTAAGAAAACAACCCCATTCACAATAGTGCCACACAAACTCAAATATCTTGGAATCAACTTGACTAAAAAAAAAAAAAGAAAGAAAATTATAAAACTATAAAACTCTGCTCCAAGAAATAAGAGAGGACACGTGGAAATGGAAACACATGCCCTTCTTATGGGTTGGCAGGATTAATATCATCAAAATGGCAATAATCCCCAAAGCATTGTACAGATTTAATGTAATCCCTCTAAAGATACTGGTGACATTCTTCAAAGAAGTGGATCAGGCACTTTTGAAATTCATTTGGAACAATAAACATCCTAGAATAGCTAAAGCAATCATTGGGGAAAAGAATATGGAAGGAATTACTTTCCCCAAATTCAAACTGTACTACAAAGCAATAGTTATCAAAACAGCATGGTATTGGAATAAGGACAGGCCCTCAGATCAGTAGAATAGGCTTGAATACTCAGAAAATGTTCCCCAGACATACAATCACCTAATTTTTTGATAAAGGAGCAAGAAATCCTAAATGGGGCAAAGAAAGCCTCTTCAACTAGTGGTGTTGGCACAACTGGCTAGCCACTTGCAAAAAATTAAACTTAGACCCCCAGGTAACATACTATACGAACGTTAAATCCAAATGGATGAAAGATCTCTATATAAGACCCAAAACCATAAGATACATAGAACAACATGTAGGTAAAACACTCCAGGACATTGAAACTAAAGACATCTTCAAAGAGGAAACTGCACTCTCCAAGCAAGTGAAAGCAGATGGGAATATATTAAACTGAAAAGCTTCTGCACCTCAAAAGAAATAGCACCCAGGATACAAGAGCCCCCCATTGAGTGGGAGAAACTATTTACCCAATGCCCATCAGAGAAGGGGCTACTATCCAAAATATACAAGGCACTGACAGAACTTTACAAGAAAAAAACATCTAATCCCATCAAAAAATGGAGAGAAGAAATGGACAGACACTTTGACAAAGAAGAAATACAAATGGACAAAAGACACATGAAAAAATGCTCCACATCACTAATCATCAGGGAGATGCAAATCAAAACAACTATGTGGTACCACCTCACACCCCAGATATTGGCACACATCACAAAGAATGAGAACAAGCAGTGTTGGTGGAAATGTGGAGAAAAAGGAACTCTTATCCACTGCTCGTGGGAATGCCGTCTAATTCAACCTTTATAGAAAGCACTATGGAGATTCCTCCAAAAATTGGAAATTGAGCTCCCATACAAACCAGCTATACCACTCCTAGGAATATACCCTAGGAACACAAAAATACAATACAAAAACAACCTTCCTTACACCTATGTTTATTGCAGCACTATTTACCATAGCAAGACTCTGGAAACAGCCAAGTTACCCTTCAACAGGTGAATGGCTAAAGAAACTGTGGTACATATACACAATGGAATATTATGCAGCTGTCAGGAGAGATGAAGTCATGAAATTTTCCTATACATGGATGTACATGGAATCTATCATGCTGAGTGAAATAAGTCAGAGAGAGATAAAGATGCAGAATAATCTCACTCATCTATGGGTTTTAAGAAAAATGAAAGACATTCTTGAAATAATAACTTTCAGACATGAAAGGAAAAGAGCAACAGCTCACCTCATGAAGCTCACCACAAAGAGGGATGAGTTTAGTTAGAGAAATAACTATATTTTGATCTATCCTAATAATGAGAATGTACGAGAGAAATAGAAAGCCTGTCTAGAGTACATGCGGGGATTGGGTGGGGAAGAGGGAGATTTAGGACATTGGTGATGGGAATGTTGCACTGGTGATGGGTGTTCTTTACATGACTGAAACCCAAACACAATCGTGTATGTAATAAAGTTGTTTAAATAAAAAAATAAAAATAAAAACTTCTTTCTTATGTTCCCTATAGAAGGAAAGCAAGATGAATCATAATCTGATACTCGGTAAAAGGTCAGTATTTTAAAGGTCATTATTTTAAAACTTCTGAAATAGGGCTGGAGTAGCACAGCATGTAGAGCGTTTGCCTTGCACATGGTTGACTTAGGGTTCGATACTAGGCATTTGATATATTCCCCTATGCCAGTCAGGAGTAATTTCTTAGCTCAGAGCCAGAAGTAAACCCTGAGTAATACAAGATGTAGCCCCCAAATAAAACTGACCAAATAAAGGCTTCCGATATATCTCAATAACTTCCTAAGTTGTTATTTATTTTTGCAAACTTGAGTAGATGGAGCTTAAACTTTCACTCTATCTTTAGTCGACCAAAGGAATTTCTAATTGAGCAAATTAGATTCAGCAAATGTTTAAACACCTGGCTGGTACACTGAAGAATTATGATGAGGAGACACAAAGAAGCACATTAATTGATTCTGAAGAAAGTCACATTAAAGATAGCTGGGACACAAAATAGGTCTTTGCACAGTTGTTAAAAGCATCAAGACTTGAGTGATCTTCATTTCACTCTGTTTTCATGACTCATTAAGTTTGGAACTTTGTATGTGGACATAGCGCCTGTTGAGCATAAAATAACAAATGTGCAAAGAAGCTACTGCTGTGAAATACAACCTCACACTTGTTAGAAGATAAAACATACAAGAAATAACAAGTGTTGGTCAAGATATGAAGCACAGATAGTCTTTGAATGTTGTTGGTAAGAAAAACAAGTTAGTGCACCTGCTATGATGAAAGAGAATGATGAGATGATTTGTCAAAATATTAAAATCAGAACTACCATAGGATCCAGCAATTTTACTTTTGGATATTTAACCAACGAAACTGAAACAATGTTTTGAAAAGCTATCTGCACCTCCATGATTATTACAGCATTATTTATAAGACCAAGATATAACAATAATGCTTGTTTCCATTAATTAATTAATAATGGAAAAATACATATCATAGGGGAGAAAAAGATATACAGTGGAATACTATTATTCAGAGGAAAATGCTATTTGAAACAACAGATATAGACCTTATAGGCAATATACTATAAGAAATAAGTGAGAGAAATAAGTACCACAATTATATGTAAAATCTAAAACAGATCAACAGTTAAAAAACTCATAGATACAAAGTATAAACTATCAATATCAAAATGGGGTGAAGATATATGAATAGGAGAAAAGAGTGAATATCAAAAAGAACTTATTTCATGGAAATGTAATGTATGTATGATGACTATAGTAAGACTTTCTATACTGTATATTAAGTAATATATTTAATATCTTAAAAGTTTTTTTGAAAAATATTATGATGAAGGATATTAATTAAAAGTATTATGATGATCATTTTAATATATGCAATAGTAATTATCACATTATGCATCTAAAATTGTTATATCAATTTTTCTTAATTTTGGAAGCTTTTATTAAGTGATGAAAAGATAAATTAAACTAAAAAATGAGGATAAAAAGAAAGACCCTTGGGAAGAGGTCAGTACCCTTCCTACTTGTTTACTAAGTGACTTCTTGGCCTCTTTCTTCCTTCACTGTGTAACTGTGTTTGCTACCATACTAGGTTTCTGATTAGTTCCCACAAACGGTGACTATTGAGTCCACTGTCTTAAGTTAGATTGTTTATTTTCCCCACATTTTATCCTTTTGTTATTTGTTAAATAAGGAAGTTTGTAGAAGTGTCTCTCCATTTAACGTTTATATAAGAACCAAGTCAATTGGATTGTTGGACTTGCTCTAGCATCCCCATAGGCACCAATCTCACCATGTGATACTGTTCTTCCTTTGCATAGGTACATTAAAATGGGAAATTATATTCAAACACGTTCTTATCTTATAGAGATGGGAACACACAAATCTTGTAATGCAGTAGGACCTTACACCCTGAACATTGTCATAATGACCTGGCTCATGTCTTGAAAGATTGGGCATTGTCCATTAACCACTGAACCAGGTATGCCATCTACAAAACAACCATGGTTCTGTACTACATCACCTGAATGCAATCCTCTACCAGGGAAGATCCTACCACTGCTCTGGCATAGATCTATTCAACAGAGACTTCCCTTTAACACCCAGAGAACATAACTACAATAACAGCCTGCTTTAAAGACTGAGATCCCTGCATCACCCTCTGATTATGAGTAAAACTAAAGGATGCTCCGCATCATCCTGACTCTTATATAGAATATGGACATATTCCAAGATTCTTGGCTACAGAAACCTGATACCAACAACAGTGACTGTGTGAAAAATAAAAGTGTGTTGGCACTACAGACAATGACTTAGGTTGGACAACCTAATATGCCTGAAGCCTAGAGTTGGTCTTGTGCCTGAAAACTTCAGGGGTAAGGTCTCCTTGTATTTAGGCCATATTTTGCTGGGCCTATGCAAAAAAAAAAGGCATCAGAACTGTTTTCTGGTTACCTGAGAATCATCTGAAATGAGAGTGATCTGGAACTGAGTTCTGGCCCATAAGATCACTCATTAAGTGATTGTGACAAGTCTTCAACCTCTCTTGACCTCAGAGTCATGTCTTTTATGACTTTAATTAATTTTATGGCTCTAAGCATTTGGTTTGGCGAGGATTAAAAATGTAGCTATGATTTGTAAATAAAAAGACCTATGTGGGGTCAGGACTGGGATGAACTCTGTCAATATTCGTAGAGGGAGGTTGACACAGGTAATGGGTTTGATGCTGAAAATTGTATGTACGGGGCTGGAGAGATAGCACAGTGGCATTTGCCTTGGAAGCAGCCGACCCAGGACCTAAGGTGGTTGGTTCGAATCCCGGTGTCCCATATGGTCCCCCATGCCTGCCATGAGCTATTTCTGAGCAGATAGCTAGGAGTAACCCCGGAGCACCACCAGGTGTGGCCCAAAATCAAAAAAAAAAAAGAAAGAAAAGAAAGAAAGGAAGAAAGAAAAAGAAAGAAAGGAAGGAAGGAAGGAAGGAAGGAAGGAAGGAAGGAAGGAAGGAAGGAAGGAAGGAAGGAAGGAAGGAAGGAAGGAAGGAAGGAAGGAAGGAAGGAAGGAAGGAAGGAAGGAAGGAAGGGAGGGAGGAAGAAAGGAAGGGAGGGAGGAAGAAAGAAAGAAAGAAGAAAGAAAGAAAGGAAAGAAAGAAAGAAAGAAAGAAAGAAAGAAAGAAAGAAAGAAAGAAAGAAAGAAAGAAAGAAAGAAAGAAAGAAAGAAAGAAAGAAAGAAAGAAAGAAAGAAAGAAAGAAAGAAAGAAAGAAAGAAAGAGAAGAAAGAAAGAAAGAAAGAAAGAAAGAAAGAAAGAAAGAAAGAAAGAAAGAAAGAAAAGAAAGAAAGAAAGAAAGAAAGAAAGAAAGAAAGAAAGAAAGAAAGAAAGAAAGAAAGAAAGAAAGAAAGAAAGAAAGAAAGAAAGAAAGAAAGAAAGAAAGAAAGAAAGAAAGAAAGAAAGAAAGAAAGAAAGAAAGAAAGAAAGAAAGAAAGAAAGAAAGAAAGAAAGAAAGAAAGAAAGAAAGAAAGAAAGAAAGAAAGAAAGAAAGAAAGAAAGAAAGAAAGAGGGGCCGGGCGGTGGCGCTGGAGGTAAGGTGCCTGCCTTACCTGCGCTAGCCTAGGAGACGGACCGCGGTTCGATCCCCCGGCGTCCCATATGGTCCCCCAAGCCAGGAGCGACTTCTGAGCGCATAGCCAGGAGTAACCCCTGAGCGTTACCGGGTGTGGCCCAAAAACCAAAAAAAAAAAAAAAAAAAGAAAAGAAAGAAAGAAAGAAAGAAAGAAAGAAAGAAAGAAAGAAAGAAAGAAAGAAAGAAAGAAAGAAAGAAAGAAAGAAAGAAAGAAAGAAAGAAAGAAAGAAAGAAAGAAAGAAAGAAAGAAAGAAAGAAAGAAAGAAAGAAAGAAAGAAAGAAAGAAAGAAAGAAAGAAAGAAAGAAAGAAAGAAAGAAAGAAAGAAAGAAAAAGAAAATATTTCTCTTAAAAAAGGTCATCTTCTGGAGAGAGGCTTTCCATTTTAGGAACTACATATATTAGATTTTGCTATCAGAAAACCCCCATTTCCAAACATCTAAATTACATCAGCTATAATCTGATTACCCTAAATTACTTGTGCAGTACCAAAACTCATGTTTTATCTCTAGAGCTTATATCACTACCATGACAAATGCCATTGAAAATAATAATAATGTCCCTCTGGATTTCACAACTGTCTTATAACACCTCTTTTCGAATTAATTACCCAAAATAAAAGTAGTTCATTTTAACAACATTCATAAAGATACATTTACCATCTCAGTAAACTTTCAAATATTTTTCCTGATTAGAAAGACATGGATGTATATGAAATCTATTATGCTGAGTGAAATAAGTCAGAGAGAGAGAGAGATAAAGACGCAGAATGGTCTCATTCATCTATGGGTTTTAAGAAAAATGAAAGATATTCTTGCAATAACAACTTTCAGACACAAAAGAGAAAAGAGCTGGAAGTTCCAGCTCACCTCATGAAGCTCACCACAAACAGGGATGAGTTTAGTTAGAGAAATAACTATGTCTTGAACTATCCTAATAATGAGAATGTACGAGGGAAATAGAAAGCCTGTCTAGAGTACAGGCGGGGGTTGGATGGGGAGGAGGGAGATTTGGGACATTGGTGATGGGAATGTTGCACTGGTGATGGGTGGTGTTCTTTACATGACTGAAACCCAAACACAATCATGTATGTAAAAAGCTGTTTAAATAAAAAAATTTTAAAAAAAGAAAAAAAAGAAAAAAAAAGAAAAACCAGTGTCATTTTTTTTAATGTCTTACTAAATATATCTTGTGTATGTGCTACATATCATGTAATTTTATGAATTTATGCAAAACTTAAGCTATTTGCAACCAATCATGGAATAACTCATTGAATATTATCCCATGATAGCCTTTTTAAATATAATAAAAAATGTTCTAGGTGTTAAAGATCACTGTAGTTATTATAAGATTAAATAATATATTACATGTTTTCAAAATTTAAAAGCTGTTAGTTATAATTTTCATCTCCTAGAAATACAGTCACAGAGATAGTCAATGGTAAAATAAAAATGTCGGGCAGATTTTAGATTTTTTATTGAGTATTTTTATTCCACTTGATTTCTAGCCAAGTCAGAAAAAACAGAACCACCTATCTTAAAAACATCACTGTTAGAACTTAAGAAATAGATTCTATGGTCCACATAAAGAACAAAAGATTTTAAACACAGCACTAACTTCACCTTCAAACTTTATATTCTCGTTTTATTTATTTTCCTTCATCTAGTAATTATATATACAACCACTAAATTTAGTGAGCAGATAAGCTTTTGCTTACTTTTGTATGTTGCTGCAGCTATTATTTTACTAACACTTACAACACTTTCACCATGATATATATTGCTGAATGGTAAACATAGCATGATACATCAGAAAATCAAAGTGACTAGCAGAACACCAAGAAATTACTCATTGCTATTCATCAAATTTTATTCAAGAAAATATAGAAAATAAGTATTGTATTACAAGATGTCAATTTAAAAAAAATAATATATATTTGTGTATTTATACATGAGTGGGAGGAATCAATGGAATTGAACCCTGTTTGTCTCGAAGATATGAAATTGGGGATTGAGGAAATGTAAAGTTTACTCTTTGAAATTTAAACAAATTATTTTACAAGGAACACAATAGCAAAAGAAGATTAGTTGAAATAAGTAATAGCATAAAACTAAGAATAGTGGCTTTTTTTCTTCGGGAAAGAAAGAGAGAGATAACAATTGAGAAAAATTAAGGAAGTTTATGCAGTAGTGCATATTGTGACTTAAATAGTGTTATCTGACTAACACATCTTTATTATACAAAATAAATCATCAGCATTATGAATCATATCAAGTAAAATATTAATTCTGATTTAACCTTATCCACTAATAAAACTTATTAATAATTATGATTTTTACTCTTAAATGTACCTAAGTTTAAACAACAAGTAACATCTTGTATTGTGGTATTATTCTTTTTTTTTTTCCTTTAATTGCATTTATTTGATTACAATAAATCAAGAAGACCTTCATTAAATATTATTCTCTGAAGGTCCCCAATGTATTTGCTTTGAATAAATTTCAAAATCATAATTACTTTCTCAAATAAATATTGTTGAAATAATCACATACATACCAAGTAATTAGGAAATATATAGAAATTATAAGGAATATTATAAGGAATATGAGTGTATGCAATTTTTAACAAATAAGATGTGGGTTAAAGATTATGTTTATATAAATGTTAATACTCAAATATAAAATATGGAAAATAGAGAAATACTCTAATATTCATTGAACAGAAACTGTAGTCAATGTAGTTCAATCTCATTTGTGCAATAATAATTTTAGGCAACTATATGTTGGATTCTTTAGTTTTTCTTTGTTATGTAAGCTTTTTGATGCACCTTAATGTCAAAATAGTTATTATTCTTTAATATCAAAATTTATTCTTTGAGCTTTGCTTACGGAGCCATATATTTTATAATCACTGTCCCTGAAGTAAAGGGAATTTAGCTGATAACTTATTCACTAATAAATTTTTTTATTAATTTTTTTTTATTATTTTAATTATGACAACAAAGATGCAAAGAAAGAGGACAGGGTAAAGTTACAGTGGAAGCCCAATCACCCATAAACAGGATTCTCAGTAGTTCCATCGATGATATCCCAGCCTTGAACTTTCAGCCAAAGAACATTAAGAAAAACAAAACTGAACCCATGTACAATACAATTACTTTGTCCCTCAAATCCCCAGTTGTAGTACATATTGTTTCTTAGCAGCACACCATATAATCTAAAGATATTAGACTTATGTAACTCTTTAAACATTGAGGGCAAAGTACATTTATCTAGTTCCATGCACATGCTTACTAGTTTAAGTTAACCTCAAAAGTTTTAATGGGTTGTTTTTCTTAAGGATTGGAGTCAAGAGAACATAGTAAAAAACGATATTAAAGTGGCATTTGTTTGCATAGGCCCACCAAAACATAAGGGACATGGAAAGACAAATTATGGTCTAAATACATGGAGACCCTACCCCTGAAGTTTCCTGGCACAGGACTGACTCTAGGCTCCAGGCAAACTAGTTTGTCCAATTCAAGTCATAGTCTGTAGTGGCAATACACCTCCATTCCTCACATAGTCTCTGTTGTTGGTATCATTCTTCTGTATTAAAGATCCTGGAGTCTGCATATCCCATATTGCAGTCAGGATGGTGCAGAGCATCCTCTCGTTTCACCTCACACTTAAGGGGCAATAGAGAGAACCATGTCCTGTAGAGCAGGTCATCGTTGTTGTCATGTCTTCTCGCAGGTCATTGTTGTTGTCACGTCTTCTCAGTGTAAACGGAAGTGTCTTATTAGGAGGTCGATGTCACACCCTTGGTAGTGTCTTTCCTGGTAGAGGACTGCTTCCAACTGTTGCTATAAAAGACCTTGGATGTTTCGTAGATAGCTTGCCTGGTTCCAGCGTGAATGGAGAATGCCCATTCAACTGAGGCCTATGCCAGGTCATTATATCAATATTCAGGGTGTAAGGTACATTGTAATGAGATTTATTAGATAATAACTAATCTGTATGTATAGTGTTTTCCCATTTTAATGTGTCTATGCAAACAAGGATCAATGCCACGAAGCGTTATTGGTGCATCTGGAGGCAATAGGAACAAGACCAGCAATTTCCATGACATAGTTCAATCATAGGCATCAAACTGAGGGATAGTTCCACCAAAATCCTTACTGAACAGCTTACAAAGAAAAGACAAGATGAAAAGTGGATAGAAACATCATGGTAGAAGAATATATAGAGAGTTACAGCAGTTAAAGAAAATAACCATAAAATATTCAAAAAATATATGTGTTCAATATGTGTTCGATTTGTGTCCTTCTAAATAGTTCTGGGATTTGTAAGATCTACTGTATGTCTTTGGTCAGAGATTGAAGCTGTGTGTTACTGAAGTTAAGAAGGGTAAATCTGGGGTACTGATGGTTGGGAGGAGCATATGATCGCGCGGGGGCGCTAGCCCCCGCGCGGTTTCAAAATGTAGATTGGTATGAAATTGCCAGTGACAGCCTGAGTATAGCTGAGAAATTATTTGCCTCCCCCCAGATCAAACTACACCCCCTGATCCACCCTCTAGACCTGGCCTGGGAGTGGGGAAAACCCAGGGTGCCCCATGAGCTCCTCCCAGAAACCCACCTGGAGATCCGGAGGAAAGGGGGAGAGGGGGTTCGGGTGACCCAGGTCCGGGCCCCCCACCCTAGGCCAGGCCAAAAGGCCGCTGGCACATACGGAGGTCTGCCAGCTGCCCGCCCGTGCTGCTAAAAATCCAGCTCCAGGAAGGGAGAGAGACCCTCCCAAGCCCGAAGGACAGGGATTTAAGCCCAACCTAGGCCGGTCCCCAGACCCGGCCTGGGAGTGGGGAAAACCCAGGGTGCCCCATGAGCTCCTCCCAGAAACCCACCTGGAGATCCGGAGGAAAGGGGGAGAGGGGGTTCGGGTGACCCAGGTCCGGGCCCCCCACCCTAGGCCAGGCCAAAAGGCCGCTGGCACATACGGAGGTCTGCCAGCTGCCCGCCCGTGCTGCTCTGTGGTATTATTCTTAAGGCTGAAAGAAAATCCGTGAGTTGGAGCCCAGAGGTTCCTAAACTGCACCTAAGGGGTATTTTTTTTTTTTTTTTTTTGGTTTTTGGTTTTTGATTTTTGGGATACACCCAGCAGCACTCAGGGGTTACTCCTGACTCTATGTTCAGAAATCGCTCCTGGCAGGCTCAGGGGACCATATGGGATTCCGGTATTCGAACCACCATCCTTCTGCATGCAAGGCAAATGCTCTACCTCCAAGTCATCTCTCTGGCCCCTAGAGGGTATTTTTAATAAAATGATGTGCTTAAGGAAATATATATTACATAATAATAAATAATTCAATGTGCAATAAAGAGGGTGATTATAATCTGTAAAATGAGGTCTTCAGCACAAGAGCATTTGGGGTCCAGAATTTTTCTGGTGGCACCAACCACTGGTGCTGTATGTTACTATGGATCATTTCCAACACATGGTTCTTCCTACAGACTCCCAGAAATGATTCCTGAGCACAGCAGCAGAGTAAGTTTTGAGCACCTTTACAAATAATCCATCCCTCAGCTAAAGTTGAAAACTTATACATGACCATTTTCAAGAAAAATATGAGCTTATTTCAAAGAGAAGAACCATTCCAATAACTTCTATGTCAAACATATATGCTGATTTGTAAATATTATAATAAAATTTTTATGCAAGTTAGATAAATGAAAAGCCATTTGTTTCATTCTCTGGAGCTACTAAAATGTGATAACAAATCAAGAACAAAGTGTGTAAGAAATAATCTCAGCAATTAAGCAAATAATCTCAAATAAATTAAACAAAGAATTAGGAAGGAAATAATAACTATAATTTCAAAATTTGGGGAGTCTTTTCATATGAACAAAGTTCAAAGTGAACCTCTAACTACCGCATGTAAGTTTAAGTAGCAAAGCCACTCTATAGTACTTAGAATATAAAAATCTCACATCATATTTTACATAATAATTATACCCTGTTTCTTTCTGATGTTTTAAATATTAATAAAGAACAGAAGAATTATAATTTTACATAAGTACATAAGTCTATAATGTATGAAAATATAATAAAGCATTCCAATTGCCTGTGTTTAAGAACTAGCTAGCTATATTGTCATATATATGTCATATATACATAGCTAGCTATATTGTCAATATGCAAATTTTTAAAACATTTTTATTTCTTCTATAGTTTATTATTCATTTCACATTAAATTTTTGAAAGAAAATATAAAACACCTATAATTTTATAAATATCCATTAATTAAATAATATTTATTTATTGTGGAAAATTAAACTTTATCTTAAGAGAAGCATCTTCATTTTTAATTCAAGTTCACATTATAGATATTCCTCAGGGAATAAGGAAATATTTTTCATAAAACAAAGTTATCTCAATGTGAAAATATTTTCTGCCATTATAAACTACTTCAATTCCTTAATTGGCCACAAAATGAACATGAAAGTTTAAGAAAACATATTTCTTATTTAATAGTGACTCGGAAATGTCAACATTTTTTTCACTATTTTACAGAACTGCAATTAATATCACCCTATTTCAATGAAGCTAGGAAAAGAGAATAAAAGTAAAGTAGTACATAGATATATTAAGCTACATGAAAATATAAGAAGTTTATGAATATGATATAAATAACATAAAATAACCAAAGATGTGCAAATAACTTTTCTCTAAAATGAATTTTCTCAATGTAAATGGGATAAAGATGAAAATAAAAGTTCATAAAAATTCAAATCAATGTCCAAATTTTGCCAAGGGTTACAAATTTTACTCACTGAAGCTTTTGTGGTTGGTTATGGTTGGGTTGTGATACATAACTGTGTGCATATATTTTTTTCTAAGAGATATCTTTTCTCAGCAGTGGTAGCCTTGGATAAAATAGAATCCATGTGATTATCCAAGAACAGTACCAAAGAGCCCTGTTTTCCAAACGGCTTGATTGTGATATAGATAGAAAAATAACAGAAATGAATGATAGAAAACTAAGCAGAGTACTTCAAACTATAGAAAAACCTGTTTGCTTCATCTCTTCAGAAGACATTTACATTATTATCTCAGATAAAACATTTGGGGGTGAGTATTAGACACAAAAAAAAACTAGTAAGTGTCAAAGACTAACATGTTTATTATTTCCTTCTCTCTGTTATATTGTTGAAATAGAATAGCACATGATTTTTATAACAGCTGAGGTATTTCTATTGTGGTATCAAAGACCTTAGACAACACTACTGCTGGGATTAGATCAGTCATGGAGAGTGATGCCAGGGATCAAACCCTAAACCCAAGATCTCTCATTGGGTCAAATCCCTTGAAGCTCCGGAATTAGTTTTGCATAGACAGCTTTTGACATCAGTAGTTTTGATAAACTGGGTCACAAGTTCTATTGTAAGGAGATTTGCTTTGCCTCTGACAATCTGAAAGTTGACCTTTCAGACTGAGATCAAGTGCAAAATCCAAGTCTGAATTTAAAACAAAAAAGAATTCTCACTTGAATGAAATCACCTTTTCTCTGAAACTCCATCAGGATACATTGGTCTGCATTTTATCTGTCCTGCTTCTCTTTGGAACTGTGATTTCAATACAAAGAACTCAAATATTGGAAGACAAATATATAGAGAATTCTTCACAGTGCATGTTCGAGTATTTAGTCTTTTTCTTTCAACTGGATTTTGAAAAATTATACCATAAAATCAAACCAGTGAAAGAGCATATGTTTTGCATATATGAGGACCTAGGTTTAATCCCAGAACCAATAAAACAAGTGATTAAAGAGAAGATAAAGCGGGTAAAAAATCACCTTGTGAAAATAGATTTTAAAAAGTAGAAATTAGAGGCAGGAGAGAAAGCATGGAAGTAAGGCGTTTGCCTTGCATGCAAAAGGATGGTGGTTCGAATCCTGGCATCCCATATGGTTCCCCGTGCCTGCCAGGGGCGATTTCTGAGCGTAGAGCCAGGAGTAATTCCTGAGTGCTGCTGGGTGTGACCCCCCCCCCAAAAAAAAGTAGAAATTAGGCAGCCACAGTCAAGGGTCTTCTGAAGTGCTTAAAAGTAGAACCAAGGAAAAATTATCTATAGTCTTCAGGAGGTACTAAGACATTGAGCACAGTTTGATTTTGAATTTCTGGTCTCCTAACTATGAAAGACTTTTTGTGACTTTAAGCCACTACCTAGAAAATTATTGCAAAAATATCATCTGGAATTGCCTAAAATTATAGCCTTTAATTAAGCACTTGGACTATTGGGGATGTTGGTGATGAAAGTATTCCAAGACATATCTATCCAAAAGTTGAACATAAAATATAAAAAAAGAATACAAATATTCACAATTGAATGGGAAGCTCAAATTATGGAGAGAAGAAACAGAAACTTAAATAGATATTTGGAGAAATATAAAAGAAAATGTGAAGTTAAATAAACTCAGCTAGGGCTCTAGACTGCTCCTTTTACTGCCATAAAACCTTGCATTATTGCAATCTTAATTCTAAACATAACCTCTGATTTTTTTGTTAGTTATCAAATGAGTCTTATTAACACTTTCATGTTGAAATAGCAATATGGGATTTTTACATCAATGGTGCTAACTAAATATAAGCATACATACCTAGCCTAATTACATCAATGGTGCTAACTAAATATAAGCATACATACCTAGCCATAAATAAATAAGAAAAGAGAAGTGAAAGTTTTACAGAAAGAACTAAGTATATTTTCTCAATATTTTTAACAAATATGCTTCAAATTAGCATTGCTCATGTTCAGGAGTATATGTAAAAGAGCTATTTGGAAAATTCTGAAAAGTTGTGTATACTAAGGAGATATGATTTTTCATCCTGGTAAGAAAAAATCTGAATTATCTCACTTCTATAGAGCCATTAGCAGAAACTCCTGGGAACTTATCTATATATCCAAAGAGATCCTTCCCCTAAAAAGTTAAATCTAGTATGTATCAGCTTTTACATGATAGTTAAGATCTATTCATCCTATACGTTTTTAAGGAACATTTTAATTGGGAATTCATAAACAACAGATTGCATTCATTAGCTAACCAACATGTTAGTAAATTACACTTTGTGTCATGCTTGCTTGAAAAATAAGAAGCATGAAAAAAAAGGGATCATTGAAGAAGTCTTCAGAATAAGTTTAAACTCGTATATATTTTTTGCTGTAAGCCCTCTCAAAGTAATATATAACAGACGAAAGGTTATGTTTGTTTTTCTCATGAGAACATATAGTTTTATGTCATTTTTTCTCCCCTAAGCTTGGTTTTCATAAAGTCTAGATCTTAACACAATGTTTAGCAATAATCACTGTCATCATTCACTTCAAAAGGGCACAGTGGTTATGAACTTAGACTTTGATACCTATTGTAACAGTGCTTAAATCCCAAAACTATGGAATGAGGTTTTGGGAGAGCTACTAAAGCAACAGAGCAAAGAAGCCAGAGCAGAAGACTTGCACGCTAGACCCAGGATCCACCCTTGATACTGTCTGGTCTCCCAGCATGAATCAGAAATAGCCTCAAGTACTGAGCCAGCAGTAACCCCTGAATACCACCAGGTGTGAACCCAAAACAAAAATATTATGATTATAAAATATATTTAAATGAAAATCTAACCATTGCCTCTTGAAAGTACGTCAGACCAGCTACACATTTTTCTCTTAATTTTACTCTTCCCATCTATTAATAGAAGACATAATTATTTTGTAGAGCTCAGTTGAAGATTACAGGAAATAATTGAGGTATTTTAAAACCGACTTGCCACTAGTATTTACATATGCTTATGTCTTTATATGAATTTTATTTGGCAAAATCCTCCATACCCTGATGTATTCAGGGACAATTCCTGGCCCTGCTCACCAGTGGTCCCTAGCAATGTTAGGAGTAGCATATATAATGCTAGTGATAAAGCTAAGGTTGGCACTATAATCCCTGTACTATCAGTTCAGCACTCTACATTTACTTTAATATTTTTATTATGTTATTCTTTTTGCAACCATGTAAAACTATATATGCATTATCTAAATATACTAAGCATAGGAAGTAAATACTCCATTAATAAAGAATCTAAAGAAAAAATCAATAAATATAACTGCTTAGTTAAGCTGTTTATGCAAGAGCTGGAGAGAAATAATTCAAAGAGTAAAGAACTTGCAGTGTAATTCAAGGCCTGAATTTAATCCTGGCCCAAATGCTCCCATGCCCATAACTACTAGACAAGAGCCATAGATTTCTCCGTGAAATCTATGCCCAATAGCTCTGCATAAGCCAAGCCTCAGCAAGTGTGGCCATGGATCCAAAAGGTGAGGAAGTCTGTCCACCACACACACACACTAATTTCTAATTTCTAAGCTTTCTCCTCTTATTGGTAGAAATGGAATTATTCTTACTAGTCACCCACATGAGTAATATTTTCTAAGTGCTGAAAAGTTGTGCATCACTTTTTAGGGGACTAGATTAAAATCTCATTTTTAGAGAAAATTATAGTATGAATACTTAGCCTATAAAAGAAACACTGATTTAAAAAATAAAGCAAAATCAGAGTGATCTAGAAATGAATAACTAAAGAAGTACAATGGAGCTTCAGTTCTTGTCACTAAGCTGCTGCATTTTTAAATAATATTAACAGGTATTATAAATATAAATATTATATATTTAAAACAATATCAAATATTGTTTGATATTATAATTCTGTTTGTTTAATATATTATATGAATATAATTATTAAAAATGGATACATAATTATAAATAAGATGTTTATATTTATAAAATATTAAAAATATAAGTATAAATATTACAAATAGCTAAAAATGCTAGAAAAAATTAAAAAGAAGGCACACAAAGGACTCTTTTTTGATATAAAAAGTCTTTTAAAATGAAAAACTACATCAAATCATGCTAAAATTAGGGGAATTTTTTGGAAATTTTTAAAATATATTATTTGGTTCTTCTGCTAAATTCTTTGCTCTAGCAGAGTTGAGATTTAACAATTCCAATGCAGTTTTACTACAGACTTTCTAACATGATTTTTAGCTAAAATAAGAGTTAAATAACTTAGAAATTCATCATATCAAAAATTTAATTATGAAACTAGGCATTTGCAAACCTTTGCATGGCAAATAATTTAGTTAATAGTAGCTTTACATTTCATTAACTATGAAATACCCTATTATAAAACAGGAGAGATAGCAAAATGGATAAGGCACTCATCTAGTGTGCAGTCTACCTGGGTTGGATCCCCAGCATCTAATGTGGTTCTCCATAATCTGAAAGATAGATTTAAGAGTTCAGAGCTAGGAATAATCTCTGAGCATCTCTAGGAGGGCCCCCAAACAAATAAAATACTATGTTCTGATATCCTATCAAAATCTTTGCTTATGCATCATTGCAATAAATAATATTGAGAGGTTAAAGTAGCATCACTATTATGTTTAAATATGAAAAGCGATTAATTTTGTGATCCTCACAGTTAAACATGTACCTCGAAATTTGAAAGGGACATAGATTGTGAATTATGTCTGTACTTAGCTGAATTGGTCATTGTCCTTTGTGATTTGGAGGCCAAACCTGACAATGCTTAAGATTTATTTTTTTATTTAAACTCAGGAATCACTCCTGAAGTTGCTAAGGGGACCATAAAGGATGTTGGAGATCAAACCTGATCAACCTTGTGCAAGGCAAGAACCCTCCTGACAGTCCTACCACTCTAGCCCCTGGTCATTGTCTTTTTAATGTTCTTCCATTTGACTGTGTAAACTATAAACTTGTCCAGTGTAAAAGTTCAATTATATGTTCAATGTATATTTATTAATTGTTAGTTATGTATACTATTCCTGTAAATTTTAGCTTATTAGCTAAAATTATGGCTCCATTATGCTTCATATGGATGGTTTAATATATTATTTCAGAAGTTTTATTAATTTTTGTGTCAATTAAGTAGTCTCTTACAATGGAAAAAATACTGAGTTTACTAAGATAAAAATATATGTTCCTAACAATATCCCAATTCTCAGAATTTGTAAATATATTACTATATGTGAATAAAATAAAGCCAATGTTACCTAATTGAGGATCCTGAGATGAGAAAATTTTCTTGGCATATCAGGGTGTCTTTATGACAGGGAGATGAAAGAGTTAGATATTGAAAGCAAATATGATAATCAAAATAGAAAGAAAAACTGGAAGATGCTAAATTGTTTGATTTGAATATGGAGATGGGGTCAAAAACCAAAGAAATGCAGGCTGTCTCAATGCAAGTAAGACAAGGAAATACTCCTGTAAAAACTTTTAAGAGAGAGCAGCTCTGCTGATAAAAAAAAAAAAAAAAAAACTTTGTTTTTGTTACATCAGTTTATTTTAAACTTATGTGTTCCATAATTATAAAGGAACAAATTTGTTCTTTTTATCTACTAATTTATGGAGGCTTACCACAGCATTCACAGTAACCAAAGGTGCTGTTTTATAGTCATTCATATTTATGCATGTGGTTCATTAAGTTGTAACAAAGATAGTGCACAAGTGATTCATTGATGGCATTAATACAAACAAAAATCTACTTCTATAAAATAAAAATATATACAATTGATTAATTCATAGTTTTTCAAAGTTCAACTGAGAGGAATTTTGAATAACTTCTAAAAGAGCATTTTACGGTGTCATAAAATAATCCATGAATTACTATATATGATCATAGGTATATTTAGTATCAATTTTTAATCTCTTAAAAATACTTCAAAACATTTAAGAAATGTCAAAGAAACTATTGAGGTTGCCTTATGCCAAACCAAAGCTCTGTAGACATTCAAAAATTTATTTGGAATAAAAGTGGCCCACAGTCATCTAACAGAGAGATTTACCTGAGCAAGAATCATTAGTAGGTTGGCAATTTATTTTCAATCAGCCTTTTTTTTTGGAACATTGTCAATGGACAAGCCATGATGCACAGCCCTTTTGAGAGTTCTGTCACAAAGATAAAGAACAGTTGCTGCTCTAGGCAGAACATGCTAAAGAACAATTCTATGTACCTGTGGCAGGCCCCAAAATGAAAGAAATATTTTTGCAATCATTCAATGTGAGTACAAACAAGAAAGACATTTTTTTCAAGTGAGAAATAGCTAAATATGATTTTATTTTCTTCTAAATTGCAATACAAACTAAAATATAAATAAATATGCTGCCAGCCTGAAACTGTTTTAATTAAATAAATAAGATTAATCCTCTATATAAGAAACATTTTTGTGCATTTTGTCAAACATATAGCTATATATATTCGATCACGGCAGAGGGCAAATAAAATTCTAATATATTTTCACCAGAGGAGTTGATACAGGTTATCTATCATCCAAGTACTGGATTTTCAAAAATATGAATCAGCCTCTCTTTTAAACTCAATAAATTTAGAACTTTGAGAATTGTACATCAGTTTTATCAGGAATATGACAGCTTTAGAAAGAATGACAGAAGCATTTTGATAGCAGAGGCTTGTCTTAAATTTCAAGAACATTCATTTATTATTCCTACATCAGTTTCAGGCTTGGAACATAAGTTTTCAGCAATACATATGAGTAAGTTGTTTTGGTTCATATGCATTAAGAAAATTTTGGAGTATCATTTTTAAAATTTTTAGACCAAAAATAAAATAAATCTCTCTCTTAATCCCATCTATCCACCTTTAGATATTTATACTATAAAATCAATTTCTTCTTTAACATACTATCTCTTAAATGATAATGTAGACAAAATAAAGTTAGTGACTTTATTTTAGTTTAATATTAAATTTACTTTAGTTCAATATTAAACTGGACAAAGCTCTAAATAAAAGAATGATACATATGCCACTCTGCACACTAAGGAAGCTTTCACCTAACAAAATACATCAAAGTTTTTAACAACAGCTGTAACAGCCAGTACCCTTCAATTTTTGAGGGTTTTTATTTACCTTACGAATTGAAATTTTTCATTCTTCATTTTTGTAAATGAACAAGCTTATGCTTGGATCATAAGTTGCTTGGGACAATAGTTGGAAATTGTCGAGGGAAAGACAGACTCCCCTTTCACACCTGGAAAATATGCTTGTATATTCACAATAAGACAAATGGTCATAAATAACAGAGCCATTTGTCTTAAAGATGTCTTGAAACAACATCAGATCTAAGTATCTGTCAGTCTTTAGATAACACGTTTGTACCCTGAACAATAGATCATGCTAATGTGTGTTGCTAGAATTTTTAGCTAGAATAGATAATTTAAAGCTAGCATAAAGATCTTGGGATGTTTGGGGGGAATAGTAAATTTTGTTTATTTAACTAAGTTTATTTTATTATTGAGATAAAATTGTTGATGAGTTTCAGGAGTAAAACTTAATGCCTAGATAATTGCATAAACTCTATAACTCCATCACCAAAAATCCAATTCCGTACACCAATAGCCCATTGATCCCCTTCATTCCACCTTCATTCCACCTCCCATATTCTTTCCTTCAATGATCACCATTTTGTCATTATAGCTAACAGATTTTATTTTCTTTTTCCTTTTCTTTTATTTTGCCCTTTATTTTTTTATAATTATCTTTATTTAAACACTGTGATTACAAACATGATTATAGTTGTATGATTACAGTCATGTAAAGAACACCCCCCCTTCAGCAGTGCAACATTCCCACCACCAATTTCCCAGATCTCCCTCCTCCCCATCCCCCTACACCTGTACTTGAGACAGGCTTTCTACTTCCTTCATTCATTCACATTGTTATGATAGTTTTCAGTGTAGTCATCTCTCCAACTGCACTCATCACTCTATGTTATGAGCTTCATGTCATGAGCTGCACCTACCAGCCCTCATCTCTCTTGTCTCTGAGATACTGTTAAAAATGTCTTTCATTTTTCTTAAAGCCCATAGATGACTGAAACCATTCTGCGTCTTTCTCTCTCCCTCTGACTTACTTCACTCAGCATAATAGATTCCATGTACATCCATGTATAGGAAAATTTCATGACTTCATCTCTCCTGACGGCTGCATAATATTCCATTGTGTATATGTACCACAGTTTCTTTAGCCACTCATCTGTTGAAGGGCTTCTTGGTTGTTTCCAGAGTCTGGCTATTGTACACATCACAAAAAAGGAAAACAAGCAGTGCTGGTGGGGATGTGGAGAGAAAGGAGCTCTTTTTCACTGCTGGTGGGAATGCCGTCTAGTACAACCTTTATGGAAAGCGATATGGAGATTCCTTCACAAACTGGAAATTGAGCTTCCATACGATCCAGCTATACCACTCTTAGGAATATACCCGAGGAACACAAAAATACAATACAAAAATCCCTTCCTTACTCCTATATTCATTGCATTACCCTATATTTTTTAAACGTAAGTGAGATTATATGGTATTTTTCTTCTCATTTATTTTGCTTAGTGTGTGATCCATTCCAATTCCATGCATGCTGTATCAAAAAACAGCATTCAGATTCTCAAAAAGACTCTGCAGATGATTCATCTGCCTCCCAGTATACATCTGGGGATCTCTAGAGCCTTCTTGGTATTGGAACATGCAAAGTACCACTTTACCTGATAGATCCCTATCACAGACCTGACTTCTTCCAGGATATAAAAAACCAGCTCTACAACCTGACCTCCTCTGGCATACAAACAACAGAGTTCCACCATTAATCTTGCAGAAATGTCAAACAGCTGAATCATTCCTGTCCCACAGTTCCTGGAACATGCAGCAGCATATGAAGCCACACAACACCTTTCAAATTTCACCACACTGACAACACAGTAGGAGTACAGCAAATAATACAAGAAATTTGGTTGAATGCACTAAGTTTAATGAGCCAAAACAATAACACAGAGGGCACAAATAGCACATAAATGCTCAGTTAATCCACAATGACCTTAATAATATCATTGTGAGATTTAGGTTGTAATAAGCAACATAAAGTAAATTATTTTATGCCTACTAAGAAAACAGCAAAATAGGGTGCAGGGTATTGGGTAAATTGGTGAAGATAAGGTCACACTGGTGGGAATGGTGTTGGAACACTAAATACTTGAAACAACTGTATTATGAATAAATTTGCAAATACCTATTTAAATAAAATTTTGAATATTTTTAAAAAAACAAGATTTTAATTTTTCTTATAGCTGAGTAGTATTTTATTGTGTATATATGCAGCATTTATTTCACCAGATTATTCATTCTACCAAATCATGGGCATTAAGCAGCTTCTATGTGGGGGCTATTTTTGAATAGTATTATAATAAATACATCTTTTACATTAATATACTATAGCCTTATTTTATATGCTTTGAGGTGAAATTTGTTGGATCATATAGTAATCTGAATTTAATATTTTTGAATAGTCTGTTTTTAATGGAAACTACCAATTTATAATACCACTATGAGTGTACAAAGGTGTCTTATTCTCTACACCATTTTTTCACTTGTCTATCTCTTTGAAGGTAGTTATAAACTTTTTCTTCATAGTTATGAGGTAATATTTCACTGTGGCTTTAATTTTAATTTACTTAAGAATCTGTTTTGATAAATACTACTTTCTGGTAATCCATAAAATTTCCTTGGGGAAATGTCTTTTATTGACTGAATTATTTGGGTTTTTTTTTGTGTCTGTTGTGCTAGTTCTTTTTTTTTAATAGTAATTTTTTTTGGATGTCATAAAGTAGTTGGTCTGTTTTTGTCTGTGTTTTTCTGTTTCACTCTAAGGAAGGTTTTTTTTTTTCTAAATTATTTTTAAATATAAATGGATTTCTTAGCTTTCCTTTTGCTTTAGAGAACAGTGTACATATCTGGAAGGGCAGAGGTTGTGAACCTGCAAATAGCATAATATATACAAAAATTATTGTCTCCAGAGATTATAAGATAACAAAATTTTGTCACCAAAGTACTCATAGCAAGCAGTAATATAATTTGTAAAATGGCAAATAGCTACAAAGGATAAATTTTTGGACATTGAATAGTATCTCAAGGTTATTCAAACTCAGTAAGCACAGGACCCCATAATAGATAAGGATTTACTGCCACAGACAGGAAGTTGGTTCAGGCTGTCTTATATGTTAGCTCTATTAGAAAGGGAAAGGTGATCCCTACATGAGCTTTCATTTTATGAAGACTTAATATTGTACAAAAAAGAAAAACATTCAGGGAGCCACATATCCCCAAAACTCTCATATCAATATTTGACCAATATCTCCTAGAAATAGATGCATTATAAAGTCCTTTTTGTTGATATAACTTTGTTGAAGAGGTATAAAGGTCATTCACTTATTATATAAATTCCTTTATTTACTGAAAAAATATAATTTTAATACTACTTTTTTGTTTAGATTAAAAATATTATGGATAAAAAACACTTTTAAAGCAAACCATTTTCTTTACTCTTTTTTCCCCATTTTCTTACATCCCATTGTGCTTTTATTTCACTCATTTTTTTGTCAAATAGTTACAGAGTCTACAAATGAGTTGAACTCTCATTGCGAGGGAGTAAAAGTTCATGAAGCATCCTCAGCCAGAGGTAAGGTATTTTCTTTGCCTATATAGCATTCATAACTACAACCTCTTTTTGCTTTCGAATGCTTTGTTCTGTTTTTCAAGTTCCTGCCCTAGCCTGTTTTCCTGCCTGGAAGTTTAGCTCCAGGTTTCAAATCCCATTTTTCTTTACCTTTTCTGTAGCTCTCTAACTGGGAGGGAATGTGATTAAATCTTAGGGATTGGGAACAATAGAAACTAGAGAATAAACCATTGACAGTAAATCATGTATTTAGGCACTGATGCAACAGAGGCATATTCTCAAGAAGACAAGATGTTATTTCTATCCGTTATCAAATATATTAAAGCACCAGAGAAAACTTATCTTTAAAAGATTAGAAAAACACACAACATAATACATTTGGTTTATTTTACTTTATAAACTTTCTCTTTCATCTAACAGGTTAGATGCTAATAAAATGTTTAAAACTTTTTATTTGAATTGCTAAAAGGAAAAACATCATATGTTATTAAGAATGTTTTTGATGTATACACCATATAATTTGCATTTTCTTATAGTATTGAAAATGTTTGCCAAGTAAAACACTAAGATAAACAAAGTGAATTTTTAAATAATTTCTGTATAATTTCTTAACCCCTATATTTCTCTTTGTGTCATAGAAATTTTCAAATAACTTTATGAAAGCACCATGATTACAAACATTTTTGTTGCTGGGTTTCAGTCATAAAAAGAATACCCCATGCCAGAAAGATTGCCTGGAGGTAAGGCATTTGCCTTGCATGCAGAAGGTCGGTGGTTCAAATTCCAGCATTCCTTATGGTCCCCCGAGCCTGCTGATGGCGATTTCTGAGTGTAGAGTCAGGAGTAACCCCTGAGCGCTGCCGGGTGTGACCCAAAAACAAAAAACAAACAAACAAACAAAAACACCCCCCTTCACCAGTGCAATATTCCCAACACCAAAGCCCCCTATCACCCTCCTCCCTCAGTCCCTGCCTTTATGAAAGACAGGCATTCTACTGTCATAAGAAATTTATTGATTTGTGACTGGAAAGATATTGCAAAAAGCAGGAATGTGTGTTTAACATGGATAGTGTCTAGTATAGACCCCTGACACCTAATAATCCCATTGCTCAAAATATGACTTTTCTTTTCTGTAATAATATAGCAAATAAGAAGCCAGAGATTAGTACAACATATAAGGCACTTTGTCTTGCATGCAGCCAACTCAGGTTTGATTCTTATAAATCACTAGGAGTGATCTCTGAGCACAGAATCAGGAATAATCCCTGTTAGTGGAATATAACTTGAACATCCACCCACAATACCATTTAAATATATTTACTATTTTACAATATACTTTTATTTTACTCCAGTCTATATTATAATTTTGCAGTATCAAGTTAAGAGAGAATCAATTTTGAGACCATCGCAATGGTAGAAAAGTAGAGTGTACCTTGCATGAACTGAACTGGTTCCATTCCTGGTAGAACATATGGTAGCCAAGCCTAATAGGAATCCTGTTAATCCCAAAGATTCACCATATGTGGCCCAACAGACACACACACATACACATACAAGAAATAATCTTACATCAATAGACTTTATATCTGACTACTTGTTATTGAGTCCATAATTAAAAACTACTAGGAAATAAATAAATTTAGAACATGTGTGAAACAGTTTGTGTGTAAAATATAATTTGCTGTCTAAAATACATCTTTCCTTTCTTATCTTTGCAGAATTCAGTGCTATAAAGTGTAGAACAATTCTATCTTCCATTAGTCATATCGAAAATAAGGTTATTGAATCTTTCAACCATGATCAAGCCTATCTTGACAATTCCATTACACTTAAGAATAAAGAATATGGGAGGAATTACTTTCCCCAACTTTAAATTTCACTTCAAAGCAATAGTTATCAAAACAGCATGGTATTGGAATAAGGACAGGCCCTCAGATCAGTAGAATAGGCTTGAATACTGAGAAAATGTTCCCCCAGACATACAATCACCTAATTTTTGATAAAGGAGCAAGAAATCCTAAATGTAGCAAAGAAAACCTCTTCAACAAGTGGTGTTGGCACAACTGGCTAGCCACTTGCAAAAAATTGAACTTAGATCCCCAGCTAACATCATGTATGAAGGTAAAATCCAAATGAATTAAAGACCTCGATATCAGACCCAAAACCATAAGATATATAGAACAACACATAGGCAAAACACTCCAGGACATTGAGACTACAGGCATCTACAAGGAGGAAACTGCACTCTCCAAGCAAGTGAAAGCAGAGATTAACAGATGGGAATATATTAAACTGAGAAGCTTCTGCACCTCAAAGGAAATAGCACCCAGGATACACTGAGTGGGAGAAACTATTCACCCTATACCCATCAGATAAGGGGCTAATCTCCAAAATATACAAGGCACTGACAGAAATTTACAAGTAGAAAACATATAATCCCATCAAAAATTGGGGAGAAGAAATGGACAGACACTTTGACAAAGAAGAAATACAAATGGCCAAAAGACACATGAAAAAATGCTCCACATCACTAATCATGAGGGAGATGCAAATCAAAACAACTATGAGGTACCACCTCACACCCCAGAGATTGGCACACATCACAAAGAATGAGAATAAACAGTGGCTGGTGGGGATATGGAGAGAAAGGAACTCTTATCCACTGCTGGCGGGAATGCCATCTAGTTCAACCTTTATGGAAAGCGATATGGAGATTCTTCCAAAAACTGGAAATCGAGCTCCCATACAATCCAGCTATACCACTCCTAGGAATATACCCTAGGAACACAAAAATACAATACAAAACCCCTTCCTTACACCTATATTCATTGCAGCACTATTTGCCATAGCAAGACTCTGGAAACAACCAAGATGCCCTTCAACAGATGAATGGCTAAAGAAACTGTGGTACATATACACAATGGAATATTATGCAGCTGTCAGGAGAGATGAAGTCATGAAATTTTTCTATACATGGATGTACATGGAATCTATTATGCTGAGTGAAATAAGCCAGAGAGAGAGAGAAAGACACAGAATGGTCTCACTCATCTATGGGTTTTAAGAAAAATGAAAGACATTCTTGCAGTAATAATTTTCAGGCACAAAAGAGAAAAGAGCTGGAAGTTCCAGCTCACCTCAGGAAGCTCACCACAAAGCGTTATGAGTTTAGTTAGAGAAATAACTACATTTTGAACTGTCCTAATAATGACAATGTATGAGGGAAATGGAAAGCCTGTCTAGAGTACAGGAGAGAGATTTGGGACATTAGTGATGGGAATGTTGCACTGGTGATGGGTGATGGGAATGTTGCAGTGGTGATGGGTGATGTTTTTTACATGACTGAAACCCAAACACAATCATGTATGTAATCAAGGTGTTTAAATAAAATATAAAAAAGAACAATGTGCCTAATCATAAAGGATTCTGTGACATCACTACCATAGAGGTATGCATCAAGCTGTCCATTGTGATTCCACAATATCCTTAATTATGCCCTCATAGTTGTGTTCATCATAAAGTTCATTGTGAGTTCACAATGCTTAATTATGACCTCAGAGTGGAACACATCATAATGGCCATTGTGAAGTTACATCATAATTATGATGACATTGTGGCCCACTTCACAATGTCTATTGTGATGATACAAACTTGAATTATTACCTCATAGTGGTGTGCATCATAATATCCATTGTGACATCACAATCACGAAATATGAACCTCATAATGGTGGTGCATATTAAAGAATTCTGTGACTTCACAGCATGAGAAATGACCTCATAGATGGGTGCATCAAAATGTCTGTTATGGCATCACAAACATAATGACTTCATAGCATTGTGCATCCTAATGTCTATTGTGATATAATAATGGTGAATTATTATCTCGTAGTATGGGTACAACTTAATGTTCATTGTGACATCACAACCTTGACATATAACCTCATACTAGAATACATAATAATATCTATTGTGAAGTCAGAATCATGAATTGTGACCTCATTGTGATGCACATCATATAAGAAAAGGAAAAAAAAGAATAATGTGCCTAAAAGTTGAGCTGTGCTATTTTTTTCTTTAGGGAAAAGGGGAATTCTTGAAAATTTTACTAAAACTAAGAAAAGAAATTATTTTTGATAAGGATTTTTCCTGTCCCTTAATAAAACTTTGCTGAGGATAGCAAAGTTTGAAGCTGCAATAATTAAATTACAGCTTTGGGGGAAAAAAGATTGAGTTTCAGGCCAAAATTTTGAGAACAGCTGAGTCTGTAGTAATTTTGTTAAGTAACTGAATTTATCAAGGCTTCTATTGCATTCTCTTGTATTTCATATTTATAACACATGACAAGAATTATTTTAGACTGGTACATGAATATGTGATAAAAATATCTAGATCAAATCAAATAAATGATATATAAATATATATTTTTATGTTGGAATACTCTACAATGAAAATTAATAAACCCGAGACATTTGCAACAATGTACACAAAACAGACATAAATTGACAGGTGGTCCTGATAACACATATATAAAATATGGTAAAAATCTGGGGTATCTGACTATGCTAAATTGGACTACCATGAGACTCCATATCCATAATCTGAAACCTTCAGTGAGGTCTTCAAATGTCTCCTTATGGATATTGGACCTTCCCTCCCTGAGAAAGGATATGTATTGGACACTTTAGTTGCCACCAACTTCTAGCATTCTAGTTTCGAAAACTTCGCTTGAATTGTTTTTATCCAATCCTTCCCCTATTATTGCTAATGGAATTGTATGTGGCAGTGTTGTAACATGGACTCTTCCCAGTAAAATAACACTTAAACATATTGCAATTAGCTTGAGTCAGAATGCAAATCTCCCACCTACCATTGAAGTGAGCAGCACTATTGGAATCTGGACCAGATAGAACAACAATCCTGCCAAAAACAACTAAAACTTTTGGACAAAGTTCTAAAATTTTTCTTCTAAATATATAAATAAAAAGAAGGAATGTTCAGCCAAAGCAAAGTAACACATATAGGAAGCCAGAGAAATATATGGAGTAATTTCCAAGTCAGTAAGTCTCAATTTCCAAGGATTCAAAGACCTTTTGTAACAAAAGACAGAGCACTAAGTAGTTTCTAATTCAAGACCATCTCATTTAAGTAAGGCCCAAAAGACTATGACCTTCAACTGGGCTATTATGAAAATCTAAATCCTCCACCTGAGGGTTTGTAATTAAAACATGATTATGGGTACAAAATTAACATGAAACACATTCAATAAAATGCACAACCCAAGCTTAGGTCTATTTCTAGTTTGCAGACTTTATCCAAATGTGTTGGATGGTCAAAAAGCCTATAGATATTTTCAGTGTACAGTGGTACTACATGGCTGAGGTGCTTGAATAAGAAAATACAAGTCCTCTCTAGGTCGACCCACCTATTTTGGGATTTTGTTTGTTTGTTTGTTTGTTTTTGGATCACACCCGGCAGTGCTCAGGGTTACTCCTGGCTCTACACTCAGAAATCGCTCCTGGCAGGCTCGGAGGACTATATGGGATGTCAGGATTCGAACCAACATCCTTCTGCATACGAAGCAAACACCCTACCTCCATGCTATCTCTCTGGTTCCAGGTCGACCCATCTTTATCTCACACCCCTGAAATTCACAGAAATGAATGTTTAAGACGAAGGGGAGGGATGAATAGAGAATAACATATTGGAGTACATGTTGGATGGCTGAGTTTCATCCCCAGAAAATTTTGGTTCCCAAAACATTGAACAACCTCTGAGCACTGAGCAGGAGTAGTATCTGTACACCACCAGATAAAATGAAAAAATATTTTTCAAATGAAAGAAATACAAAAACATGTTCAATAATCACAAAAGCTAATGCAATTAAGGCCAGAGAGTTAGTACAGCAGTAAGGTGCTTGCTTGCATATTGACAATCTAGATTTTACCTCGAACACCTTATATGGTCCCTCAGATTCTCCAGGAAGATCTTTGAGCACAAACCTAGTAATAAGCCCTGACACTGCTGGATATAATCCAAAAACAAACAAAAAAAAATAGTGAGCAGGAAAAACAGAAACACAGACATTAAAATCAGATTTACAAAGGACTGAAAAACAATAAAAAATAACATAAATATTGCTTATATGTGGTATTTTAGAATAACTGCATTAGGGAATACAAAGGTTTAAATGGTGGTTGTCTAAAATACTCTTGGCCTGAGAGTACAGTGAGGAGTAGGAAAGAAATACAGCAGAGGAGGAGAAAGACAAGTATTAAATAATGGAAAAGGAATTAAGGGGGTTCCAGTATATTTGTGATGTTAAAGAAGGACAGGACTAAATGTCCTAAACACAAATTAACAACATTGTAAAAAGGAAACCCTGACTTTAGCAATTATTTTTTTTTAAGTGCCTGTTATGGAGGCCCGAGTGATAGCACAGCAGTAGAGTGTTTGCCTTGCACATGGCTGTCCCAGGATGGCCCTGGGTTCGATCCACAGCATCCTATATGTTCCCCCAACCAAGAAGTGATTTCTGAGCTCATAGCCAGTAGTAACCCCTGAGTGTCACTGGGTGCGGCCCAGAAACAAAAAACAAAAACAAACAAGAAAGTTGCCTATTATGATGACAGGCTGGGTTTGGCAATATATGGGATGGACTCTGGGAACATGGATGGAGTGAAGTTGACATGATGGTGGGACTGATGTTGAAACTGTAATTCTAAAACCCAACTATCAATACCTAAATTATTCGTAACTTTATTCATAAATTACAATGCTTTAAATAAAAAAATAACAAGAATTTAAAATGTGTAAAATTAAAAATTATTTTAAATAAAATAAATAATAGAGGCAAGTAATAAATATAGAAATATTTAATGTGTAATTTAAAAATTTTAATTGTGGAATAAAATATATTTATAATTAATATATACAATTAGGTGGACAGGGTTGGAGTATTAGTCTCCATATGATAGAACGAGTGATAAAAATCTATAATAAATGCTGCAAAAGAATGGTTTTTATATCTTAAATAACAAGGTTTATATAAAAAATTAAGGGGAGAACACAAGATAATAGTGGAAGATTACATATACTCTGGTGGAGGGTGTGGATATGAAATATTTTGAGCATAGAACTCTATTGTTTCAATACCAAAATGTAAAATTTTATTAGAACATATAACACTCGGTTGTTTGCATAGTATCTACCTGTTTTTTGCATTATAAGACAGTGCAAGGAATAGTAATATAAACTCTGGTGTCTTAAAATGTTTACTATCATTCCTTGCAGAGAACTAGCTGGTGAAGAGAACCTATACATATGAAGGTGATAATGTAATGAGAAAGAAGGAGGTTTGGAAATGAGTGAAGACATAGGTAAAGCAGGGGAGAAAGGGTTTGGGATTGGGGTGAGTTGTAGGACACAAATAATGGCATTTAGATCTGTTATTCAAAGA
Source organism: Suncus etruscus (assembly GCF_024139225.1). Taxonomy (NCBI): domain Eukaryota; kingdom Metazoa; phylum Chordata; class Mammalia; order Eulipotyphla; family Soricidae; genus Suncus; species Suncus etruscus. Next base: position 52,503,252 of record NC_064860.1, on the reverse strand, counting down.
CAAACTTCTTGAAAATTCAACTTAAATTTTAAGTGCTTTTTGCATATTTAATGAGGCAGTGTTAATTGAGGCAAAGTTAAGACTTAAATCATATCAAAAAGTCTGGTATGTTGTGCTATTAAGGTGAAGTACAATGGGGTCCTAAATTAGAATAATAAGAGCAATTGAGAAGAAGGACCTATTTAAAGTAAACAGTATTTCTTTGGGGGGATTTTGAGGCCATACTTGGCAATGCTCAAGGGTTACTACTGGCTCTGAACTCAGTAATCACTCCTGGCCATGCTCAGGAGACCATGGGTGAGTACCAGGGTTGACTGCATGCAAAGCAAGTGCCTTCCCTTTGTACTATTTCTCCTGACCCTAAACAGTATTTCTTGATGAAAAAGATTTCAGACGTTTTTAAAGAAAGGTAAGTAATCTCCCAATTTTTTGGTCTTATCAATGAATAACTGAAAGTTGAGAATAGTCACTGGCAAGAGAAGGCTATAGAATTACTGGTTTGATGGAAGAATCAAGAACTCAGATTTCTGATTTTATTATTATTTCAAATAATAAACTTGGTGAGTCTATTGAGCCAATTAGCTCAAAGAGCAAAATCCATAACTTACTGAGGAAAGGGTTGCAAATTTAGTTTTAGAATTCACACCTTCTTGATGCAATTAAAGTCACAAAACTGGATGAGATCCCTAGGAATAGCATTTTGTTGAACAGAGTGGAGGATTGAGCATCAAGTACATTCCATTTAATGTTCTAAAGGTCAGAGCAAAAGTAAGTAACCAGTGAAGTAGAAAGAAACCATGAGGGGTATAAAAGAAACCATTAAAGTATTTCATGGGTGAAGATGTACTAGATATTTCTTGAAAAATAAGTAATAAGATTGTGCTTTAATCTTGAAAGCTTATCATATAAATTAATATTTGTTCTTCATGGTGAATAATTTTTTATTCCTAACAAGAAGATATAATATAGTTATTTTTAAAAGTCACTATATTTTAGTAGGAACAAAAACATAGAAAGGAGTTCAGGAAAATAAAAAATGCATCTCTTAATTATCTTATACAGAAAGAAGGAATGCATCTACATTACCTTCAAAATAATCCTCTTGATTAAATAATATTGTTTAGAATATATAGCAAAGAAAGAAATCTCAATTTTCTGTGAAATGCAATAGCCTCCAGACTTGCCTATTACTTATCCAGCACAGTTTTACTGGTACTTTGCCAAAAACTGGAAAAAATATGAAGGAAAGGAAGATATGAATTCTCTAAGCTCTAGTGAAGAGATTCCTCTGCTACTTGGAGCCTTTTGTAGTCAATAACCACAGGATAATGTCACCATTGCTCCTAAGGGGTCCTGCTAAATGTTCTGCTATTGTATAAGGAACTAACAGACATAAAATAAATGATCTGTGGTCATACAAATTTAAAGAATTTAACAATGCTTTATTTCATGGCTGAATAAAAATAGAAGAATTTTTTCCATTGTTATTTTGATAGATTTTTGGGAGGGGTACAAAATATATTAATTTGTGGAACCTGGTCCAGCTCCTGAAAATTTATTCAATTTTTAATATCATTTAGATTACTAATCATAACTTTAGAGTTGCTAACCATGTTTAATTGGCATTTTAACTGCATTAATTTGTATCTCTTATAAATATTTAAAGAGGGTAGATATTTAATTTTCACGGCTGCTTTACTATAAAGCAGAGGCGAAAATGTCATATTTATTGGTTTTCTCTACTAAATATAAAGCCTGAAAGAAGCTCTTTTTCTCATTGTTTCACTCAGGACCTATCAGTCATACAAGTATGCCACATATATATTAGATTAGTTAAAGATCTTTTTTTTTTTCAAAATAAGCATTAAGTGAGTGATTTTGAGGAAAAAATATCAGAGGTATACTGTTTGTAACTATTATTGAAAAATATTGCTTGATCAAGATTCTTTTTATTTATTGCTCCTACCCAATGTAAGAAAGAAATATGGGTTGGAGAATTCTGCTCCAATGAACTATAACTATTATTGAGAGCATGTGATCAATAAAACAGATAAGAATGGAACTCAGCATTCAAAATTAATTGAATAACTTCTAAGATGCAAGGGCTGGTCTAGACTTTTAGCAACTCAAACAGACTCAGTTCTTCCCCTAAGGAACTTACATTAAAATGCAAAACAAACCAAAAAAACCCAACCAACTTGTAAGAAGCAGAGCCAGGAATGCAGAATGAAAGGTGCCTTTCTAAGGCAGGTAGGTGGACTCATCTCAGTGATTTAAATGAACCAAACACTTCTTTCTTGAGACTATTGAATTGCCAGGCACCCAGACATTTTTTTCTGATTATTCTTTGTATATCAGTACAATAATCAAAACAGGTTTTGGCATACATATTTATAATTCCTAGGAAAATGAAATCTAACTCAAACTAAAATGTGCAAGGTTACATAGATAGAATAACCTTTGGTTAGAATTTAGCATGTCCTCACTTCACACCCTATCTCATCACCCACTCCTTAAAAAAATTGCTACTTCTCATTGCTGATGCACTGTACTGTAACTTAAAAAAGCCCAGAAGAAAAAAAATAGAACATAGCTTAAATATGTATGTAGGTCTTTATTTTAAGTATTGAAGTCTTGGGGGCTACCCCATGTTAGATGCACAGAGGCTGCCCCCATCTATAGTTCAGACCAAACTGTGGATGGAATCTGGGTCTCCTGTTAGCAAAGCATGCTCTAAATCCATTTGACCTATCTCTTCTTCTCCCAGCTTGTCTTATAAGACATTCATTCTGACACCTATATCTTATTTTGTAATTTGATATTTAGTGTATCTTATATATTAGGCATTAAAATAGATCATTAAAAGAATCAAAACACTAAAGTTGTGACGTTCCAATGACTACAGATTGACTGCCTCTTATAAACTACATATAAAAGACTGAAGTCTGAATTTATTCACAAAATATACAGCATGCTCCTTTATTGCGGACTCTTAATTGCAATTTAGTCCGATGAGGAAGGTTCAATAATCCACCGGAAAGTTAACCAAAAGCACATACTATAAGATACTTCTATCAAGTAGGAGTCCTGAAAAGAATTTAATTTACATAATGTGAACTCTCAAGATGCCATCACTTTAAAAGCTGAATGCCTGCCTGGAATACAGGCAAGGGGTGGTGGACGAGGGCGTGGTGGGGGAGGCATTGGTGGAAATGTTGCACTGGTGAAGTGGGGTGTTCTTTAGCACTAAAACCCAACTACAAACATATTTGCTATCATGGTGCTTAAATAAAGATTAAAAAAAATGTTTAGTTACTTCCAACTGAAAGATGAAATTGCACTTTTATTTAGAAAAATAGACTATTGAAAGTTTACAATAAAATTTCTGAAAATATATTATTATTGTTTACCGATAACCAAGCCTAGAAGGGGATAATACAATAATTGATTATTTTATTCATTTAAAGTCTCTACAAAAATAATATGTATAGAAAGATAACCTTAAATAACTCCATACCACTGTAGGGTCAATTTATTAAGGAAAGAATAAAATGTGGTAAAATTCTACCAGTCAACCTGATTTGATATTTCTTGTCACTTAGCACAAATTCAGGCATTAAAATTGTATTTTTTCTTTTTTTTTTCCAAACTATATCTTTAAAACCTGACTATAAGTTTTACAGCTGGGTTGGGGGTGGAGGGAATCTTGAACAACATCACCTCTTACAAACTCACATCCCATCATAAATCTTTTAAGCTGCAAAGTCCTTTTTTCCAATAAGTCAGTAATACCACAAATGTGTAAATATGTCTGAGTAAGCTCAGAGTCCACAGTATATCACTTATAATAAAAATGATTGGCATTTCTGAAATCAATATAATAAGTGTCATGGAACTTTAAAAAGCTTTAAAATAACAGGCAAATGTCATATTAAAAAATTTCAGAAAAATGTTCAGAAGTAATTAATGTAGAAATCAAAATGCATCCAATACTAAATAACCCAATTTAATTTTTGACAAAGAAGTTTGAAGGACCACAGCAATAGTACAGTAGGTTGGGTGTTGCTTTACACATGGTCAACCTGGATTTTATTTTTGGGACCACACATGGTCCTCTGAGCAACACCAAGAATGATCCCTCAGAATAAAACCAGGAGTAAATTCTGAGCTACTATATGTAGCCCAGAAATGACACTGAGAAAACAGAACTTTAGAACCACAAAGAAAGACTTCATCATAAGTACCACTCGTGGACCTATGCAGATAGTGAGATCTCTAGATTCAGAGATCTGATTTTATCACCCAGGATGAAGCAGAATTTCTCCAAACACCACGAAAGCACCAAAGGGAGAGTAAATGAACCTGAACGGAGTCTATAGTTGATCGCATGACAATATACTCCAAGGGTGGAGAAACCCCGTATCTCTTAGTCCAAGAGAATTCCTTTTCAAATGACACCATTATTTACTGTGCCTGTGCAGGAGGGGGAAAAAAAAGCAAAAAGCACAAAACATTTTTTATTTTTATTTATTTATATTTTTTTATTTACCTATCTACTTTTTGTCGATTTTTTTTGTCTAAGAGTGGTTATTGAAGTTGTTGTCTCCATTTATATTTATTTATTTTTCTTATTTTCTTTTCTTTCTTTATGTGCTCTGCCATGTTTTTTTATATCAAGACCATGGCTTTTTTGTGGTGCTTATCTTTATTGTTAGAGTGCTCACTGGATATTTTATTTGACACTTCTTTTTGTACTGTTGAGGTGTCTCACCTTCTTTTTCCCCTTCATCTCTCAAATCGATGATGAAAGCCTCTAGAAGGATTCCACCCATTTCGGAGTATTTGATTTTTACCCCAGTTTATTACTTTTCTCTTCTTCAAACAAAACCACATAACTTGAACTATCTAGTCCTGCCCCCCAGTTAGAGGGGGAAATAAGGGAGGTACCAAGACCAAACAGGTGTAAGGCTACTAAGTAGTAAGCTAGGTAAAGAGGGGACCACATATTCTAGCAGCCCCAGGGTTGAGAGAGGAAGATATGGAAGGTAGGACAGGAACAGAGGTGTAAGAAGGACAAATGGGAGATGGGAATCCCCTGATTTCATGAACTATATACCTAAAATATTATTGTCAACAATATGTAAGCCACTATGATCAAAATAAAAATTATATTTAAAAAAAATGAAATAATTTTATCTAAAAGTTAACTTGAAAAATATATCTAGAACTCACAGAGACGGATCATTTGTACAAACTATTATGAAAATGATAATAATAGAAAAAGTAATTGAAAATATAAGAGAAACATGCATAACAATTTCATAGTTTGATTAAGCCCAGATAGATATAAATATTACTCAAAATCATCCTGTTAGCTTCAAAAACTCAACAAAAATAAAAATAAAACTAGAATGTTGGCTAGTAATAACTCTTTTTGCCCATATTTTTTGTAATTTTAAACATTATATGCTTAATTTTATTTCCTTTTATTTTAGGCATTATGATTTACAAAACTGTTATTGGTCAGGTTTTGTGCATCCAAAATTCCAGGACAACATCCTTTACCAGATAATTTGCCTCCCTCTACATCATTCCAGAGTCCTGTTCTTCTCACCTAACTCCAAGCCCCCATTGATTTCCCTGACTTAGTAAGCTTTTACTCAAAACCACTGCTAGCAATTACTGTTGCTTAGGCATCTATTATTCCCATACTGATTTTCACTGTATTCTGTATTTGAGAGAGATAATTCCATGTCTGTCCTTTCCTTCTGGTTAACATCTCTAAGCCAGAGACTCTCCAAACCCATCTACATAGCAGCAAATCCCATAATTCCATCTTTCTTAAAACCAAGTACTATTCTGTAGTATGTATGTACCATAGTTTCTTTGCCCCATATTCTTCATGAGGAAGAGTTATATTTCTAAATCTGCTATCTATTGAAACACACTTCACAATCAAGTTGTCTCATTTTGTATTACTAAAATCTTAGGTTTCTTTTTTATCAAATGGTATCTACCATCCTCCTTTCTTTTCAAGTAATTTTTAATAGGATCTCTAAAGTGTAGCCTAGAATCAAACAAAACTGTTTTAATACTCCCTGGTCACCCTGGTGCAAGCACATGCACGCATGCATGCTTGCACACACACACACACACACACACACACACACACACACACCACGCACACACAGAGATATTTTACCAGGAAGCCTTCCAGTCATTTAATGCATCTAACAGATTTGAACAGAAGTCTCTAGAACCCCCTCTTATTATAACTTTGTCACTTCTGGCATACCTGGCTTAGGGAAAATTAGTGGTGATTTTAGTGCCTTTAGTCTTACAGCAAAATAGAAATAATAGCACTCATCAATGATATAATACATATAGTGAATTTCAAATAAGCTCAAACAAGTAGTATAAACATTGCAATATATTAGGTATTTTTGATGTTATGTTTTTCTCTTTTCAAAGAATTAGACACATATCAAAATTCATTATTTATAGCAGCATTGTGAGAACCCAGCAAGGCCAGTATACAGCCTATTGACAGTATTAAAAATTGATTTTCAGAATGTTTAATTAAATATGAATTGCCCAGGTTAGCATAGTTACCAAACAGTGAAACCAAGATTGGGTTCAAATTCCTTTCAGATTTGGCCTAGTGCTTATGACTGGATTCACCTAGAAAGTTAAGTTTATGCTATTCCTTATAGCTTCATACTCCTGCTTCTGAGGAGTTAAGGTGTTAAGAATACCTCATTGAATACCTACTTTGAGATTGTATGTAGTAGTGATAATGATGATTAGTAACTACTGTTATCACATAAGTAAATACAATTACTTTTCTTAGTGTATAACCATAAGAAATAACAAATGGCTGTTGTTTTATACCATTAAAGCTTTGGACTATAACAAATAATAGAAACAACTCCTATTGTCTTCAGCAGTTTTTTAATATTACATAATTATGGGATGCAATTGAAAAATTACTGGAAAAAAATCAATAGGATTGACAGCACCCCAGGATATATAAGATATGTGAGCATAGACATGTGAAGACAGAAAATCAGCCTACGGGTGTCATATCACTACCTACAGGTATCGTAGTCTTGCTCTGGGCAATGAAAATGGAATGGCCACATTCATCATTAGAAAGAAATCTGCTCTCTTGCAGGCCTGAATTTGCCCTTGCAAACTACCTGCTAAAATGGTAGAACTCTACCCTTAAGCAGCTCATTTAATTTATTAAAATGGAAACAGAATTGTGATGGGGTGGAAAGTGTGAATCAAAAGACTGAATTCTATGCCTGACTTTACCATTATGAGGTGTTAATTCTTGGGCAAGTTGCTCAAATTCTCTATGCTGCTGAAAAAATAGGGATATTAATAGCTCCAATCTCCTATGAATAATAAATAGGTTTAACCAGGCGGCTTGCTTAGAAGAAAGCTTGCTATTCAGTAATGCTCAGGGAGTGTTGGCTATTAATATACACGCAGAGTTTCCAGCAGCCATTCCATCATCTGCCAGCTCTACCAGTTAGTAACTTAACTCTGCCTTTCGACATCACAATAGTCCCAGTAGACTGTGGGACTTTGAAAAAAATATCTACAATTCTTTAGTTACATGACTCAGTCTCTTTGGTCACATATTTGGTATATCTTTATCCAAGCTTCCTTCACTCCTTTATCTAAGCACAAATATGCACTTTTCTATGTGTATCTCTTCCTTCCTCATTTCTTCCCTAAACTCCACTACACTCATTCTATGTCACACTCTTGGGCTAATACTATACTTTCATACTTCTCAAATGAGTAATCGATATTTCCTGCCTTTACACTTGACTTCTGTTTCAATCCTATTTCAGATGCTATTTTCTTCAAACACACACATTTAAGACTATGGGAGAGGGTTATGGATGTAAGTTCTTGCCTGTGTGTTTTCTAATTCTTCATTCTCTCTCTACCTCCCTCCTTTCTTTTTCTCTCCCTCCTTTCTCTCTTTCTCTCCCTCCTTTCTTTCTCTCCTTTTTCTCTCTCCCTCCCTCCTTTCTTTTTCTCTCCCTCCCTCTCTCCTTTTTTCTCTCCTTTTTCTCTCTCCCTCCCTCCTTTCTCTCTCTTTTTCCTTCTCTCCCTTTTTTCTCTCTCACTCTCTCTTTAATATTTAATGTTGTGACTTCTGATTTGATGTAGAGACAAATCTTTGTACTTTGCAACACTGCATTTCTGTCTCCTTTTTTGCCTATCTCATTTAGTCAGAGAGAATAAATTACCAAATCGTGGCTCATTTTCTTGCTTAAGTGATTTATTTTTTGCTGATATCTCCATTATCATGCCAGGTTAACATTTGTAACTGATTTGATTTATCTACATCTTTTGTTCCTAATAATTAAAACAAAGTATTTAATTTGATTGTGAGATGTATTCTGTTTGCACATTTATCACCCTCCTCAGACTCCTGTTGATGATGGATGAGTTACAGGCAGTTAATGAATCACCTTATTTTTGTTCGAGTGAGGGTTCTTTGGAGACATGACCCAGAACCATTGCAGTTATCCCTTTGAAATAAATTTCTTTTTGCAGCTTTATTGGTTTAGAATTGACAAATAAAGTTGCATATATTTAAAGTATACAAATGACATTGCAATATATATTTATATGTATATATAGGATAAAAGATAGTTATCACAATAAAGGCAATTATATCTGTCACGGGTAGTTTTTTTTATTGTGTTCAATAATACCAGCCCCAAAGAATATCTAGAATTCGTGAGTATTTATTTATTTATTTATTTTTTTGGTTATTGGGTTACACCTGGTTGCTCTCAGGGGTTGCTCTTAGCTCTGTGCTCAGAAATCACTCCTGGCAGGCCCGAGAGACCTTATGAAATGCCAGGAATTGAACTTGGGCCATATGCAAGGTAAATGCTCTACCACTGTTCTATTATCACACTGGGTTTATTTTTGTGGGGGTTTTTTTGTTGATTATTTCTTTATAGTGTATCACCACACAGAAGTCACTTTTAGTAGTGCTTAACTGAACCATATGGGGTGTCAGAGATGGATCCAGGTCAACCCTGTGCAAGCAAGCACCCTATACACTGTATTATCTCTGGTGAACCTGTGACATTTTATAACATACCTGGAATTTTGGCATGTTGCCTTTTTCAATGATTTTACAAAGAAGAAAAGCATATATTTATAACTTTTCAACAGGAAAATATATGTTTGTGTGTTCACAATAAAACTGCAGAAACACAAAATTAATTTTCAATATTAGTAGAGAAAATCCAGTGAGTGGTTTTATAAAAATAATAAATATTTATGAAGACCTGGCTCTTAAGTTAATATTCTATCTAAAACTTACCTTAGATGACTAAGTTTCTGTTCTTACCGCTAAATACAGCAGTTGTCTTTAAAAAGTATGAGATTTCGGTTTCTCAGGCATGCTTTCAATTTTATTTTGAAACTATTCCATCATTGAAAAACTACTAATATTTTAGCATTCAAACGGTGACTACAATTAATAAATGAATAATTCTGACTCAAATATATTTCTCATCAGCTTTATTAAGGTATAATTTGGTATTATAAATAGCACCTCTTCTTGAAGTTTTATAGCTTGATAAATTTTACCAAATTATAGCCATGTGACTACCATTATTAAAAACAAAATATTTTCACTAACCCAAAAGTTCCTATGTGCCTGCCTCATATTAATTTAATCAAAATAAAACTTATAAATGAGAAAGATGGAAGTAATATTCATGACTGAAAAGAGTTGAAGAGTTTTAAGTCAACATTACAATACCCATTACAATAAACAAAGGATATAATGGAGTAAATGTCTCCAATACAAACCTGTACTGAGCATTCACTTGAACCATTCACAGAGAGCCAAAAGCAAGTAAGAATAACTCACCTGAACGTCTTAGTCACCAAGAGGAAAAGAAAATATAGTTAAAAATATAAAATGAACCAATTCAATTTGGGGCCTGAGTGGTAGCACAGCAGTAGAGTGTTTGCCTTAAACATGGCTGACCCAGGACAGACATGTGTTCCATCCATAAGATCCCCCAAGTCAGGAATGATTTCTGAGCACAGAGCCAGGAGCAACCCCTGAGGAACGCCTGGTGTGGCTCAAAAACAAAAGCAAAAACAAAAATTTCAATTTAAGAAGACAATAATTTTAGCCATTACTCTTGTTTGTGTTTGTGTATTTTACTTTTATATTAACTGCTTTATTTAAGCATCGTGATTACAAAATTTTTCATTGTTGGGTTTCAGTCATACAATGTACAGTGAGCCTTGGTTTTCTGAGTGACATTCTTCACTTGGGCAAAGTAATAAATTATATTGTTAAAAACTATTTTAACTATAAATAATAGCATATAGCTTTTTCACAAACTCGGTTTTACTAAACTGTTAGGAGAATATTAAGAAAATACTAAGAATATAAAGCTGGAGAATTTAAATTAAAGACTAAAAGGTACTATCAGATTTTTTAGTTCAAGTATCAGTTGAGACAATGTTATTTCAAATTAGGGAGAGTCTTGTTTCTGTGCAATACCTGTTAAGAAAGGCATCCCATATGGTCCCCTGCACCTACTAGGAGTGAATTCTGAGTGCCAAGCCAGAAATCATCCCTGAGGGCCACTAGGTGTGGCCCAGAAGCAAAACAAAACAAAACAAATCATTGACTGGGACTGGAGCTATAACACATTGCCTTGGGCTCATCTGACCTAGGTTCAATTTTCAGCATTCCATATGATCTCTGGTTCTGCCAGGAGTAATTTCTGAACACAGAACCAGGAGTAACCACTGAACACTTCTGGTGTGATCTAAAACAAAAACAAAATCATTGACTGATTTAGCAAAGCAAGAGATGAAAGTAACCGCATGGACGTCATCTTGACGGTCCTATAGCTCCAGGAAAGTTGGAAAGGCAATAATTGCTCAGAGACTTGCCACAGAAAGCAGCATTCATGTATTCACATACCATAGCCCACTTACCTGGGCTAAACAATATTCTGATCCAAAACCAATGGAAAGATTTGTTGACCTTCATATGACTGATGCCATTTCAAAAGAGATAAATGTGTCTCAGAGAGACTCCAGGTGGGAGCTAATAAGACCATGACAGATGTGTTTGCTAAAGGAGTCTGGACACTTCATGGTCAAATTCAATTGCCTTGGTTTTCTAAGTATCTGTCTCGTGAGCTCTAATCATACTAGGAACAGCCTGTCACTATGCTCATTATGGCCTGACTACCATGAGCAAACTCAGGTTTATCTAAAAATATTTGTCACTTTACGTTTCCTGATACCCTTGAGAATTATTCCAGCTTTCTCAGAGAAAGTCTGGTTAGCTGTTAGAAAGATACTACGTGATGAATGATACCCATGAATTATAGCTAATAAAATCTTCATTGAAAATAGCCACTGAAACTGGATGCAGAGCAGGGATTAACCCATGATGAAAGAGGTAGCCACCTCTTTTTTTTTTAAAGTATTCCCAAGTGGACTAAGAAACATTTGTTGCAACCCCATTGTTTATCAGTCATCAGGAAGTAGATTAGACAATTTTTTATTAAATGTCTCAGTGTTTTCATTTGCAATAAGTGCAAGCATTAAAACAGCAGTATTGTACAAATAATTTTCTCAGTGAATACTTTCTAACAAAGAAATAGTAAATTGAACAATACTACTGACATTAATATTATTCTTGTATGCCTTTCCAAGTTTGAATATTTGCAAGAGAGTAATGTATTTGAGTATTCATGTTCCAAAAGTTGAGCTCAGCTTAGATTAGAATATAAATCAAATTTGCAAGCTATTCTCAGCTCTGCAGTCTGTTTGCTTGAGTCTGCGAATAAACAATTTGTGACTTTACCTAGAACAGTAAATAAAGTCTTGATATATTATGTTATTAAAACTTCAGAGTAGAAGATCAAAACTAATCCTTGCTTTAAGCCACTGAAATTCATAATAATATAACTTTCTGAAGTTGCAATGTGTTTAACATAAATAGTAATAATTATGTATTATTAATGAGGAAAAGTGTTTCATTCTAGTATCTTTCTGATTAAGCTGGTTGAAAATATACTTTGATTTTCTGAATGAAATAGAAGACACAAAGAAATGTAAAGATCTCTATTGCTCATATTCTTAAAGAATTAACACTGTAAAAATTGCCATATAAGCTAAAATAATGAAGAGATACTATGTAATTCCTATGAAAATATCTTTTTTCTATTTTGGAATCAAGCCAAAAACATCCTAAAATTATTTTGAAATTGAAAATTATTATCAATAACAAAGAAAATTTAATATTTAAAGTAGACTAAAATAAATATATCTTAGGTCTCTGTTTTTATTCTGAGGGCATCATGATTGGGGTGATGATGTAGAGGGAGGGGTATATATGATACCAGGGATTATACCGTGGTTTGATGTGTGTAAGGCTATATGTAACTTTTGCACTATTTGCCTTTATTCTGTACTTAAAATTGTACTATAAAACTAGAGTTATCAAATTGAGCTCATATATGATTCAGCAATACTCTACTAGGGATATGCCCTAGGACAAAAACACAATACAATAATGCCCTTTGCACTATGTTTATAGCAGCACTTTTTACAATAGCCATCACATAGAAACAACCCAGATACCTGGCAACAGATGAATGGCTAAAGAAACTGTGGTACATCTACAAAATGGAATACTATGGAGCTGTTAGAAAAAAATGAAGTCACAAATTTGCCTATACATATATGGATATAAAGACTATTAAATTGACTGAAATAAGTCAGAGGGAGAGAGATAAATACAGAATAGTCTCATTCATCTGTGGTATTTAAGAAAAATAAAAGACAGTATATTAATAGTACCCAGAGACAATAGAAATGGAGGACTAGCCCATGATATGAAGCTTACTATAAAGAATGATAAGTGCAGTTAGAGAAATAACTACAATAACAACTACCAGGATAATGATATATAGAGAAATACAAAGCATGTCTTGAAAAAAAATGCAGGGTATGAAGAAGGAGTGAAACCCCACATTGGTGGGAGGAAAATTGCACTGGTAAGGAGTGTGTATATTTTATTGCTGAAACCCAATTACAAACATGTTTTTAACCACGATGCTTACATAAAAAAGCTATTGTTTTAAAACAAATAAACTAAAGCAAAGGAAAAGAGAAAATATATTTCACAAATAAAATAATAATAAAATAAAATAAAAATCCATTTTGATGAAGGGGTTGGGCCACATCCAGTGATATTCAGAGATTATTCCTAGTTCTGCACATAGAAATTACTCCAGGAAGGTTCTGGAGACCATATGGAATGCTATGAATTGAACCCTGGTTAGTCAAGTGCAAGGCAAAAGCCCTACACTGTGATAACCCTCTGGTCCCTAAAAATCAGTTTTAAAGTGCCAGAGCAATAGTGTGGCATGTCAGGCAAATTCCTTACACAAGTCAACTCAGGTTTGATCCCTGGCACCCTGGCACCCTATATGGTACCTGTATATTGTCAGAAGTGATTCCCAGAGTTAGGAGTAATCCATGAACATCACCTGGTGCGGCAAAATAAGAAAAAGTAATTTCTTTCGAGACATGTTAATTGAAAATCCAATAATATAGCATTTTAACAAAAACATAAGTAGTGTTTTAACATGTTTTTAGGAAGTAACATTTTGATAGAAACAACTTAATAGAAATAGAATGATAGGAAATCATCAAACCTATGTCCAAGCATACTTGTGCATTTGATTTTAAAACATTATAATAAAACTTTTAAAATATTACCTTATGTAAACTCTTTCTAGTCTACTCAAAATTATTTATATACTTATCACAAGAATCTTTTATTAATTTTCTTACCCGAGTTTGACTAAAATACTGAAGAAGAAAAGCTACAGGCAACATACTTATTCTGTGTTTTTTATATTTATTGGGAACCTTTTTAGAGTTCTAGCTATTTTAGGTACCACACAATATATTGGATGCTGCCCAATAGAGTACATAACTCTTTGATTACTAATATAATATCTTTACAGTAGGTAAAAATAAAATGTAACTGCAAAGTATTTCATCTACCATCTGAAACTTTCTATTCTCAATGAATGATCTTCACTACTTGCAGACTGTAAGTTTCTGCTATTCTATGATAATATTCCAAAGCCAAGATCTAGCTCATATTTTCTTTCATATATATATATATATATTTTTTTTATTTAAACACCTTGATTACATACATGATTGTGTTTGGGTTTTCAGTCATGTAAAGAACACCACCCATCACCAGTGCAACATTCCCATCACTAATGTTCCAAATCTCCCTCCTCCACACCCAACCCCCGCCTGTACTCTAGAAAGGTTTTCCATTTCCCTCATACATTGTCATTATTAGGACAGTTCAAAATTTACTTATTTCTCTAACTAAACTCATCACTTTGTGGTGAGCTTCCTGAGGTGAGCTGGAACTTCCAGCTCTTTTCTCTTTTGTGTCTGAAAATTATTATTGCAAGAATGTCTTTCATTTTTCTTAAAACCCATAGATGAGTGAGACCATTCTGCGTTTTTCTCTCTCTCTCTCTGACTTATTTCACTCAGCATAATAGATTCCGTGTACATCCATGTATAGGAAAATTTCATGACTTCATCTCTCCTGACAGCTGCATAATATTCCATTGTGTATATGTACCACAGTTTCTTTAGCCATTCACCTGTTGAAGGGCATCTTGGTTGTTTCCACTGTCTTGCTATGGTAAATAGTGCTGCAATGAATATAGGTGTAAGGAAGGGGTATTTGTATTGTATTTTTGAGTTCCTAGGAAATATTCCTAAGAGTGGTATAGCTGGATTGTATGGGAGATCGATTTCCAGTTTTTGGAGGAATCTCCATAAAGATTGAACTAGATGGCATTCCCACCAGCAGTGGATAAGAGTTCCTTTCTCTCCACATCCCTGCCAACACTGTTTATTCTCATTCTTTGTGATGTGTGCCATTCTTTGTGGTGTGAGGTGGTACCTCATAGTTGTTTTGATTTGCATCTCCCTAATGATTAGTGATGTGGAGCATTTTTTCATGTGTCTTTTGGCCATTTGTATTTCTTCTTTGTCAAAGTGTCTGTCCATTTCTTCTCCCCATTTTTTGATGGGATTAGATGTTTTTTTCTTCTAAAGTTCTGTCAGTGCCTTGTATATTTTGGAGATTAGCCCCTTATCTGATGGATATTGGGTGAATAGTTTCTCACACTCAGTGGGTAGCTCTTGTATCCTGGGCGCTATTTCCTTTGAGGTGCAGAAGCTTCTCAGTTTAATATATTCCCATTTGTTAATATCTGCTTTCACTTGCTTGGAGAGTGCAGTTTCCTCCTTGAATACGTCTGTAATCTCAATGACCTGGAGTGTTTTGCCTATGTGTTGTGCTATATATCTTATGGTTTTGGGTCTGATATTGAGGTCTTTAATCCAATTGGATTTTACCTTCGTACATGATGTTAGCTCAGGGTCTAAGTTCCATTTTTTGCATGTGGCTAGCCAGTTGTGCCAACACCACTTGTTGAAGAGGCTTTCCCTGCTCCATTTAGGGTTTCTGCTCCTTTATCAAAAATTAGGTGATTGTATGTCTGGGGAACATTTTCTGAGTATTCAAGCGTATTCCACTGATCTGAGGACCTGTCCTTATTCCAATACCATGCTGTTTTGATAACTATTGCTTTGTAGTACAGTTTAAAGTTGGGGAAAGTAATTCCTCCTATATTCTTTTTCCCAATGATTGCTTTAGATATTCTAGGTGTTTATTGTTCCAAATGAATTTCAAAAGTGCTGATCCACTTCTTCGAAGAATGTCATGGGTATCTTTAGAGGGATCATATTAAATCTTTATAATGCCTTGGGGAGTATTGCCATTTTGATTATGTTAATCCTGTCAATTCATGAGCAGCGTATGTGTTTCCATTTCCAAGTGTCCTCCCTTATTTCTTGGAGCTGAGTTTTATAGTTTTCTTTGTATAGGTCCTTCACATTTTAGTCAAGTTGATTCCAAGATATATGAGTTTGTGTGGCAATATTGTGAATGGGGTTGTTTTCTTAATGTCCATTTCTTCCTTATTACTATTGGTGTATAGAAAGGCCATTGGTTTTTCTGTGTTAATTTTGTAGCCTGCCACCGTGCTATATGAGTCTATTGTTTCTAGAAGCTTTTTGGTAAAGTCTTTAGGATTTTGTAAGTGGAGTATCATGTCATTTGCAAACAGGGAGAGCTTGACTTCTTCCTTTCCTATTTGGAGTTTGTGTCTTTATTGTCATTTGTTTCCAGGAACCTTTTGATTTCCTCCTTGATTTCATCTCAGAGCCACTGGTTACTCAGTATAAGACTGTTTAACTTACAGGTGTTTTTCGTCTGGGTCCCTTTGGAATTCACAAATAATTTCAGAGCCTGTGGTCAGCAAAGGTAGCCTGCAAAATTTCTATCCTCTTGATATTATGGTGGTATGCTTTATGTGCCAGCATGTAGTCTATTCTGGAGAATGTCCCAAGTACATTGGAGAAAAATGTGTATCGAGGTTTTTGGGGAGGGAGTGTCCTATATATCTACTAGGCCTCTTTCTTCCATTTCTCTTCTCAGGTCTAGTATATTCTTGTTGGGTTTCAGCCTGGTTGACCTATCCAGTGTTGACAAAGCCATGTTGAGGTCCCCCACAATTATTGTGTTGTTATTGATGTTATTTTTCAGATTTGTCAACAATTGTATTAAATATTTTGCTGGCCCCTCATTCGGTGCATATATGTTTAGGAGAGTGATTTCTTCCTGTTCTACATACCTCTTGATTAATATAAAATGTCCATCTTTGTCCCTTACAACCTTCCTGAGTATAAAGTTTGCATTATCTGATATTAGTATGGCCTCTCCAGCTTTTTTATGGGTATTGTTTGCTTGGATAATTTTTCTCCAGCCTTTTATTTTGAGTCTATGTTTGTTCTGACTAGTCAGGTGCATTTCTTGTAGGCAGCAGAAGGTTTGATTGAGTTTTTTGATCCATTTAGCCACTCTGTGTCTCTTAACTGGTGCATTTAGACCATTGACGTTGAGAGAAAGAATTGTCCTGGCATTTAATGCCATCTTTATATCGAAATTTGGTGTGTCTTTTGGTTAGTCTTGTCTTAAATTAGGTCTTTCAATTTTTCTCTTAAGACTGGTTTTGAGTCTGTAAAGTTTCTGAGCTGGTTTTTGTCTGTGAAACCATGTATTCTTCTGTCAAACCGGAAAGTGAGTTTTGCTGGGTACAGTATTCTAGGTTAAGCATTCGTTTCATTCAGTCTTGTCACAACATCCCACCACTGCTTTCTGGCCTTGAGTGTTTCCGGTGACAGGTCTGCTGTAAATCTCAAGGATGCTCCCTTAAATGTAATTTCCCCTTTTGATCTTGCTGTTTTTAGAATTCTGTCTCTATCTGTGGGATTTGTCATTGTGACTAGGATGTGTCTTGGGGTGGTTTTTCTGGGGTCTCTTTTGGTTGGTACTCTTCGAGCATGCAGGATTTGATCACATATATTCTTTTTTTTTTTTTTTTTTGTGGTTTTTGGGTCACACCCGGCAGTGCTCAGGGGTTATTCCTGGCTCCATGCTCAGAAATTGCTCCTGGCAGGCACGGGAGACCATATGGGATGCCGGGATTCGAACCGATGACCTTCTGCATGAAAGGCAATTGCCTTACCTCCATGCTATCTCTCCGGCCCCTGATCACATATATTCTTTAGCTCTGAAAGTTTCTCTTTAATGATGTTCTTGACCATTGATTCTTCCTGGAAATTTTCTTCCTGGGTCTCTGGGACTCTAATGATTCTTAAGTTGTTTCTGTTGAGTTT
The DNA here is from genome assembly GCF_024139225.1 of Suncus etruscus. Lineage (NCBI taxonomy): Eukaryota > Metazoa > Chordata > Mammalia > Eulipotyphla > Soricidae > Suncus > Suncus etruscus. Next base: position 52,485,372 of record NC_064860.1, on the reverse strand, counting down.
ATCATAGACTTCTATTTTCATCTGTTCCCATTCTTTGATTAATTTTTCCACTGTCTGTTCATTTGCTTTAAGTTTTTTTTTTCCAATCTCTCCCGCTGTATGGAATTGTTATGTATCTCATCTTCCACAGCACCAAGTCTATTCTCAGCTTCTGATACCCTGTCCCAGAGCTTATCCATTTTGTCATTCACTTCGTTTACTGAGTTTTTCAGGCCTGTTACTTGACTTGTTATTTGAGTTTGGAGTTTTGTGATTTCTGTCTTTATATTTTCTTGGTTCTTATTAGTGTTCTGTTCAATTCGACCCATGGTTTCTGTGAGTTCTTTGAGCATCTTCCATATTGCTTGTCTAAAGTCCTTATCTGAGAGGTTGATTAGTTGGTTGGTCATTATCTGGTCATCAGAATTTTCATCTTCATTCTCTATGTCTGATGCTGGCCTTCATTGTTTCCCCATTGTCACACTTGTATTGTGGGTTTTTCTACGTGTTGTGGTGGTATGCATTGGCTAAATGATGTAGGCAGCCACACTCCTCTGGCTCCACCCCTTCTGGGTGGGTCGACTTGCCTCCAAGGGAGGGGAGTCCTCCACGGATGAAGCCTTACACAGGATCAAATCTTAGGCCTGAGCATGCAGCAGAGAAGATAGTCCAGAGAGAAATGCTGGGCTTCAGTGATCCAGCACAGTTCTTAGTGTGATTTTTTCTTCTTGTTGCAATGGTGTTCTTTCCTTAGAAAGAGCGCTCGCTGCTTAGTGAAGCAGAGCAGCCGTGCTCTTCTGGAGCCTCTTTTCGGCCCACTCCCAAGAGGTTCACGTGGCAGGACAGTAGACAGACACACACAGGCAACACTCACAATTTTTCACAGTCAGGCCCCACTGGGCAGGCATAGTTTCATCTCATATTTTCTTGTACATAAAGCTCTTACCATTTTTATTTCAATTGACTTGGAATTGGTATAAAAAGCAAAAATATTGCAATGAGGTGTAACAAGTTAATGGTAAATTAATGCACTCTTCCTCTATTAGGCAAATTTGCAGTGCTGTGGAACATTTAACACTCTCTCGTGGATAGCTTTCAACATTTTATATTCAGATGAATTGATGACTTTAGTGAACTTTTGCCTAACCTATGCCTTAGTACACAAATAAGCAGTGAACATTTTCCAATTGCTTAGTCACTCTGTACAAAGGAAAAGAGCCAAATCACTATTTCATATGAAACACTGTTTCTAGTCATAGCAGACAGGGTGCTCTTGTTCCAAGGTGAGCGAAGAAATGCTCATTTTGACTTTATATTGAAATGTTTAATGCATTCAATTAATTTTTCACATTAAAAGTGACTAGGATCCTAAGTAAACAAATTAGTATAGTCTTTCTGTGGCAATTAATGGATGGCACATTCTTATCTTGCAATGGTTTCCATTCGTTTGCATTAATTCTGGCTGTTTCAAGAAACAAGAATAATTTTCCAATTTTTAAAGCTTGAAAGTCAGGCACCAGAGCAATAGCATAGTGGATAGGATGTTTACGCTGCTGAACTGGTTTTAATCCCCAGCACCTCATATGTTCTCCTCATCCTCCCCAGCAGTGTGATCCATGAAAGCCAGGACATAGTTTGAATACCATTGAAAGTGGCTCTAAAACAAACAGAAGAAAAAAAAAAACCAGAAGAATTAAAATAAAAGGTGAAGTCAAACAAACGTTATTGGTATTATAAAATAATTCCTTTTTATATAAAATTGGTTTTGCTTCTTACATAGATGTTGATGTAGGGCCATATTATAGATAGGGGTTGCTTCAAAAATACGTCTATGTATTTGTCATAACTTAAAAAGCATCTTTGGCATGTCTGTGAATCAAGAAAAATAGGAAATATAAGGTTAAAAGTAAAATAAAGGAATGACAAGAGAGAGAGAGAGAAAGAAGCAAGTACTAGATTCTTCCAAGGCATTCCTTGACAATAATCTCCAGAGTTTTAATTCACCTAAGTTTATTGAAAGTCACTTGTTTGCACTCATTCCTACATCATGTTACATTCTCCTCTACTTTTTACCTTATAAATATCATCTTATGGCACAAATGACTCTATTCACCAGACCAGCTCTTTAATATTTTTCCCACCCTCTTCAATTGTAGTGTTTTTCAGATAAAAAAACAACATAAAAGTCTTCCTATGTCTTTAACATAATTCTATCCAGAAACACTTTTCCACCTTTATCAATTAAAAGCAAATTTATTCTCGTCAAGTTTGGATGAAGGAATCAATATACAGAGCATTTACAAACCAAAATTTTGTTTTGAGGAAGCTACAGCTTCTATGGGGGTGATTTACTTGTGTGCGTCTATGTGGGTAGCAGGGGAGAGAGTTTTAGGATAAAGAGCAATCAGAAGACACCCACTCAATGCAGTTGGAGCCTCCTTGCAATAATCTGTGTTTTTACTAAGATCAGGATAATTCTAGAAGATGTTAAGTATGTGTATATAGGTTATGTATGAACTGAGATATGCATGGAGGGTTTCCATGCATGCATGATTTGTGAATGTTGGACTGTCTTTTCAAACTGTGATTAATTCAAAAGAGGTGTGGTCAATAAAAAATGGTAACATAATTTGCAAATTCGAGAAAGGCAGTAAAGCAAGAGAATAGGAAGATTGCTATTAGGGCAGGCAGGTATGCCTGGCATACAGCTACAAGTTTGTAGTTTTGCAGATATCCCTCAGAGGGCCCCAGTTTCAACACCTAACACTATGTGGCCTCCCCAGCACCATCAAATATAGCCCTGGTTGTCCTTACCCCCACTAGGGAGAACTTTTCCAAAACAAAAAGACAATGGAAAAATTGTTTTGTTTCAAACCAAAAAGTGTTATTCCCCCCCCCCCAAAGCCATGTCAATACACAGAGCTTGAAAATTATACTCAGAGTTTAGTGATAAATTAATAGTATCATTTATATATGTTGGCTCTAATGGGTTGTGCAAACATTTACTTATGATTCATATAGACTTCAGTGATTGAAAGATAGTATATCAGGCTTACCAACATTCTCATTTGGTTTCCTGAGCACCATCAGAAATAATACCTGAGTGCAGAGCCAGGAGTAGCCCTTGAGCATTGCCAGGTATGACCTAAAAAAAAAGAAAAAAGAAAAAAAAAACAGCAAAAATTTAGCTTCATTTTCTTCACTTATTCATTTTATTTTGATAAATATAGAAAATAATTATCAATAATCAGAGTGAGCTAAATTAAAATAAAATATTTCCCAATATTGAAATGATTCTCAAAACAGAATATTTTCTTTCTAGTTTGTATTTTGTCTACACACCCAGCAATGCTCAAGAGTTATACCTGGTTAAGCCACTTGTAAGGCAACCACCCCTACCCACTTTATCATAGCCCAGGCCTATCAATAATTTTAAAGTCCATGTTTTATTATATTCTGCATAAAAATAAACATACTAACTTACTGACTTGAAAAAAAGCTTTGCTTTGCCTTTTCAACTGCTAGTTGAAGAACTTGTAGCTGAGGGTGGGGATTGTAATTTCTCAGAATGTGTTATCAATAAAGAATCCATAAGTAAGTGCAGGACTCTGACAATCTAAGAAAAAATTAGTCACTAGTGAGAAGTTTGTGGACAGTTAAGATTGAGAAGGAAGGACTATATCCCAATATTTTAGTAGCAATTTCTCAAAAGAAAATTCAAACTGAGTTGGCAGCAACCTATTAGAAACCAAGTTTCACAGTGAGTGAGATATGGTAAGAAAAAAAACTAAAAAGGTTTATATTCAGAGCAAGGGAAAAACATGTGTCAAAACTTTGAGGTGAGTTTTATTTCCTCCACATTGCTAAAAAGAAAAAAAAATAACGCCTTATTAACTGAGAAGCTGCAAAGCTTCTATATGTGTGTATATATATATACATATATATATATATGTATATATACAGATACACATATGTGTATATTTAATGAAGTGGAAATTATTTGAACATCTTAAATGTTAGCCTATATCACAATATAATTGAGGAAGGAAAAGACAAGGAAAAATCTGAAATTAAATATTTTAAAGTTTAGGAAAAGTTAGTCCTTGCTATATTATAAGATTAAGATATATTCCATGACAATGAAGAAACAACAACAACTTGCTTTATGGGCAGGATTCCCTACCTTGCCAACTATTGGTGAAATTGAAATCAGAAGAAACTCTGTGACACCCAGGCTTTGACCTAGGATCTGTGCAAAACCCAAGATCTCTAATTACAGATGCCTGACTACAACAACCGCAACTGAATAGAAATTTTTCTGAGACCATGAAGGAAGACCTTGGAAGTCTAACTATCAGTATGCCTGGAGACTGTAGTCAGTCTTATGACAGTATGCTTCAAGGGTGGAGACATCCTATTTCTTTTAGGCCAAAAGTATTTTCCTTTCTAATTTCCCCAATGCAGTAATCTTCAACCTATACCAAAAAAAATAAAATAAATAAAATAAAATAAAAATAAAATAAAACCTGCTACACTCTCCTCCCTTTTTAAAAAACTTTTAAAAAATTTATTTTATTTATTCTTCTACATAGGGACTTCTACGTTTTTTAGAGAACCTGGAGACATAAATCACTTTACCTTATATTTCTCTGTCTTTCTACAAATTGAGAGGGAAAAAAGTGGATGAGGCTCAGGGGCCAAGTGATATCAGGTCCATTGGGTGGGAAAAAATGGTCAAAAAATAAATACCCAAGCCAAAGTCAATGACAATAGAATCAATAAACCCAAACTATACCAAGCAAAACACAAATGGACCTGTTATACTAATAATCCAGGGTACTAAGGGTAGATAGAGGTATGGGATGCATGCATGTCAACATTGGTGATGTGAATGGCCCTAATTCAGTCACTATATGCCTAAAATACAACTATGAGGACTTGTACTTTACAATGGTCTCAATTAAAGAATTTTTTAATAAAATTAAAAATTAAAAAAAAAAAACAGTAAGATGCTGAGTCAGGAATAACCCCTGAACATCTCTAGTTGCAACCCCAAAATAGCAACAATCAAAGAATAAAATGCAAAAACTTTTTGAGAGTGAGATTCAATTTCAGAATCAAGGAGTGGAACTTAATTTTAAAGCATTATTCCTGTATGCATGAGTCCTCAGCAACATGCAGACACACACACACACACACACACACACACACACACACACATTTAACTTCAGAGTTGATACTAAATGACATTAAGTGTTTGTCTTTAAAGAACATTTGTCCTCAAACAACTTTATCCGAAAAATGGGGAAATTTGGGCTCAAAAGTTAAGGCACTTTCCTGCACATGGTTGACATAGGTCAATCCCTAACACCTTGAAAGTTCCCCTGAGCATTACCAAAACTCATTCTTAAGGACAGAGCCAGAAATGACCTCAGGTATGCCCACCACAGGGCAAAAGTGAGGGGAAGACATTACTATAAAAAAAAAATAGACATTTGAAAAAATCCGCAACATCACTCATATGTGAAATATAAGGAGGAAAAAATGAAGAAAGCAAGTACTGAACAATGAAAATCCTTGGCAATGGGAGAAAAAAAATTACCAGGCTACAGTTGAGTAGAGTGTGTTAAAGACTAGATGTCAGATGTCAGGTGGCCACAGATCAGTGAGAAGGGCAATTGCTTTGGTGGTGGTAGGCTACAGTGATATTGTATGTCAATAAATACCTTAATCTTTAACACTTTTATCACTTCCTAAAACATTTTTCATTACTTTTTCCTTTATTTAAAGAAAATGCATCACATAATTGACCATAATATTTGTTCCCAGGTAAGTGAAAGCAAAATTTTTGAAAAATAGAAATAATAAATAATAAATAAAATGGAAGAGAGGAAAGGAAAAATAAAAGGATGGAAGGAAGGAAGGAAGGAAAGAAAGAGGAAGGAAACAAGAAAGGAAGGAAACAAGAAAGGAAGGAAACAAGAAAGGAAGGAAACAAGAAAGGAAGGAAACAAGGAAGGAAGGAAGGAAGGAAGGAAGGAAGGAAGGAAGGAAGGAAGGAAGGAAGGAAGGAAGGAAGGAAGGAAGGAAGGAAGGAGGAAGGAAGGAGGAAGGAAGGAAGGAAACAAGAAAGGAAGGAAGGAAGGAGGAAGGAAGGAAGGAGCGAGCAGAGTAGCAAGCCTATTTGTGAAAATTACTGTAATTTCCAATGAAATCATTAATAGAATAGCTGAAGGTTTAGTAAACTCTGTTTTCTTTCTTTTTTCTTTTTTATTAATTTATTTATATATATGTGGTTTTGGGTTACACCTGGCAATGCTCAGGGGTTACTCCTGGCTCTACGCTCAGAAATCACTCCTGGCAGGTTTAGGGGATCATATGGGAGAAGAAATGAAGATACGCTTTGATAAAAAAGAAATACAAATGGCCAAAAGGCACATGAAAAAATGCTCCACATCACTAATCATCAGGGATATGCAAATCAAAACAACTATGAGATACCATCTCACACCACAGAGATTGGCATACATCACAAAGAATGAGAACAATCAGTGCTGGTGGGGATGTGGGGAGAAAGGAATTCTTATCCACTGCTGGTGGGAATGCCATCTAGTCCAAGCTCTATGGAAAGCAATATGGAGATTTCTCCAAAATCTGGAAATTGAACTCCCATTCGACCCAGCTATTCCACTACTAGGTATATAACCTAAGAACACAAGAATACAATACAAAAACCCCTTCCTCACACCTATATTTATTGCAGCACTATTCACAATAGCCAGGCTCTGGAAACAACCAAGATGCCCTTCAACAGACGAATGGCTAAAGAAACTGTGGTACATGTACACAATGGAATATTATGCAGCCGTCAGGAGAGATGAAGTCAGGAAATTTTCCCGTACATGGATGTACATGGAATCTATCATGCTGAGTGAAATAAGTCAGAGGGAGAGAGAGAGAGAGAGAAGCAGAATAGTCTCACTCATCCATGGGTTTTAAGAAAATAAAAGTCATTTTTGCAACAATCCTCAGAGACAATGAAAGGAGGTCTGGAACTTCCAGCTCACTTCATGAAGCTCACCACAAAGAATGGTGAGTGCAGTTATAGAAATAACTACACAGAGAACTACCATAATCATGTGAATGAATGAGGGAACTGAAAGCCTGTCTGGAGTACAGGTGGGGGTCGGGTGGGATGGAGGGAGATTTGGGACATTGGTGCTGAAAATGTTGCACTGTTGAAGGGGGCGTTATTTACATGACTGAAACCTAATCACAATCATATTTGTAATCAAGATGTTTAAGTAAAGAAAAATAAAGGAAAAAATAAAGGTGTGAAAGATTTCGTTAGTGAAAAAAAAAATAAAGAAAGGCAAATGCTGTACCTTCATACTATCTCTCTGGCCCCTTCTTTCTTTTTAAACTTCATTTAAACACCATGATTTACAAAGTTGTTCAAAAAACAGTTGTTCCAGGTATCCAACATTTAACACCAATTCTACCATCAATGTGGCCCTACTCCACCAAAAGCTTCCAGCTTCCCACTCAGGCCCTAAGCCTTTCTCCCAGAAGACCCAAAATAATTTACTTCATCAAAAATATAATATTTTAAATGCTAAAAAATTATCAATTATATAATATTCAAAACAATAATGAAAAGATCACCTTTTGGGGGGCCTGGAGTGGTGGCACAACAGTAGGGTGTTTGCCTTGCATATGGTTAACCTAGGACATCCCCCGGCATCCCATATGGTCCCCCTAGCCAGGAGCGATTTCTAAGCACATAGCCAGAAGTAACCTCTGACCATCACTGGGTGTGGCCCAAAAACCAAAAGAAAAAGAAAAATCACCATTTTTGCTAGTGAGAAAAGACTCTTAAAAAGGACAGAAACTAGTGCTGGCAAGAATGTGGGGGTGAAATCAACTTTCATTGCTACCAGTGGAAACTGGATCAGTTTCTATAAAATACAATATAAGGATTTTTTTTAGAAGTCAGAGCAATAGTTCTGACAAGGTAGTTTACCTAACATATAGGTGGCCTGCGTTCAATCCCAAGCAATATATATGGTTCCTCTAGCCTAACAGGTGTAAACTTCACATGCCTCATTGTCTCATAGATCAAACTTTTTTTTCTAAGTACTAGTTGGAAAAGCATCAAAGTATTTGGAATTTTGCATTGTCCAAAAGAGCAGAATATTCACTTAAGAAAAAAATGCAACAAAAGGAAGCAAAGCCAATCTTCCCTTGTGCTCCTTTTCAACTGCCAGCTCATTATATTGTAGGACAAAAACTATACAGAGATTTTAATCCAGCATACACACTCAATTAGTATTTGGCAACATGTTCCTTGGCAGGGATTTTTCTAAGCAAGATTTTAATGTGAAGAGGCTTGCTTTTTAATAGATATTTGTGCAGGTGTATACATGTGTTGCATATCAATCATACATGCATTTATAGAGAGCTTTGATCAGACAGCAGTGAAATAAAGGAGACAGAAGCATCCACTGTCTTGGATGACTATAAACATGTCTCAGGATTTATCTGCGTATCCTATCAGTTCTGTTAAATAAACAGCAAAAGTGCAGATTCACTTAAAACAAAAGCTTCAGAAAGCATATAAACCTTGATATAGGTTCTGGAATTTATATTGTTTCTATTTCTTAACAGAATTGTTGAGCTAAATTAAATGAATTTTGACATACATTTAACTTTATCTTATTGAAAACAATGGATCATTCATCATATTCTCATGTAAAACTATATCTAGTCTCCCATAGCAACTCAAAATAACAAGCACCTCACACGCTTGATTCTGTTTAATTAGTATTGAAGAAATATTCCAGAAATGGATTAAATTCCAGTTGATGTTCAACTACAAAGTATAGTGTTTATTATCATCAGAATAAATACTGAAGTATAGTGTTGTTTGAGGAAGAAGAATACCCCTGCAAATCCATATTAAAAAAAAGAGTGGTACTGGAGAGTTATAAAAGACTTCTGCTTTTTTGGGAACAAGGTTGGAGGGAGGACAACATTGGTAGAGAGAATGTCCCAGATTCAATGTCACTGTGTACCTAAAATACTACTGTGAATGATTTGAAATCCACTTTGGTCAAAATAAAAATTATTATAAAAAAAAGACTTCTGTTTATTAAGATATCTACTACTTCTGAGGAAATTCCAAAACATCCTGTGCTAAGAAATGGTATTTCAAGCACCAAAACAATGACATAGGTGGTATACATGCTGAACTCAGTATGTTTTAGAAAGTCCTGGTGAATGGCATACTTCTGTTTTGAATAAAAACAGCTAAAATTCTCCCTTATAAGACTCTGAAAAGCAGAGCCCAGAGAATGGAGCAGCCACATATGAATATATGTGGAGACTGTCATTTCACAAAACAATCTGCACTCAGCAGCTTTGTTTTCCTATCACTCCATTCCTCTTGCCTCTGGGAGCAAGTGAATAATGTTTGGGGAAATAATAACATTAGATTTTGCAGAGTGAGTACTAGAGAAAATCCAACACAATAGCTAGAATGAAAGTGAGAATCTAAGAATCTAAATGGACAGATTTAAAATAGCTTTATTTTTACAAAGTGTACAGTCCTCCTGCAGATAAGAAGTTTTTAAAATATCCTATGACTTTTCCAGTTACATCACTTTCAGGATTTTACCCTATACCTGTGACCATTTTAACTAAAAACATTTTTCAAAGATAGTTACCTAATAGTAGGAAATTAAAAACAATCTGAACATCCAACAGGAGGAAAATGTTTGTTTCTGTATAATGATATGATCAAAGGGTCAGGATTAAAATATGCAAAATGATGCCAAATAAAATAATATTTAAATCTATGTATGGTAAAGATATATAAAACAACATTTAGGTTGCTTTAGATAGCAAATTATGGGACTTCTTTATATTATGCCTATAATCTGAAAATACATAACAAAATATCACACCTTACTAACAAAACTGCACAAGAAATACTTCACCTAAAAAATATAAATGGCATTTTGCTTTTGATATATATGCTCTATAAAACCAAAGATTTTCATTTCACTTATATTTGTCTCTCACATAACTAACACAGTACCCAGTCTATAAAAGTTGTTTAATAAATCTTTAAATAAATATCTATTGATAAAACACAGATAAAATGATCAAGCAAAGACAAGAACTCTCAGTCTTAAATTGTGTGGAAGTCAAAGAGTAGGGCAAAATAGATTCGATCTAATCATCTAAGCACCCTTTCTATTTAATGGGGTAGGTTGGTGAAGCACTGTGGATCAACAGCTCAAAGTTATTTAAATATTCACTCTACCAATATCTACAAGAAAGTCACTTCATCTCAGTATAACTTGATTTCAGAATATGTAAAAGTCATATGTGTATATATTACATATACCTAAGACATTTTGACTATATTGAACTGGTGGTCAATTTGCCTCTTCCACTGTCTTTACTAAACATAAACATCATAGTTTGTCCATGTTCATATGAGTTTACAGTGGTCCTCAAACTACAGCCCACGGGCAACATATTGTATTTGTTCCTGTTTTGTTTCTTCACTTCAAAATAAGATATATGCAGTGTGCATGAGAATTTGTTTACAATTTTTGTTTTTACTGTAGTCTGGTCCTCCAACGTTCTGAGGGAGAGTAAACTGGCCCCAGTTTAAAAAGTTTGAGAACAACTGCTTTAGATAGTAGTTCAAAGTTCCTATCCTATGACCACTTATCTTAAAACTTAAAGGGAATAAATTCTTCAACCAACATTATACAGTGAAATAAGCCCTTTGAAATTAAAGTCATAATCACATTCGCACTCAATTTTTTCTGAACGGTTTGGGAGAAAAGTAGAAACATTCCTTTTTTCTTCCAATAAAATAATATGTAGTGGAGTATTGTTACAATACTGCATATATGTTGAGCAGAATTTATATTTTACTTTGAGATTTCTCTCCAAGGAGCTTTTAAGTAGCAGTTCCCCTTTTATAACGATTCCTTTTCAAAGGCACAGGAGTCTGCTAAAGTTTTCATTTACTTCTATAAATGAAACACTGTCTGCAAGAACAAAAGGAAACATGAACACAATTTATTAGAAAATGATAAGCTAAGAGAAGCTGATCTACTTAGGGCTGATTATTACACCATTTGCTCTTCATGCAATATCTGACATCATTGTAAAAGCCAGACATCTCAGCTGTAGGCACAAGAGGGTACTCAGCAAAGCACCATTTAAGGCAAAAAGCATTATGTGATGAGCAAAGGCCTACAGTTGAAACACACTGTGCCCCAAGTTATTCCAGAAAATGATCTGTCAGTGTCAAGGAAGGGAGAAAAGATAATTCTTAAACTGCAGCCTATTTCAGTAACTAGAGTGAAAACAAAGATTTAGCTGGTGCCTGATTCACTAAGTCTCTATCTCCCACAGGGATTTTCAAGAAGAAAGAAAAATCACAACTCTTTAGAGAAAAAGAATATTTTCCTAATAAACTTAACATATGAGAAATAAATAATAGCTGGTCCACAGTTGTATTGTATAATTATAGCTCTGATCTGATATACATCTTAATCCTTTGCATTTTTTCTTAATAACAAGCATTGGAATATCATCCAACTCTAGGCATAGAACCTTCAAACTAAATATCTATAGACTCTGAAACACAGAAACTTAAGCCCACGGGGAGTGTTTCTTCAACATCTTCATTTACCAGAGGGCAAAAGCTGTTAAAATTCAGTTTTGGGGCCGGAGAGATAGCATGGAGGTAAGGCGTTTGCCTTCCATGCAGGAGGTCATTGGTTTGAATCCCTGTGTCCCAAATGGTCTCCTGTGCCTGCCAGGAGCGATTGCTGAGCCTAGAGCCAGAAATAACCCCTGAGCACTGCCGGGTGTGACCCCAAAACCACAAAAAAAAAAATCAAAGAAAGAGTTTTAAAATTCAACTTTTCAAGAAAAAGTTACCTTTTCCTAAATTTTGTAACTTATTTTTTTATTTAACACTGGTGAAGGGGGATTTTCTTTTTGTGAGTGAAATCCAACTATAGTCATGTTTGTAATCACGGTGTTTAAATAAAGATATTATTTAAAAACAAATATTTGTAATGTCCATACATACTAAACTCAGTTATGTGTGCTGTATATAGTTTTATTAAAAATTCCTAAACATATGTATTTCAGATAATAAATTTAGGAGAAAATGCAGAGGATTTAGAGCAACGTACGCGTTTATTGTTGGTAGGAATGCAAAACATTTCAATATTTTTGAAAGGCTTTTTGGTAGATTCTTATCAAATTAAGTATAATCTGAATAAAAATATTATACAACAATAATACTTCTTAGTATCTCACCAGAAACTTGAGCATATGCCCATACAACAATGTGCATAAGAATATTTAGAGCAGCTTTGGATAAAATTGCCAAACATGGGAGCAAAAAGGATGTCCTTCAGTAAGTAAATGGATAAATAAACTCTTTACACCAGTGTATTGGAATAGTTTTCAATATTAAAATGAAATGAGCTATTCAACCATGTAAAGACCTGCTGAAGCCTTAAGTGTGTATCACTCTGTGGAAACAAATAAATCTGCAAAAACTACACTGAATGGCCTTAAATTTTTTACGGTATATAAAAGGAAAACCATGAAAATACTACAAATATCAGAAGTTAAAGGAAAGAGAGGGTGAATAGGTATAGTAAATAGGCTTAGAGAAAATACTTTGCTTGCTATCATAATGACACAAATACACTACTATATTTTTTCCAAACCCATAGAATGCACAATACCAAGAATGAATCTTAATAATGTATTGTGACCTATGAATTTCAATTATTATCTATCAGAACAAGTTTAGCAATTTAATTAATATACAATTCTGTGTGATTACAGAGAGGACATGCTTTTGGGAATGAGAATATGGAAAAAACTTTATATCATCTCATTAATCTTTTTTAAGTGTTATGCACTTGAAGTGTCCATAAAAACTTAATTATATTAATAAATAACAAGAAGTACAAAACAGAATAATGAGAGTAATCAGATAAACACCAAGAAGGTGGAAATTCACCAAAAAGATATTTGGTCAAAAATATGAAGATATATGCCAGAATAAGGTTAGGGATAAGGTCTCCTTGTAATTAGGCCAAGGCTTTTTTTTTTCCATTTTACCCATATTTTGCTGGACCTATGCAAACAACAACAATTGCCACTGTCATACTGTTATCACTGTTTTTTTTTTAACTCTTATCCTTTTTTTTTTTTTAAAAAAAAAAGAGCTTACTAAACTTTCTGCTGGTGCTTCAACGAATTCATTGTTAGTCAATAATTTTCAAACATATTCTTTCCTTTCTATTTTATCTCTTTAGTTTTACTTTACATTTTCTATTTTTTAAAAAATATGTTACTTTTGGTCTTCCTAAAAATGTATTATTATCAGTTATGTCAAATATGTAATGCATTTTTTTAAATAAATTAATTAACATTTAAAAATGAAGAGAGATGTAGAATGAGCTGTGTAACTATATTAAAAAAGATTCCAGGCAGAGTTTTAAAGTTATTGCAAAGTCCATAAAGTGAGATCAAGATAAAATTAGAGAAATCAGCACTATTAAAATCTCTACTTGATGCACTGATAAAATTGTTCATACATTTGAAGAACAAAGATGAGAAGTCATGGAGATTGATATGGAAGAAATACATAGTAGGGGAGAAGAGGTTGAGTTTCCTAACTCATTACCTAGCCTGATAAGAGCTCTACAACATTTTCTTTTTGTTACCTAGTCTCTTACCTTTCTATGTTCATATTGCTCAGACTTGCCTTTTTCATGTAGGGGCAATAAAGCTGGTCCCTCTCATGTTTTCAGGTTCTCACTTCATTGCCTTTGCATCACTTTCACAGTTGTTAAAATAGAAATAATAGAATTGTTAAAATAAAAAGAGGACAAAAGGAAAGCATGTTCTTGTATTAAAACTTTACCAACTGGGAATGTTCTCTGGTTCAACTCCTGTGGAAAATGGTGTGGAGAGACGACAGCAAACTTAGAATTGAGCTGCCATATAACCCAAAAATTCCACTTACCCCTGGAAACTTTCATTCAGAAGGACATTTGTATGTCATTATTTATTGCTGCACTTAGTACAATAAATAAGATATGAAATTAGCTTAAGTAAATGAATTGCGAAGATGTGGTATATATACACAATGGAATACTGCCACTGCAAGGAATGATGAAATAAATCAAGCAATTTGCTGCAACCGGTTTGGAACTGGAAGATACCATATTGAGTGAAGTAAGCCAGAAGAAGAAAGACAAGGATAAGATGATCTCACTTATCTGTAATATGTAGAATAACTGGATGAGCAAAGAATATATAATATAGCAAAGAAGGTCTCACCCTTGGTCCCAGAGCTTAAGGAGGAGAAATACAGAAAAAGAAAAACAATAAAAGCAGGAAGGAAGAAGATGAAAAAGGGAAGTAATCAGGGAACAGAATTAGGGCTGCTATTATACTGAGGTGCTATAAAACCAAAGCATAGTTTCAATAACTGAAAATATGAACTAAAACCACCAAACTGTGTAATGTGCCTGACAAGGTAGCAGGCAGGGGCTGGTGGTGAGTCTGGCGGTTGGGGGTGGGGGGGCAGGTGATGTTGTGTGGGAGGAGCACTGGTGATGGGAGTTGACACTGGTAGAAGAATTGGTGTCAAAATACTATATGACTAAAATGCAACTATCTATAACTTTGTAAATCACAGTTCTAAATAAAAAACAATTTATGGAAATAATAAATAAAAATAAAACTTTCACCACCAAGTGAAGAAGCAGTCAAGAAGATCAAGGGAACCTAGAAGAATATTTTTGTTAAATATGCTAATAAAAATATTTATATTAATTACTGTTTTTGAGTGGTAAAATAATTATTAGAAGTTTAATTATTTTTCTACTTGGATATCAATAATAAAAAATTTATTAAATATTATTTTGAGGACCAAAGTGAAAGTACAGTAAGTAGAGCATTTGTCTTGCATGCAGGCATCCTGGGCTAGCTAGTTCTCCAAAACCGTATCCAGTCTCTTGAGACCCACTAGGAATGATTCTTGAGCACAGATCCAAGAAAAAAGCCTGAGCAAGTATTACTGAATGTGACCCCAAACACAGCCTCAGAATAAATAATAAATATTAAACAAATTAATTAGATTAATTTATTAATCTAGATAATTTTCTAGATATTAATCTAGATCAGAGGTCCTCAAACTTTTAAAACAGGGGGCCAGTTCACTGTCCTTCAGACTGTTGGAGGGCCAGATTATAGTAAAAACAAAAATTATGAACAAATTTCTATGCATACTGCATATATCTTATTTAGAAGTGAAGAAACAAAATGGGAATAAATACAATTTGTGGCCCGCGGGCCGTAGTTTGAAGACCCCTGATCTAGATATTTTGCACATCTAATCAGATAACAGTTGTAATTATTATGAGCACTCCCCTTTTTCAATAAAAATTATTTTTAACTATCTTACCTTCTCCATAGTCCAAAGATTTACAGGGAATTCTATTTCTTTCAAGAAAATTTACTTCTTGACATATCTCTTTTGGGAAGAAGTCAGCAATACATGCTATCTGGTCCTATCCTTTGATCATCAGATGTTTTCATTTCTTCCTTATCTGTTCTGGAAAGTTGCAGTCCTCAATCACTGTTTACTTCCCTTGCTCTGAGAAGTATTTGTTTTATGCATCTGTTTCTCTGCTCTTCCTTTGTTCACAAAGACAAGCAAAGCTTAAGGGGTTCAGTAGTGCCTCCATCTGCTACAAATCTTCCCCTTACCATATTTCGTTGCTGCAGACTCTGGAAAATACTGTTCATTAAAGAGTCAGGCATTGACTGGGACACACTGTCAGGAGCGTAAAATTAATATTTTTCTCACTAAACAGAGAAAGCTGTTCTGTCCTGGATGAAGAGATGTATTGTTACACCTCTGAAACCTGTGTTGACAGCTTCTTACTTCAAAAGAAAGGTTTAGGATTAAAAAGTTTTCTAAGTATATGTGCACACCAGTTCATCTTTAGGTGCTCTGGACTTTAAGACTTTTTGTATGTGTTTTCTTTCAGTCTTAGTCTTGGATTCCATTTTAGCATTTACAAGATTTATTATATATTTAGCACTTCTTCATTATATATACGCCTTATTTCAAGTATGCTTGCCATCCACTCTGCTTCTCTTACATATATACATTGGTTTCCTCTTTAGTGCTCTTAACGCTTTTAATCTGGTAATTTATAACTCCCAGTCAAGCATTTTCCCACTAATATATAAATGGATGGCAAAACTAACCTTTGGAAATTATTTAACATCATCTATCTTGCCATTCTTTCCATTTTTTCCCTATATATTTACTTCCCATTATTTGAGTTACCATTTCAAATGAAAACAAAACATGACACTTATATGTTAGAGTCATCTAAGAGGACATTTTAATGGATTTTCCAGAAATTTGAGAATAATTTGGAAGCAAGTATATTAATCCTGAGTCACAACATCCTCTGGTGTTTTTTATTTTTATTGTATTAATAGGAGGTAAAACAGAAAAGATTCAAACCATTATTTATAAAGATGCTTCATTAAATATATTTGAAATACAACACAAAACTCAGACTAAATATATAATTACAGGGTTTCCCCACTATTCTAAAATAAACTAAAATAAACTGTTCCTATAAAACCTTGGGTAAGTCAAAAATGGCATACAAAAACAGCTATCATGAATTAATAACTAAATAATATTGTGTATTACAATTGCCCCCAAAATAAAATATCTAATCATTTCAAGTAACATATAGCATAGTAAAAGAAAGATGATCTAATAAACAGTATGTATAAAATGTCATCATGGAAGAAGTTATGTGGTGTCCCTCTTGCTGTTTTCATATATGACACCTCTAAAGTATTTGTTGCAAGAAGAAGAAAAAACAACTGAATATTATCTTCTTTTTTGGCTATATCTCATAGAGTGAAAATCCTCTTCCAGATAAGTGAAACAATCATATTCATATCCACACACTAATCTACTATTTTCTTCTAATTATTCACTATCGCATAATATTTAATTTATCCCCAGCCTTGCTTTATAACTATTACAAAATCTATACCAACTTTGACTTCTAGGAAATCAATTACCTTATAAGTACATACACAAAGTCATTTCAAGGACTTGTTTCTTTTCTATCATCATGACTTCAGCATGAATGAGACTATGTATCAGGCCTAGTTTTGCTGCTGGAGAAGTAAAGTTTTGATCCTGCAGGGGTACTCAAGAAATTATTTTATCCTTAAGAAGTTTTAGTTCATAAGTGAAGATTTATTTGGACCTGCATAGAAGCTTCTCAAAATTTTCAGAGTAGGGCCGGGCGGTGGCGCTAAAGGTAAGGTGCCTGCGCTAGCCTTGGACGGACCGCGGTTCGATCCCCCGGTGTCCCATATGGTCCCCCAAGCCAGGAGCAACTTCTGAGCACATAGCCAGGAGTAACCCCTGAGCGTTACCGGGTGTGGCCCAAAAACAAAAAAAAAAAATTTTCAGAGTAGCATTGGTCTTGTAAAAACAAAGACTGAGGTTATATTCTCATCTCAGACACATTCCACTAGCTATATCCTCTTGCTTGCTATCCATAAAGAACCTTCAAAAATGAATTTACACTAGAAGTCTTCAGGAATTTCTGATCTTTGATTTCCACCTACAAACCACCCCCTGGCATTTTTCTATTACAATTATTATATGTATTGGGTCAGTTCTTTGGGAAATTAGTTAGCAAGACAGAAAAAGAAACACAAGAAATTAATTGGGGGCATTGATGGCCTACAAACAAGAAAGGAGAGAATGAATAGGAGAAAGGTAGAACACGATCCAACATAAACCAGAGAGAAGAAAGAAAGTGATCAAGAGCTTCAGCCTAAAGTGCAGATTTTTTGGGGGGGGAGGGGGGGGTCACACTTGGCAGCAATCAGGGGTTACTCTCCTGGCAGGGATGCTGGGATTCGAACCACCGTTCTTCTGCATGCAAGGAAAATGCCTTACCTTCATGCTATATTGCCAGCCCCATAAAGTGTAGATTTTTAAAGTGAGAGTCATTCTCAACACATCCAACATGGAGCTCTAGAGCTCTAGAGCAAGGCGACATGAAAAAAAGGAAATTGATGCACAAATTTTGGATTTGTTTCAGACAAACATCTTTCACTTTTGTACTTTTGTACTTTCACTGTCCTAATCACTGCTTGCTGCAAATTTAATAGAGATGGGCAGAAGTGGAAATTAGGAATGAATATTGTAGTGTTGCAATTAAAAATATATCTTTCTCTTAAAAGATGCAAGTACCAGCAGTGACATTGAATGCTTTCACACCTGTATCTGATTTCTTTTGATATGCAATGTTATAAAATTTCACAGCTTCAGCTTATAGTGGATCAATTGTGGAAGTCTTTCTCAAAAAAATATAATACTATGCTGGGAAGCAAAACCACATGTTATCTATACATGTAATTGAGGAACAGAAGGATAACTTCCCTCTTAGAAGAAAATAAAATCTCTGGGGGGATAATGGACTTAAATAGACAAAACTTACAAAGTGGCTTAAATCATACTGCGGGTGGATTACATGGTAAAGAACGATTGCTGATGGGATTCAAGGTCACATTCCTCCAGGCAAGCTGTGTTCAATTAATTTGGATTTCTTGAGAAGGCAAAAGCATATCAGTAAGATTGATGCCTATGGGGTGACTTAGTCATCACAGTGCCCCCAAGAATTCACAGATAAATAGTGTACTGGGCTTAACAAATAAGATAAGGATTAAGAGTAGGCTTGAAATCTGACTTGTTTATTTGTATGCCAGGTATTGCAAAGTATAGCAGTAAGAAAGATTATGTGCAGGAGCGATGTGTATGCAGAGGCATGATTGTGCTAACCTGGATAGCAAAGAGCAAGGAAAACTCCAGAACTCCAGGCTCTGCAGCCAAGAGGACTTATCACTATAGGAAAGGAGTTAATGAGCCATTCGGAAATGTGCTGCTTCTGTGTTTAAGTTGAATAAAGAAAAAACTGGGAACATAGTACATCAACTTACTGACTTGTTTAAATGCCCTTCAGATTTTTATACATTTCACCAACTTATAGCATCTATCAGAAAACTTGTCAGGATTCTTCTGAGAAACAGAACCAATTGTATGTGTATATCTATTTATTAAAGGAATAATAATGGATGTTTAACTTGCACGATAATGAATGCTAAATTCCATTCTCTACTTCAGGCAAACAGAGACTAGTAAAGTCCATAATATAGTTCAGTTCTTGACCACAGACCAGGGAGAAAGTAATAGAACACTGAGTAGGATGTTTGCCTTGCACAAGGTCAACTCAGATTCAAATCCAGGCTTCCCATATGGTCCCTCAAGCACCACTATGTACAATTCCTGAGTGCAGAGCCCGGAATACTACCTGAGGATTACTGGGTGTGTCCAAAGAGTAAAACAAATAAACAAAACAAAATAAATATCAAGAACCCAGAGGAGAGGCCGGAGAGATAGCACGGAGGTAAGGCATTTGCCTTTCATGCAGAAGGTCATTGGTTCAAATCCCGGAGTCCCATAATGTCCCCCATGCCTGCCAAGGGCTATTTCTGAGCAGATAGCCAGGAGTAACCCCTGAGCACCGCTGGTGTGTCCCAAAAACCAAAAACCAAAAATAAAAAAAAAAAGAACCCAGAAGAGAACCAAAGTAACCTATAAGTTGCTGTATAAGTCTAAATATCAAAGAACCGGGAAAGCACAGAGATAATAAAGCAGAAATGGGTCCAGAGCAACAGCACAGTGGGTAGGGCATATGCCTTGCACTCGGTTAAACCCAGGACTGATCCCCAGCATCCCATAGCTTGCCAGGAGTTATTTCTGAGCTCAGAGCCAGGAGTAACTCCGGAGCTGGGTGTAGCCCAGAAACAAACAAGCAAACAAACAAAAATAAAGGGAAAAAGGCAGAAAGGACATTTGAAATCTAGGACAGAACAAATTCTTCATCCTCTGTCTGATTTGGTTCTATACAAATCCTCAGTGAATAGACAATGTATATGTACATTAATGAGTTTAATCTTCTTTTATGAGTCTACAATACTAATGTCTACTTGGAAATGTCCTTATGGACACTCAGAAATAATGTTTTGCCCATATTTAACCATCCTATAGTTCAGCCACGTTGACAAATAAAATAGCCCTCATAAACTTCATAAACTTACAATTTCTTGACAACTCCAATGTTCTAAGGTTTTGGATTTTGTATGAAAAACTGATTTTTTCCAGCTGATTGAATATATCAGTCTCAATCCACATTTAAGGTACTCACTACTAAAAATACTTTGAAACTAGTGATGTATTTTTATTGTAAACTGAGGGAATTTGCATACTGAATTTTATGACCTATAGCCATAACTCTCCTAAAAATAAAATACTCATATAAGCTTTCCTTTCTAACCTGAAGACAAAATTAAGTAAATTTAAATTTGATTATTTGCATTTTATAATGTCTTTAGTCATTTAAAAAGCCTGAAACTGGAAAACTTTTTACCTCATTAAAGGAACTTTTCTCCTACATTTAATGTACTATTTAAAGAATACAACTTTCAATCTTTAGCTTTGTCTACCATGAATAATAGTACTGACTGACTGCAGTACCATATCTGCCTCAGGCATAATATGAATTTGAAGTTCTTGCAATTTCTCATTCTCTTGAAGTTAAAAATGGAGTTGAAATGTCATAACAATTTCAAACCTACATAGAAGCTATCTACCTGGCAACTGTACAGTACTACTAGATCCTATAGAAAATTTGCCAAAAGAAATAGCACAAAGAATATTCGTAAATCTACTATTTAAGATGGTAATTAAGTTAAAGAGAATTTCAAAATATAATAAACACTCATTGTAGCTAATACTTTAGTCTTAATTGGGAAGTGAGGGTGATAGTTTAAAATATGAACTATATGTTTAACTCAAAATATTACCATTATCTAAGTTTAAAAAATGTTATTTGCATAATGAACAAAAAGTTAATTAGGAAGAAACATTTTTAAATGTTTCAGGTACCCAAGAGATAGCCCAGAATTTAAGCCACTTTTGCTGAATGCATTTCACACTTGTTTGCTGCCCAGCAGAACATCGGATATCCAGGTACTACTTTAAGTGATCCCTAAGCATGGAATCAGGATTAAGTCCTAAGCACAAGAGAATGTAGACAAAATTCCATCAAAAACAAATTACAAAGTAAGACAAATATTTCATATAATGTTATATTTTATATATTATAATAAATTAGATACTAAAATATTAATGACAATTAAAGTACACCATATAAGTTAAAAATTCATAATAAAAGACCTATAGATTTAAAAAAATTGATGCTTCATGAAACTAATAGTCATTCAAAAGAATATGAAGCAATTATTACCTATATTTCTAACATAATTAGAAATTCCCAATGGTCTAGACCCCAAAAGTCAAATACCAAAGAAGCCAAGATAAAATAGACTCTTTTTCATTACACTTAACCATTTTTTGTTACAATAATGCAAGCCATGTGTCTAAAAGGGTGAAAAAAGGAAAACTGAGCGCTAGTACGTGAGAGAGAGAGAGAGAAGAGAGAGAGGAGAGAGAGAAGAGAGAGAGAAGAGAGAGAGGAGAGAGAGAGGAGACAGAGAGAGAGGGGGGGGGGGTCTACCAAAGAGGCAGACAAGGTGTAGGGCGTGGTGTGGAGCATGATGTAGGGCATGGTGGGGAGAAACAGCAGGGAATTTATGGAGGGAATTGTGACTGGTTGTTACAAAAACTCAATTATGAGCAACTTTGTAACTAACTATAACTCATAGTGGCTCAATTAAAAAATATTTTAGGGGCACGAGCCATTGCACAGTGGGTAAGGCATTTGCCTTGCTCGTGTCCGACCTGGGAAGGACCCAGGTTCGATTCCCAGAATCTCATATGGTACCTCAAATCTTCCAGGAGTGATTTTTGAGTGCAGAGCCAGGAGTAATCCCCAAGAGTCACCAGGTCTGGCCAGAAACAAAAAATGAATCTATATATATATATATATATATATATATATATATATATATATATATATATATATATATATATATACACACACACATACATACATACATACACATACATATTAAAATAAAATTTAAAAATCACTTTTGGGAAAAAAATTAGAATTTACTTTGTAAACAAACGGATAAGTCACTAAACTATATTGCGTGCACTTTGAGGAAATAAAATTGATTTTTAAAATGCACATATATACCTGGAAAAGAAAATCACATTTGAAAAAATATATATATATAAGTAGTACAAAAGTGTTTCAGCATAGTGGAGTTAAAAGTTCCCTTATTTGGGGGGAACTGGAGTGACTACAGTAGCTAGAGCATTTGCCTTGAAACAACCAACCAATATTGTATCCCAAGCAGGAATAATTTCTGAGCACAGAGCCAGGAGTAATCCCTGAGCACTGCTGGATGTGGCCCCAAACCCAGCCCGAAATAAATTTCCTGTTACCATGTGATTTAATAAAACTTTTTAAAAACTTCCCCTTATATTTTATTTTAAAAATGTAAATGCTTCTGTTTCTGGTGTGTTTTGTTCTCTTGAACTTGCTGTGTCCTCGTCCCAACTGGACCTGGGCTGAAACTTTACACATTGCAGACACTGGATTAGTTGGATCACCTATAATGTGAGATCCTAGGGGAAGGGAAGGAGAAGCACAATTCTCCTACTCTCCTTTGAACTAAATGTCATAACAGCAGTATTTCCTCTGAGCCACTAGTCATCTGCAGGCATGTCCACCAAAAATTAGGTTAGGCGGGTGCCCCTTTCTCCCATTCTCCCTTTAGTCAAGAGTAGCCTTTTACCAACCTAAGAAATGGTAAATTTTTATTAACTTATGGTGCTCATCCTGGGCTGCTTTGTTATCTTCTGTGTGGCTTATATCATTGGTGATATTTTCTATAATAACATTTTTCTATTAGCTTTCTTCTGTTTTAAATAATTGAACAAATTCTGTTGAAATGAGTAACTGAGCCCTGCTCTGTTGGATCTAATTTTTTCCTCTCCCTTTTTATTTATTTTTTTTTCGGGCCACACCCGTTTGATGCTCAGAGGTTATTCCTGGCTAAGCACTCAGGAATTGCCCCTGGCTTTGGGGGACCATATGGGACACCGGGTGAATGAACCGCAGTCCTTCCTTGGCTAGCGCTTGGAAGGCAGAGACCTTACCTCTAGCACCACCTCGCCGGCCCCTCCTCTCTCTTTTTAAATTTTAAAAAACAAATGCCACTAAAAATAAATTAAAATTAACAACACCATATACCTTTTTTAATACTCCTCACCTACATGGCTTCTGGTAAGCTCAGTTTTGTTGCTAAAGTCCAAAAGTCACTAGTTTATCCTGTTTTATATATATATATATATATATATATATATATATATATATATATATATATATATGTGTGTGTGTGTGTGTGTGTGTGTGTGTGTGTGTGTGTGTGTGTGTGTGTGTGTGTGTGTGTGTGTGTGTGTGTGTGTGTGTATTTGTTTTGCTTCCTTAGGCAGATCAAGAAACCAAGGCCTGGTCCAGTTACAAAAGCAATGTCACAGTTCAGTGTAGCAGCAAATGTTCATTCAATCTTGCAGGATTGTACTCTTGAAAACCCAGACCCAAAATGCCCTTAGGTTGTAGGTGAAGTTGCATGTGGGATGCAGCTTAATCTACACAAAAGGTCACTTGCAATGTCTTTTATTTTTACTTCTTTTTTATATTCTTTATCATGTGTACACTACAAACAAGAGAGTCACCCAATGTTTATCCTTGTAACTGATTTCATATAGTCCTTCAAGTTCTTTCTGAAAATTATTAAATTTCATCCTTTTGTTGTTGTTGTTTGGGCCACACAATGTAGGTTCAGGGGTTATTCTGCTCAGAAATAATTTCTGGCTGACTCAGGAGATCATGTGGGATGCCAGGGTACAAACCAGGGTCCCAGGTCCTCAGAGTGCAAGGCAAACAATACCCTACCACTGTGCTATCACTCCAGCACCAATTTTTTTCTTTTCTATATTAGTAGGAAACCATTGAATATATCACATATCATCTATCAGTGGGCTTTTATGTTGTTTTTATATCTTGGATATTTTTGTTAAAATGTTTTTTGAATAGGGAATATTAAAATATATATTTCACAGATGTTAGAATGTTATATGATGATTGCCAACTATAGTTTCTTAGTTGATTCATTAAAATTCTGTATAAGTGTGATTGGTTTGTGCTAGAGGGAATTGAACTTGCATCTATAAATTTATTATCATTTATTTTTTCATTTTGTATATTTATTCCATATACCTTTGACTTGATTGTACGTTATTAACACTATAGTTAAGGTTTTTCTACTTAAATGGTATACCTTTCAGGAAAATAAAAAATTAACTTCTTGATAATCTAGAGAAATCAAGGGACTATCAGAAAAACAGATTTCAAAACTATGGATCTCTCTGACACCACAATCTCAAGCACTTAAATTATTGAACAGTAACTGCGGCAACAACAGAAGACATTTATTGAGCTTTGTCTGCATCTCTCTCTTTCAAGTCACTGTATAAATTTAAACCTTTATCCTTATCTAATCCCTCTCCTAGCCCTTTGCGATGAGTAGTACTATTACTATTTCATACATGAAGAAATTCATTCTCCAATAGATCTAGCAATTTGTCCCACAATGTGCAAAAGCAACATGGAGAACAAGGTCAGTCTGACTGAAGATCTGACCTAAAATTGTCCTTTCTCTGTGGAGACAAAAGCAATAGTATACACCAAGCAGGGCACCTGTTATGCATGCAGCAGAGAGGGTTTGATCCTCAGCACCCCATATCATTCAGGAGAGATGACAGCAAAGCACAAGGAGTAATCCTTGAAGATTAATAGTGTGACTCCCACCTAATAATAGTAATATTAATGTTGAGTTAACATTGAATTAATATTAATTAATCAATATCGAACAATAATAAAAAGAATTCCTGTTTACTAGTTGTGGGTAAATTATGTAAAGTGGTAAAGAGTTTCTAAGTTGGACAACTGCCATCAAAGATCTATGCATAAGTGTCCCAAGTGTTTGTGGGGTCAACCTGGTTTTGGACACTACCTTGGACTTGTGGGAGCCAGACCTAAAACAAAAGAATACCAAGGGTTAGAGAAAAGAATGATTCAAATAATTCTCAATGGAAGTTTACAATAGACTTTGACTAAGGCTAAGGTTCTGTATCCTGGCCTCATTAGCATCCCAATTCTATTTAAAAATTATTAATTTCTCCCTGCTTAAAGGAGTGAGAAAAATAGAAAAACACTCTGTGGGACACTGGTCAGTAGCCAAAGTTCTCATATGTAAAAATTTGCCTTATGACCAAACAAAGCTGCAATAAACATGTTCCCAAAGAGCATGTCTGCTTAGCAGATTTTTTTATCCTTTTCTCTGAAAGTTTCTTTATGTTTCTCCTCTCTAGATTACTAATTATGTGGTATTCATTTGAAGTGGAGCGAAAGAGAGATGATAGCCTCAAGAGAAACTCCGCTAACTCACCTTCCACTCCAGATGTGCCTGGAACAGGGGTGCAGAGATAGGGCTAATAAAGCCTGCTGTGAGCTTTATTACTCACCACAGCATATATGTTTGCACCTCTCTGCTTCAACATTTGTGAGAAATCCCCTAAATCCCAATTGCTTTTAATAGTTCAGGAATCAATCCATCCATGTCACTTTCAGGAAACCAGGGAACCCAGGGTGGAGTGAAGAATATATCTTGTGAAGGAAAAGAGTAAAATTCTTCCTAATATCTTCCATGTTCTCTCTCATCCATTCTTTGCTCTTTCAAAAATAATTTTGAAAAGAGAAAAATAGTAAAGAAAATAAATTTAATTGGAAAGAATGAAAGAAAAAATATATTTTTGTGCTCAATAGAAAATATGGGAGTTTACAAAGTAGAGAAAGTGTTTGTCTTTGTTTTAGAGCCATATCCAGAAGTGCTCAAGGACTACTTTTGGCTCTGCACTCGGTAATTGCTCCTGAGTGAGCAGGGAGCCATGTGAGATGGTGGGTATTGAACCTAGCTTAGCTGTATACAAGGCAAGTATCCCACCTACTACTAGACTAGCTTTCCATCCTACCAACCCTACTGCCCATGGAGAAAGTATTCCGTGACTTTGGAGATCGTTTTATATATGAATATTTACCATAAATTTCTTGATATGTCATTCTCTGCACAATAAAATTCATAGGAATTTTCATAGAAAAAGCTTTGAATACCTAGTGATCCTATTCATATATACAAGCCTTTATCCTTGCAGTCAAAAAGTTAAAGCCTTGCCTCTTAAGGGTCCTATCCAATGTACTGGGTCTTATATTCTATATCTCAAAGGTCTTCCAAGCTTTTCAGATGGCTTCTGTGTTTTAAAGAGTGTTAAATTACACCTTCTTTTACTCAAAACAAAGATCATCCCTGGTTTCTTCATATCTGTTTTTTTTTCAACTTTGTTTTACCCAAAACAATGATCACCCAAAACTATGGTTTTTTTGTATCTATTTTTTCACAACTTTGTTTTACCCCCTCCCAAAAGAAATTTTCTTACATATAAACTAAAGAGGACTGGCTCAGGATAGCCTGAGCTATCTGCCCTTACTCTGTCATACCTCTCCCACCTGGGCCTGGTCAATGTACTCAATAAAACAACCATTCTGGCAGGCACCTCACTCTTGATACAAGGTAGAAGATTGACAGAAAATATGTGTTTCACTACGACCAGCCTGATCTGAATTATTTCGTGCAGTGAATCTGCTTTAGACTCTTTCCCCTGGGGTTGGAGATACAGTGCATGGGCTGATTTTACAAAAGGGCATTCATGGGGGTCAGAGCAATAATAAAGCTGATAGGACTGTGCATTTCTTACACTGTTCAATCCTGGCACAACATGTGGTACCCTGAATTCTACCAGAAGAGTGACCCCAGAGCAAAGAGCCAGGACTAAGTCCTGAAAACTGGATGTGGCTCCAAAGCAAATATTTTATGCCTTTCCGTTGGTGTGACTTTAAGTCAGTATTTTTTTTTTTTTTTGCTATTGTTGTTTGTTTGAGGTCCACACCCTATGGAACTCAGGGATTACTCCTAGTTCTGCACTCAGAAATCACTACTGGCAGCCTCAGGGGACCATATGGGATGCCAGGATCAAACTCCAATCTACCTTGTGCAAGGCAAAAGCCCTTCCCATTGTGCTATCTCTCTGGCCCCCTTGAAGTCAGTATCTTTCTTCGCAGCATTACTGGGACCTGTGGTCTGCTTACCTACAATGTTCTCAGGATTTGTTCTTATCCATTATCCCTTCTCATTGTCAATGTATGATGTGTTCCACCCAATCCCTTGTTCAGTAAACATTATTCGTGATGACAAAATGGTTTTTGTCAAGATGCCTCCACTGTATCCTCAAATAAGTGACCATCATTTTGTCCTCCAATATATTATAGAGTTTTATATTTTAATTTCAAATAATCTTTCTCTTTCCTTTGTTACTCTTGAGGCCAATCTAATTATGGGAGAGGAAGAGAAATGAGAGGAAATGTATAGAACATCATCACTTTCCCCAATTTTCTTTTTCTGCTTCCTCAGCCTTCATTCACCAACATATAATCTGAAAAATTAAAGTGAATATTAGAAGAGTCGGGGTACCATTTCAGGTGGTTGTGTTATTATGTGCTTAAAAGTATCCTCTGGGCTTGGTGGATACTTGTCTCAATCTTTTTTTTTTACAAGGAAGTGAGTTTGGAAACCTGGGATTGCAATTTACACAGAGTAGCATGATGCTCTCTTTTTGTGACTGTTTTGACTTTTCCCTTCTGATTGCAGCTACTCTGCTTTATAGCTTATTCCTCCAAAAGAACTCCTGGAGGCTTTTTGGGTGTGAACACAGAAAACACAGCCAGTCCCTTCCACATCAGTAGAAGTCATCTCCAGTACACTGCAGCTTAACTTTCTCTTCCTTTGCTTGAGATTCACTTGACAGCTTGAGATTCACGTTTTTATTGCAGCCCTCAGGCTCCTCCAACCCAGGTGACATACACAAAATAAATACATAAATGTAAATCTTCTGGTTATTTTTATGATTACTCCTTCTTTGTCTATGATAAATGTGAGAAACAATATAAAGAAGGTAACACACAGTATTTCAACAACTGAAAAAAAATCTATTACTAAAATTTCCCTTAATGTTTTAATGCCAGTGATTCCAATTTATGAGGAGGATTGGATTGGACTGTTCTTCAGAATTCTGGAGAGACTGAGCTGGTAAGAATTCCTTTATAACAATGACTCTTTACCACAACCTATTTTCTTTCCAGTAACCCTCTTCATTCCAGAATGTTTTGTTACATGGCCCTACATTCTGACATTTCAGCTCCCAAAACTTTTCCTTTACTTGAAAATGACAGCACATATTTTGTAGAGTTGCATAGTTTATTTTTATTGATCTTGTTATCTTATTTGTTTATTTTATTTTATTTTATTTTATTTTATTTTATTGAAACATTTGTGTTTAAAACCAAAGTCCTTCATAGTTTGGTTTCAGACATACAATGAATCAGAGCCAATCTCACCACCATTGTCAACCTCTCTCCACCAGGTTTCCAGAGTTTATCTCAAAGAGTGACTCTTTGACCTTCTGCCTGCCAGTATAACAGGCCTAATTAAAGTTTAGATTGTTAGAATTTGAGTCTCGGGATTCTGTTATTGTTGATTTTGGTTTGGATATTTAGTTCTGTACTTTTTTTTTAAATTTTCACCAATATATCTGAGACCACTTAACCCCTGACCCACTATCCTTTTAAATTTTGTTTCTTCTGCTCCACTCAGTTTTTTTCCTTCTCCTTCCTATACAAAGGGTATTCTAGACAACTCCCATTTAGACAATCACATTTCTTCATGTAGTTATTCTAAATATCATATACAAGTGATATCATTCTGTTTTTATTCTTCTTCTGGCTTAATTTATTTAACTTAGTATCTACTGGTTCCATAGATGTTTTTTACAAATTTCATAATTTCATCATTTCTTAAAGCCTATGTGGTATTCTGTTGAATATATGTACCATATCATCATGATCCACTTGTCATTTGTTGAACATCTAGGTTGAGATAGTTCAGAGGGTAGAGCATTTACCTGGCATGGCCAAATGGGTTCAATCCCAAAATTTCATATAGTCCCTATGGCCTTCCAGGCATAATTTCTGAGTTCAGAGCCAGGAGGAAGCTTTGATCACCACCAGGTGAGGTTCAAAAACAAAAATTAAAAAAAAATCTTCTTTTGAATATTTTTTAGAGAAATAACTAAGTTTCGAACTATCCTAATAATGAGAATGTATGAGGGAAATAGAAAGCCTGTCTAAAGTACAGGCAGGGATTGGGTTGGGAGGAGGGAGATTTGGGACACTGGTGATGGGAATGTTGCACTGGTGATGGGTGGTGTTCTTACATGACTGAAACCCAAACACAATCATGTATGTAATAAATTTGTTTAAATAAAAAAGAAATTAAAAAATAAAAGGAAAAAGAAAAAAATTAAAACAATAATTTTAATTGCTATAGTTCTACTCCTAAATCAAGGAACATTATATTGTCAGTAAATATTTGTTGAGAATGACTGGCAGCTGTAGAGATTTTTTTTTTATAAAGAATTCACTGAAAAAATTATAGGTAAAAGAAAAGTATATTGGGCAAGTAGGAACCTTATGAAGAAGGAGGTAATAGGCTAAAATAAAAGACTCTGTGTTGGTATTTTTGTCTGGGTTTGAATAGTCTGTTTTAGGTATGGGGTCTCTACTCATAGAAGGCTGACTTTGTGTCTTGGGTCTAGGAATGTATCTTGGGTCTAGAAGTAAAATCTGATGTTCTTTATTTCTTATTGTTCAGATATTATTTGCAATCTCCTATTAATTATATTACTGAGTTGCTATGAATCTGTACGCAGAAATGAAAAACCTGCTAAATATCCTGGAGGGACAAGAAAAGTCAGTTTTCTCCCCACTGCCATTGCCTGAAAGATTTATGGCTTGTATCTAGTAGCTAATCTCATACTAGCTTCCAACATCCTTGTTTTGCTCCAGAAATCTGTTGAAAAATAGTATTGTATAGTGGTAACATTCTTTTGTCTGGAGATGGAGCTAGAAAACTACTAATACTCATCAACGTTAGAATAGCAAAAAAAAAAATATTCTCTGCAAAAACAAAAAGCCCAAACTCAATATTCCCTTAGTCAATCTCTGTGAGGTAAATAGAGGCATTTGAAATAATTCTCATTTGTATCTATTTTCTCATTGCCTTATATCTGGCTTTTCCCCCTCCTCCTGAGAGAAGGGGCTTTGTTTGGATCTCAATAAATGGGAGGCAGGAGAGAGTAGGAGTGAGCTGCCATCAAGGCTTGTGGTTCCATGTGGGGGAGCGATTGGCTTGTAGGTGAACAGCTTGCAGTGTGAGTTTTCTTACCTGCTATAACCTCCATATATTTGTGGATTACTTATTGTGGGGAATTACTACTGCACCAGCTTCTCCTATCCTCCCCAAATAGGGGCTATGGGAGTCCCTTTCCTTCACTGGGGACTATGGAATGTTCAACCTGAATTGGAGCAAATCTTCTTTAAACTCTACTCATATCTTCTAAATTGTGACCAATAGTCCAAAAATCTTTTTGTAAATGACAGAATATATTAATTGTCTACATTCTAATGACACTTTAGAAAATTATGTCAAGGGGCCAGAGGAGTGGTGCAAGTGGTAAGCCATCTGCCTTGCCTGAGCTAGCCTAAGACAGACCATGGTTTGATCCCCCAGCAGCAACCCATATGGTCCCCCAAGTCAGAAGCAGTTTCTGAGCTCATAGCCAGGAGTAACCCCTGAGAGTCACCGGGTGTGGCCCTAAAACAAAACAAAACAAAACAAAAAAATTGTGTCAAAGTTAATTTATATATAATCACATCTGCCTAAAAATGGAAGGTATGTCTCCATTGCTAATCATTCATCAGTTACTAGGTTCCATCACACTATTAAATGGTTCTTCACATAACAAAAAAAAAGTAGACATGTTACCAAAATTACAATAAAAACACTACTGATGTTCAGTAGTTAAACTGAATTTCATTTTTAAACTGAAAATAATTTGATGAGTTTTATGGTAGAAAGTCTTAAAAATCAACTCAAATGATGCTGTTTTTAATATTCATCCTTTCATGCATACTATGGGTGTACCTAATGACATTCTTGCAAAGAATAGGATATGTAAAAGTTATTGGGAAGTTAGTTAAGATTAGCTTCTAAAAAGAACAGAGCTCTCATCTTGGGCTCTTTTTCCATCTCTCTTGGTTACTTATTTCTAATGAAGCACCTATTTCAAGTTGTCCCCAGGAGACACCCACATGTCAAAGAATTAAGGATGAACAGAGCCTGTCCAAGAGCCCAATGAGTAAACTTATAAGAGAGTCTTGTTGTCTTAGTCCCAACCAACTATTTGAGTCTTCAGAGGACCCCACAACCCCATCCTCTACCTTAATTTCAATCTCTAAGAAATGTTGAAAGTAGTGTCCTAGTCACACCCCAAATCCCAGCCCATAGAAATCACAAGACAGTAAATGCTGTTAGTTTCAAACTGGTGGTAATTTGTTATGCAGTAACAAAAACTAATGTTTATACATAAATAAATATAACTCATTCATTTTGCATAGTTCTAACATTCATATATTTTTGACATTTAAGTTTTTTTATACATGTTGAAACTATAATAATTTTACACTTAACTTTTGCTCTACCAGAAACTGATTGCAAACAGAACATAAAGCTAAATGTTTATTGAAGAATAGACTATTCAAGCATCAAAAAGTCTAGTAGTATTAATGATTCCTTATATGTGTTGCAGATAAAAAAGGTAGGAGTACGTGGTAATCTAAAGTGGAAAAGACACACAGTGTGGACCCAAAACCAGTACAAAGTAGTGAAAGTTTTTAAAATACAGAACCCATCTGAGGAGTTATAAAGTCATAGAGATATAAAATTCCAGGCCCATATCACCCTCTAGAACCATGGTGAAAGGTAAGTCTACTACAGGAAAAAAGCCAGGTTAAGAGTATCAGAAATTATTAGCAGTTCCAATTTTTCCCACATTACCACCCCATACCAACAGATTTGGGGAACAGTTTGGAAAAACTAATAAACACTAACTTGGCAAGCAAGAGTAGACTGTCAATGGATTGAAAATCCATTCTAGGATTCACCCACACATCTCCCAGAGATTTGCAATTCCATTCTTTTATTGTTTTAGTTTGTTTTTGTTTGTTTGTTTGTTTGTTTGTTTTGGGGCCACACTCGGCAGTGCTCAGGGTTACTCCTGGCTGTCTGCTCAGAAATAGCTCCTGGCAGGCACAGGGGACCATATGGGACACCGGGATTTGAACCAACCATCTTGGGTCCTGGATGGGCTGCTTGCAAGGCAAATGCCGCTGTGCTATCTCCCTGGGCCCCATTCTTTTATTTTTTACTTTATTAAACATACTTTCAATTTGGGGGGGGGGGGTTTGCCTACACTTCTGCCTAAAAGTACTCAACTCTTTCCACACTGGAGAAACCTTTATTTTTTCTTGAGCACAGAACTATTTCTAGCCTCAGATTTCCTAAATAAACATATAATACTTTTTTATTTTCCTCTAATTCTCTGTGTAGGAAGGTGATAAACTAGAGAAGAAAAAATAAGGGTCAAGATTAATTTTCCCTTTCCTAAAAAGAGCAATTTCTCCCTCTAGCCTGAGCCCACAGCTCTCTAAAAAATCTTCAGAAGAAGAGAATAAATTTCTGGTTCCAGAGTGACAGCACAGCCAGTAGGGCATTTGCCTTGCACATGGCCAATGAGATTCAATCCCTGACATACCATATGGCCCCCAGAGAATTCCAGGAGTAATTTCTGAGTTCAGAGCCAGGAGAAATCCCTGAGTAATTCTGGGTGTTGGGGGGGAAAATAGCATTGTGTAGAGCAAATGAAATTCGGGCACTGTTCAATGACTGCTTCATGGAGCTGGTGAGATTCATCTTCTGTGATGCGAAAAGGCTCAAATAGATTGAATCAACTGAAATCTCCTTGTACTTTCTGAAAAGCAAAATGGGAATGTCCATGGACTTCCCTGTTTTCTCCTTTAAATATGTTACATAAGTTATCAGCAACAGATACATGAGGCACTCTATTATCCTCAAAATTTTTCCATATGTGCTGTTTCTCTATTCCTTTAATACTTCTCTAATGATGATAATATTTTAAGTCTGTATTCAAACATGAACAAAATTCAAAGAATGTCATCTTCTTCTTCTAAAATCCCCACATCTTTTTTTATCTTTCTGTCTTTATGCCAGAAAAACAAAAACCTAGTTTAATTCCATATTCCTTTTGATTCATCTCTTGACTACTATAGATTTAACTTCTGCCTGGCTGGAGAGATAATACACAGGATATGTTACACATAGCCAACCTAACTTTAATCCCTGACATTCCAGTTGGTCCCCTTAGCCATATCAGGAATGATCCCTGAGCATGGAGCCAAATGTAAGCCCGGAACACTGATTGATGTGCACCAAAAAATAAAAAATATAAGAAATATCTTTTTTCATATTTATGAGCATTCACCATATCATTATTTTTTTTTTGGTTTTTTGGGCCACACCAGTTTGATGCTCAGGGGTTACTTCTGGCTAAGTGCTCAGAAATTGTCCCTGGCTTGGAGGGACCATATGGGACACCAGGGGATTGAATCATGTCCTTCCTTGGTTAGCGCTTTCAAGGCAGACACCTTACCTCTAGTGCCACCTCACTGGCCCCACCATATTATTAGGAAATTCACCATATCTTAACTGTTTTTGTAAGACAAAAATCTTTAAAGATTGTAAACTTCTATTAGAAACTACTGCTTTTCATACCCTTAATACACATAATATTTTTATAGGCCAAGTGTTTAATAAATTTTTTACAATCTTGAATAAAGTTTTAACTTTACCTTTTCAATGTGAGTATTATCTCTGCAATGTAATGAAAATTTACTCTAGAGGCTAGGGTATAAAAAATCACATCTAGATATAACATAAAGCTATAAAGGTATTACAAATATAGTGTCTCTGCAAATTTAAGTTTTCAATAGGAATTAGTTCATTAGAAAAAGATGTAGGTAAATTTTCTTAGCAGAAAAAGAAAGAGGGTTGAATACACTGCATTAAATGAACTAAGTAAAATTACCAAAGAAAGTGAGTACAGGAGGTCACCGACTAGGGCAGGTGAAAGCAGCCATTCAAGGGAACCTTGAGCACCCAGAACAGGCCAGAGTGGATGCAGGAGGTCACCGACTAGAGCAGGTGGAAAGTGGCCATTCTAGGGAACCTTGAGCTTCGGAAGAGGCCAAAGTGGGTGCAGGAGGTCACTGACTGGAGCAAGTGGAAAGCAGCCATTCAAGGGAACCTTGAGCTCCCAGGACAGGCCAGAGAGTGAACCTGCACTGTCTGGCTTGAAGAGAGTTGTGATTGGCCATGCTTGACTAAGGACAAGGGAAGGTCCAAAACTCAGCGACATCACCCAACATACTCACATAGAGCCATATCCCGAGAAGAGACCCAGCCCCACACCACAGGTGGCAAAAGCAGGCTGAAACCTAAAGGCACTGCACACCAAGCCAAGCCAATAAATGCAAAGAAAGATGGGTAAACCAAGGAAAACATTAACAACAGGGGAGATGGAGAGAAATCAGAACAAGTTCCCAAGTCCACCAAAACGCGCAGACCCAAGAGAGGAAGACCTAAAAGCAACCTAAAAGAATAGAATTCCAAGCCATGATATAAGAAATGAAAGACATACTGGCCAGAGAATACAATAAATTAATAGATGAACAAATGAACCAATTTAAACAAGGATTCCTACAAAATATGAAAAACTCCATACAAATAGAAGAAATTTGTAAAACCATAGAAAGCCAGAAGAGCAGAATCACACAGCTCGAGAATCACATAGAGGGCCGGAGAGATAGCATGGAGGTAAGGCGTTTACCTTTCATGCAGAAGGTCATCAGTTCGAATCCCGGCGTCCCATATGGTCCCCTGTGCATGCCAGGAGCAATTTCTGAGCACGGAGCCAGGAAAAACCTCTGAGCACTGCCGGGTGTGACCCAAAAACCACAAAAAAAAAAAAAAAAAGAGAGAATCACATAGAACAACTCAAAGATAAACTGCAATCTAAAGACAACAAAGAAGCCAACAAAGAAATAGAAGGTAAAGCAATGGAAGTAAAAGTCCAGTATTTAATGAACAAAGACAAAAGAAATAATCTAAGAATCATAGGTATACCAGAGAGGGAGAAAACAGGGAAAGGGGAAGAACAATTAGTCAGGGAGATAATAGCAGAAAATTTTCCCACCCTCTGGAAAGACACATCTGAGCAAATCCAGGAGGTTAAAAGAGTCCCAACAAAATAGATCCTAACAAACCAACTCCAAGACACATAGTAATTCAAATGGTAAGAAACAAAGAGAAAGGTGACCTACTTTAAGCAATAAGGGAGAAAAAAAACCTCACATACAAAGGAAGGAACATTAGAATTAAACCAGATCTCACAAATGAAATACTTTAAGCAAGAAGACAGTGGAATGACATATTTAAACAACTGAATGAAAGAAATTTTCAACCTAGAGTCTACTATCCAGCAAAACTCTCATTCGTATGGGATGAAAGACTAAAATTATTCTCAAACAAAAATGAACTTGCACTATTTGCACAAACAAAACTGACCCTAAATGACCTACTCAAAGGCAAATTATACAATTAAAACCCCCAATTGTAACAACCACCCTAAACAACACAACTGCACAACAGCCCTCTCTGTCAATAATCTCCTTAAATGTTAATGGACTAAACCCCCCATTAAAAGACACATAATAGAGAACTGGATTAGAAAACATAAACAAGATTTTTGCTGCCTACAAGAAACACACCTACAAGTACAAAATAGGCACAGAAATAAAAGGATGGAAATCAATTATCAATTATTATCAATTATCCAGGCCAATGGAAATAAAAAAAGCAGAGCAGCCATACTTATATCAGTCCAAATTGCATTCAACCTCAAAAAAGTGATAAGAGACAAAGAGGGTCACTACTTACTGATCAGGGGAACACTAAACCTAGAAGTGATAATGCTGGTTAACATCAACATACCTAATGCAGAGCCAGTAAAATATGTATGGCAACTGCTTGCAAAACTGGAGAAACACATGAAGGGAAATGTGATAGTAGTAGGAGACCTTAATACTCCATTATCACCACTGGACAGATCCACCAGACAGAAAACTAACAAAGAAATAAGAGCCCTAAATGAAAAATTAGAAGAACTAGGGCTAATAGACTTATACAGGGCCCTCCAAACCCAGAAAGCAGAATAAACATTCTTCTCAAGTCCACATGTAAACTTCTCCAGAATAGATCATGCCTTAGGATACAAATATAACCTGCATAAAATCACAAAGGTAAGGATCATTAGAAGCACCCTGACAGTTCACTATGCAATAGAAATCAAAATCGACTGTAAAAAGAAACAATGAAGAAAATCCAACACCTGGAGATTAAACAATATGCTGCTCAAACACAGCTGGATCAAAGAGATACTCAAGGAAGAAATAAAAAGATTCCTTGAAACAAACAACAAGGAAGAAACAACTTGTCAAAACTTGTGGGGCACAGCAAAAGCAGTAATCAGGGGAAACTCATAGCAATACAATCCTATGTCAGGAAAGAGGAAAACAACAAAATTAGCAGCTTAAAGGACCATTTCAAGGAGCTTGAACAACAGCAAAAAAGAAACCCAAACACAACCAGAAGACATGAAATAATAAAAACCAGAGCAGAAATAAACAACATAGAAACTAAGAAAACAATACAGAAATCAATGAGACCAGGAGTTGTTTTTTTTTTTTTTTTTTTTTTTTTTAAATATGGAACGCTTCACGAATTTGCGTGTCATCCTTGCGCAGGGGCCATGCTAATCTTCTCTGTATCATTCCAATTTTAGTATATGTGCTGCTGAAGCGAGCACAGGAGTTGGTTTTTTGAAAGAATAAAGAAGATAGACAAACCACTGGCAAGACTCACCAAAAAAAATAAGAGGGAAAGCACCCAAATAAGCAGGATCACAAATGAAAGGGGAGAGATCACAACAGAACCCCAAGAAATCCAACACATCATGAGGACATATTATGAACAACTATGCTCAGTTAGGCTAGAGAACCCAGAAGAAAGTGATAGATTCTTGGAAAAATACCAGCTTCCAAGACTAGAAAAGGAGGATTTAGAAAGCCTAAACAGGCCAATCACATCAGAGGAAATTGAAACTGTAATTAAGAAGCTCCCCAAGAACAAAAGGCATGGCCCAGATGGTTTTACAGGTGAATTCTATCAAACATTCCAAGAAGAATTACTTCCACTGATCCACAGGCTCTTCCAAACCATTGAAAAGACAGGAATCCTCCCCAATTCTTTTTATGAGGCCAATATCACTATGATTCCCAAAGAGGGCAAAGATACCACAAGAAAGAAAACTACAGACCAATCTCACTAATGAACATAGATGGAAAAATATTCAACAAAATCTTAGCAAACCGAATCCAGCACTACATCAAAAAGATTATACACCATGACCAAGTGAGTTTCATCCCAGGGATGCAAGGCTGGTTCAACATATGCAAATCAATCAACATCATACACCAAATCAATAATAAAAAAGACAAAAACCACATGATCATATCAATCGATGCAGAGAAGGCATTTGACAAAATCCAACACCCATTCATGTTGAAAACACTAAACAAAATAGGTCTGGAAGGAACCTTTCTCAAAATAGTTACAGCTATCTATGAAAAGTACATAGCTAACATTATCCTAAATGGTGAAAAACTGAAAGCATTCCCGCTAAGGTCAGGAACTAGGCAAGGATGTCCACTCTCTTCACTCTTATTCAACATAGTCTTAGAAATCCTAGCAATAGCAATCAGACAATAGAAAGGAATCAAAGAAATTCAAATAGGGAAAAAGGAATTCAAACTATCTCTTTTTACAGATGGCATGATGATATACATGGAAACCCCTAAAGAGTCCACAGTAAAACTCTTAGAAACAATAAACCAATACAGCAAAATGGCTGGTTAAAAAGTCAATACAGGTTTCTCTCCCATGTGGCTGCCTGTCGCAGACCCAGGGACCCCAAACCCAGCGGGAACGGGCGGGTGAGTGTTTCGCACTCAAGCGGCCACCGCGCAGACTCAAGGACCCCAAACCCAGCGGGAACGGGCGGGTGAGTGT
The DNA here is from genome assembly GCF_024139225.1 of Suncus etruscus. Classification (NCBI taxonomy): domain Eukaryota; kingdom Metazoa; phylum Chordata; class Mammalia; order Eulipotyphla; family Soricidae; genus Suncus; species Suncus etruscus. The sequence continues at coordinate 52,446,900 of NC_064860.1, read as the reverse complement.
TTCGCTCCCACGTGGCTGCCTGTCGCAGACCCAGGGACCCCAAACCCAGAGGGGAAAGGCCGGGTGTCTCGCTCCCACGTGGCCGCCTGTCACAGACCCAGGGACCCCAAGCCCGAGTGGAGAGCCAACTGGCTGAGGCGTGGTGGGGGTAGAGCTCCATAAACACCCAGAGAGAGGAGGGAGAACAGAGAGCTAGGCTCAACAGCACCAGCAATCATTGTGGCCAGGAGTGGAACTGCACCACTGGCTGAAATAAGGAGCAGGAAAGTGACAAGGCTGACCTCTAAGTAGGAAAGGGGAGAAGAAAGAGCTAGGTTCAACAAGCTCACCCAACAGCCCCCTCTAGAACCACCCTCAGGAAAGTGACCCATCGTCACACCACAGGGGACCAAAGGAAGGCTGAACTCTAGGTAGCAAAGAGGAGGAGAAAGGGCTAGGTTCAACAAGCTCACCCAACAGCCCCCTCTAGAAACACCTTCAGGAAGGGGACTAAAGCAGGCCGAAAGTAGAAGCCACAGCACTCCAAAACACACCATTAAATACAAAGAATTATGCATAAATCAAGGAGATCCCTAATAACTGGAGACACCATGACAAACCCTATCAAGTTTCCTAGTCCACCAAAACACACAGGTCCATGGGAAGAAGACCTAAAACCGGCCATGAGGAAGGAAATGCAAGAATTACTAAAAGAATGCAAAGAAACCCTAGAAACCGAGTATAAGAAAGCCATGGATGAACGAATTAGTCAAATTAAAGAAGAAATGTCAAAGAACATGAGAGATTCCATACAAAAGGAAGTGAAGGATTTAAAAGACAAAGTAACAAGCCTTACGAGCAGAAACACAGAGTTGGAGAAGCACATCGAAGAACTCGAAGGAAAACTCCAATCAAAAAATGATCAAGAAACCAACAAAGAAATAAAAGGCGAAGCACTGGAAGGAAAAATCCAATATCTAATGAATAAGGACAAAAGAAACAATCTAATAATTGTGGGTATACCAGAAGGGGAAGAAATAGGGAAGGGGGAAGAACAGGTAGTCAGGGAGATAATAACAGAACTTTCCAACCCTCTGGAAAGACAATTCAAGACAAATCCAAGAAGTCAAGAGAGTCCCTAATAAAGTAGACCCTAAGAAACCCACACCAAGACACATAATAATCCAAATGGCAAAAAACAAAGATAAAGAGGAACTCCTGAAAGCAGTAAGGGAGAAAAAAAACCTCAAGTACAAAGAAAAGGACATAAGAATCAAACCAGATCTCCCATTTGAAATAATTCAAGCAAGAAGACAGTGGAATGACATATTTAAATGACTGAATGAAAGAAATTTCCAACCCAGGGTCCAATACTCAGCAAAACTATCATTCATATGGGAGGGCAGACTAAAAACATTCTCAAACATAAACGAGCTTGAACTATTCGTGCAAACTAAGCCGATCTTAAACGACCTACTCAGAGACGAATTACACAATCCAAACCCCCGATTGTGACATCAACCACTCCACACAATACAACTGCACAACAGTCCTCTCTCTCAATAATTTCCCTAAATGTTAATGGACTAAACTCTCCAATTAAAAGACACATAGTAGAGAACTGGGTTAAGAAAAATAAACCAGACTTCTGCTGTCTACAAGAAACACACCTACAACTACAGGATAAACACCGGCTTAGAATAAAGGGATGGAAAGTAATTATACAGGCCAATGGAAAACAAAAAAGAGCAGGGACAGCCATTCTGGTATCAGATCAAATTGCATTCAATCTCAAGAAAGTGATCAAAGACAAAGAGGGTCACTACCTACTGATCAGGGGAACATTGGATCAAGAAGTACTAACCCTGGTCAATATCTATGCACCTAATATAGAGCCAGCAAAATATGTGAGGCAACTACTGGCAAACCTGGAGAAACACATGAAGGGAAATGTGATAATAGTAGGGGACCTCAATACTCCACTATCACCACTGGACAGATCCACCAAACAGAAAAATAGCAAAGAAATAAGAGCTCTAAATAAAAAATTAGAAGATGTAGGGCTAATAGACTTATTTAGAGCCCTCCATCCCCAGAAAGCAGAATACACATTCTTCTCAAACCCACATGGAACCTTCTCCAGAATAGACCATGTCTTAGGATACAAAGCCAACCTATATAAGACCACAAAGGTAAGGATCATTAGAAGTACCCTTTCAGATCACTATGCAACAGAGGTCAAAATTGATGTCAAGAAGAAACAATGGAGAAAAACTAATACCTGGAGATTAAACAACATGCTGCTCAACAACAACTGGATCAAAGAACAACTCAAGGAAGAAATAAAAAGATTCCTTGAGACAAATGACAATGAGGAGACAACTTGTCAAAATCTGTGGGACACAGCAAAAGCAGTAATTAGGGGGAAACTCATAGCAATATAGGCCTATGTCAAGAAACAGGAAAACAATAAAATCAACAGTTTAAACGATCACCTCAAGGAATTGGAACAGCAGCAGCAGAGAAACCCAACCACGGCCAGAAGGCAAGAAATAATAAAAACCAGAGCAGAAATAAACAACATAGAAACTAAGAAAACAATACAAAAAATCAATGAGACCAGGAGTTGGTTTTTCAAAAAAATAAACAAGATAGACAAACCACTTTCAAAACTCACCAAAAAAAGAGGGAAAATACCCAAATCAGTAGGATGACAAATGAAAGGGGAGATATTACAACAGAACCCCAAGAAATACAACATATCATGAGATCATACTATAAAGAACTATACTCAACTATGCTAGAGAACCCAGCAGAAATCGACAGATTCCTAGAAAAATACCATCTTCCAAGACTGGAGAAGGAAGAAATAGAAAGCCTAAATAGACCAATCACCTCAGAGGAAATTGAAGATGTAATTAAGAAACTCCCCAAGAACAAAAGTCCAGGCCCAGATGGATTTACAGGTGAATTCTACCAAACATTTTGAGAAGACCTACTACCACTTTTCCATAGGCTCTTCCAAACCATAGAGAAAACTGGAATCCTCCCCAACTCCTTTTATGAGGCTAATATAACACTCATTCCCAAAGAAGGCAAAGACACCACCAAAAAAGAAAACTACAGACCAATCTCACTAATGAACATAGATGCAAAGATACTCAACAAAATCTTAGCAAACCGAATCCAGCACTTCATCAAAAAGATCATACATCATGACCAAGTGGGATTTATACCAGGAATGCAAGGTTGGTTCAACATACACAAATCAATCAACATTATACATCACATCAACAACAAGAAAGACAAAAAACATATGATCATATCAATCGATGCAGAGAAGGCATTTGACAAAATCCAACACCCTTTCATGTTAAAGACACTCAGCAAAATAGGGTTAGAAGGATCCTTCTTCAAGATAGTTACAGCTATCTATGAAAAACCGACAGCCAACATTATTCTTAATGGTGAGAAACTAGAAGTATTCCCACTAAGTTCAGGCACTAGGCAAGGCTGTCCACTCTCTCCACTCTTATTCAATATAACCTTAGAAGTCCTAGCAATAGCAATCCGACAAGAGAAGGGAATCAAAGGAATCCAAATTGGGAAAGAGGAATACAAACTATCTCTATTTGCAGACGATATGATGATATACATCGAAAACCCTAAAGAGTCCACAATAAAACTCCTAGAAATAATCAACCAATACAGCAAAGTGGCTGGATACAAAGTCAATACACAAAAGACAGTTGCGTTTCTATATACAAACAACGAAGCCGAGGAGAGAGAGATTATAAATACAATTCCATTTAAAATAGTATCAAAAAATATCAGATACCTAGGAATCAACCTCACAAGGGAAGTGAAAGACCTATACCAGGGAAACTTCAAAACACTCCAGAAAAAAATTGAAGAGGATCTAAAGAAATGGAAGAATATCCCAGGCTCATGGATAGGTAGAATTAACATAGTTAAAATGACTATCCTACCCAAACTACTATATAGATTTGATGCAATCCCTATCCAAATTCAAACAACATTCTTTAAAGAAATAGAACAATCCATCACAAAATTTATCTGGAACAAAAGACCCAGGATAGCCGAACAAATACTAAAAAAAAGAAGCTGGGTGGCATCTCCTTACCTAACTTGAAACTATACTATAAAGCCATAGTAATAAAAACAGCATGGTACTGGAACAGAGACCAATGGGGTCAGGACAGAATTCCCAGACATAAACCCCCAGATATACAGCCAACTAATATTTGATAAAAGAGGCAGGAACTTGAAATGGAATAAAGAAAGCCTCTTCAACAAATAGTGTTTGTACAACTGGAAAACCACATGTACGAAAGGGAAAATTGACCCATACCTCACTCCTTATACGAAAGTCAACTCAAAATGGATCAAAGACCTTGAAATCAGACCCGAATCTATAAAGTTTATCGAGAATAAAATAGGTAGAACCCTTGAAGACCTATATATCAAAAAGGTCTTCGAGAATGGAGCACCAATGGCAAGAACTGTAGCATCAAACATAAACAAATGGGACTACATCAAACTAAAAAGCTTCTGCATGGCGAAATAAACCTTACTTAATGCAAGAAGACAGTAAACAGAATTGGAAAAAATTTTTTCACTCGACATATCAGATAAAGAGCTGATATCTAGAATATACAAAGCACTCAGAAAGCTGAGCCCCCCAAAACCAAATAAAGCCATTAAAAAATGGGGAGAGGAAATAAATAGACACTTCTCTGAGGAAGACAGAAGGATGGCCAACAAACACATGAAAACATGCTCACCTTCACTCATCATCAGAGAGATCCAAATTAAGAAAACAATGAGATACCACCTTACACCAGTAAGGATGGCTCACATCAAAAATAATGGGGATAATCTCTATTGGCGGGGATGCGGTATGAACGGAACTCTCATCCACTGCTGGTGGGAATGCCCCCTAGTCCAACACCTATGGAGAACAGTCTGGAGAGTGCTCAAAGAACTCAGAATTGAGTTGCCATTTGACCCAGCAATTGCTCTCCTAGGTATATACCCCCAACTTGGAAGGGCATTCATTCCAAAATACGTGTGCACCCCACTATTTATAGCAGCACTCAGTATAATAGCCAGGTCTTGCAACCAACCTCGATGTCCAACAACAGATGAATGGATCATTAAGATGTGGTATCTATACACAATGGAATATTACATGGCAGTCAGAAATGATACAATCACAGACTTTGCAGCAACATGGATGGATCTAGATCATGTTATGTTAAACGAAGTAAGTCAGAAAACCAAAGATAAACACAGAATGATAGCACTATTCTGAAGCAACCAGATCATACATCTTATACACAACTAACACTCAACAATCAAATAATAGGGTTTAATAGAGTAGAAACTCTAAACACTGTAATAGCCAACATATACTCGAATGCAGCGCCCAAAATACATGAAAAAAGGGACAACGCAAACTCTTGACCGCACTATACCACAAAGAAAACAGCAGCACCAGAAATAACAGCATAGGGAGAACAGGTATGTATTCAGCCTTCTATGACACAGGCCCACAATAATCCCTTGGAGATCGTAATCAGGATCACAGGTAAAGAATACCACTGGAAATCACTGACTCCAGTGGAATCATCCCATAACATCATGTTTTAATGCCTTATCTTACTATATTTAAAATAACCTCTCAGCTTTTCTGTCCACAGACATCCTTGGACACAAAGGATGGACAATCCAAGATGGTAGCTCGGGATACCACTACGAGATGGTCCCGAGAAAACTCTTTAACATACACTTTTTTTCAAGGTTATACCTTCTTTTAGGAATCGAAGCATGTGGCCAGTCAGACCACCGAAGCAGTACCCATGACATACGGACTTAAACTACAGACTATACTCATCGAACACACTCAAGCAAACCCACATTCCCTTGCTATTCTCTCCTCTCTTCTCACTACGTTTTCTTTTTATCATTTCTTCTCCACTCTTCTCTCTACTTTTTTTCTTTCCTCTTTTCCCTTCCTTTCCAATGTATTTTCTCATTTCTCCCTTCCTACCCCTACCATATACCTTCCCTTTTCCCCCCTTTGGAAATCCAAATACCCCTTCATCCCTCATACCCATCCATACTTCCCACGGTATTAACACTCTTCACCCTCAGTCCTTTATCTATTAGGCATCAAGATTGACCTCCTACCCCAATGAACCAGTACCCAGTACCCAAACGAAGAGACACCCAGTCAAACCCACACTTCGTCTCCTGCAAGAAAAGGCAACTAACTCCCCTGCGGACCCATGCTGCGTGGCCCTCCCTACCATCTCCCCCTAAGGAGGACTGTTACTTGAAACTGGACTTAGCTCCAAAAGTAGGCCCAATACAAGAACTCTTCCCAAGACCTCCCTGCCGCAAATCTTTCACCAACCTGAAGGAGGTCAGGGGGTGTGATGGAAAGGTACCTGGAAACCCACACACTACAAGAAAAACCCAAAAGACAACGGGAAAACCTATACTCCCAACATAAACATAAGACCTGTATTACACCTCCTCTTTACCTGCCTTTCCCTAAATGTAGGTAGTCTTTTGCACCTCTTTGGTCCTTTAAATACTTCGTTAATTCATTTTTTAACTTTCTTGCCCACATATACATATGTGAGCACATACATTGTTAATCCTATTTTTTTCTAATCTTTTTTTGGTATGTGACCTGTTTTTGTTTTTCTCTCTGTCCACCCCCAAAGGCACCAGCAATATAACGTAGCACCATTTCTCTCTGCAAAGGCACACTAAAAAAAAGGGGGAAAGCTTTCACATAAAAAAAGAGCTTTTATCTACTAGAGATAGAAACTCAGAGTTGTTTCCAATACAGGGATAACTCCCACCTTGAAAATATGTCATGTGGAATCAACTTAGACCACAGGAGATTAGATCCCATCCATCCAACCTTGAACCCTGGATCCCTGTCACAGAAATGGCACAGTCCTTCACAACAACTGCAGGTAACAAACCCCATCCGGATCAACCTTATTACTGCTGGAACACCAACGAGTGCCAGTTCTAATACGATATCCTGACACCGAGGAAAAGGGGAACAACTTGATTGAAGAGCAGGTTATTCTGCCCTACCAGTCACCGATAAGACAAAATCAGAAGATTTGTCACCTGCTGGTAGGTCCAGAAGCCAAAAACGCGATTTACAGAGGACTGGCTGCTAGAACCATGACCAGACTGTATATATCTTGGGTCCAAAAAAAAGCCCTAGCCTAGGGTTTGAGCTACGACCTACACAATAACCATGATCCCCAGTTCCAAAGGTCTGGCAGAGACAACTGTAACGGAATGAGGCTTCTGGGAACGCAAGGAAGGGCTCTATCCTAGGTGCCATCCCAGGGCTAGTGCCAAGACCAAGAACACCAACCACAGAAGATGGAATGAAGTGACACGGAGGGAACAGAACTTCTACAACCACAAAGACTGACTTCATCATAAGTCCCACACCTGTAACTGTGCAGATACTGAGATCTCTAGATACAGAGGTCTCACTATAACACCCAGGATGGAGCAAAAGCCTCCCAAACTCCACAAATGCACCACCGGGAGAATAAAGGATCATGAACAGAGTCTATAGTTGATCCCATGACAATATACTCCAAGGGCGGAGAAATCCCATATCTCTTAGGCCATGAGAATCCCTTTTTGAATGACCCCAATATTTACTGTGCCTGGGCAGGAGGGAAAAAAAAAACATTGTTTATTTTTTATATATTACGTTTTATCTTCATGTACTACTATTATTATTTTTATTTACCTATCTATCTATTTTTGGTCGATTTCTTTGTTTTAGTGTAGTTATTGAAGTTATTGCCCCCCACTTATCTTTTTTTCTCCTTTTTTTTTCTTTTTTTTTCTCTTTTTTTTTCTTCTTTTCAGATTTCTGGGTGGCACCCGGCAGTGCTCAGGGATTATGCCTGGATCCGGGCTCAGAGATTGCCCCTGGCGGGCATGAGGGACCATGTGGGGCGCAGAGATTCGAGCCGATGACCTCCTACATGAAAGGCAGACACCTTGCCTCCATGTGATCTCTCAGGCCCCTTCTTTTCCCTCTGCATGGGCTCGGCCATGATGCCTTTCTCAAGACCATGACATTTTTTTGTTTGTTTGTTTGTTTTGTTCTGTTTTTGGGGTGCTTAGCGTTATTGTTGGAACTCTTAATAGATATTTGACACTTCATCTCATAGGGGTGGACTGTTTCACCTTCTTTTTCTCCTTCGTCTCTCAAACCGATCGCGAGAGCCTCTAAAAGAATTCTCCTTATTCCTGGTGTATTAGACTTTTACTCCAGTTTATTATTTTTCTCCTCTTCAAACAAAACTACATAACTTGAACTAGCTAGTCCTGCCCCCCAATTAGAGGGGGAAATAAAGGAGGCATCAGGACCAAACAGGTGTAAGACTACGAAGTAATAGGATAGGTACAGAGCGGACCATATATTCTAGCAGCCCTGGGGGTGAGGGAAGAGGATATGGAAGGTAGGACGAAAACGGAGGAGTAGGGAAGACAAACCGGTGATGGGAATCCCCCCTGATTTTATGTAAATATGTACCTAAAATATTATTGTCAACAATATGTAAGCCACTATGATCAAAATAAAAATTATGTTAAAAATAAATAAATAAATAAATCCTGTTCCATCACAAAAAAAAAGTCAATACACAAAAGACAGTAGCATTTCTCTAAACAAATAACGAATTAGAAGAGAGAGATTAAGAATACAACTCCATTTAAAATTGTATCAAAAAACATCAAGTAACTTGGAATCAACCGTACAAGGGAAGTGAAGGACTTATACCTGGCAAACTTCAAAAAACTTCAGAAAGAAATTGAAGAGGATCTTGAAAAATGGAAGAACATTCAATGCTCATGGGTAGGTAGAATCAACATAGTCAAAATGACTATCCTACCCAAACTCCTATATAGACTTAACTCAATCCCCATCCAAATTCAGACATCATTCTTTAAAGACTTAGAACAATCAATCATAAAATTTATCTGGAACCACAAAAAACCCAGGATAGCCAAACACATACTAAAAAACAGGAAGCTGGGTGGCATCTCCTTACCTAACCTGAAGCTATACTATAAAGCCATAGTGATCAAAACAGCATGGTACTGGTACAAAGACAGAGCCTCTAACCAGTGGGTTAGAACAGAATTTCCAGACATAAGCCCCAAGATATACAGTCAACTGATATTTGACAAAAGAGCCAAGAACTTAAAATGGGACAAAGAAAGTCTTTTCAACAAATGGTGTTGGTACAACTGGAAGACTACATGTAAGAAATTCAAAATTGGCCCATACCTCACTCCTTATACAAAAATCAACTCAAAATGGATCAAAGACCTTGAAAGTTTATAGAGAATAAAATAGGTAGAACACTCGAAGTCCTACATATCAAAAAGGTCTTCGAGGATGGAGCACCAATGGCAAGAACTTTAGCATCAAACATAAACAAATGGGACTACATCAAACTAAAAAGCTTCCACATGGCAAAAGAAACCCTACTTAACACAGAAAGACAGTAATTCACTGGGAAAAAATCTTTCACCCAGCATATCAGATAAAGGGCTGATATCCAGAATATACAAAACACTCAGAAAGCTGAGCCCCCCAAAACCAAATAAAGCCATAAAAAATGGGAAGATGAAATGAATAGACACTTCTCTGAGGAAGACCGAAAGATGGCCAATAAACACATGAAAACATGCTCACCTTCACTCATCATTAGGGTAATCCAAATAAAGACAACATTGAGGTTCCACCTTACACAAGTGAGGATGGCTAACATCAAAAATAATAGGAACAATCTATGTTGGCGGGGATTAGGCATGAAAGGCATTCTCATCCACTGATGGTGGGAATGCCCCCTAGCCCAACACCTATGGAGAACAGTTTGGAGAGTGCTCAAAGAACTCAGAATTGAGCTCCCATTTGACCCAGCAATTGCTCTCCTAGGTATATACCCCCAAGTTGGAAGGACATTCATTACAAATTATATGTGAACCCCACTATTTATCACAACAGTCAGTATAATAGCCAAGTCTTGGAACCAACCTCAATGTCCAACAACAGATGAATGTATCATTAAGATGTGGTATTTATACACAATGGAATACTACATGGCAGTCAGTAATGATACAATCACAGACTTTGCAGCAATGTGGATGGACCTAGAACTTATTATGTTAAATGAAGTAAGCCAGAAGATGAAAGATATACACAGATTGATAGCACTATTCTGAAGCACCTATAACATACACCTTATATACAACTAATACTCAACAATCAAATAACAGGGTTTAACAGGGTAGAAACCCCAAACACTGTAACAGTCAACATATACTGGAGAGCAGCGCCCAAAACACATGAAAGAGGAATAACACAAACTCTTGACTACTCACTATACCACAAAAAATCCAGCAAGAGCAGAAACAGCAGCATAGAAAGACCAGGTAATAATCAGCCTTCTACTACAAAGGCCCATAATAAGCCTTTAGGAATCTTATACAGGATTACAGGTAAAGGATACAATGGGAAACCACTGACTCCAACAGAAGCATTCCATAAAAATATGTTTTAATGCCTTAATCTTTCTATACTTAAAATAACCTCTCAGCTTTTCTGTCCACAGGCATTCTTTGATACAAAGGGTGGACAAACTAAGATTGCATCTCGGGTCTCAATCACATGAGATACCGTACCCAGCTTGCACTATGAGAATGTCCCAATAAAACTCTTTAACATACCTTTTATCTCTAGGTAATACCTTCATTTAGGACTTGAAACACGTGACCACCCAGACCACCGAAGCAGCAACTGTGACCTATAGACTTATACTACAGGCCCTACTCATCGAACACACTTAAACAGACTAGCATTCCCTAGCTCTTTTCTCTGCTCTTCTCACTATTGTTTTTTTCTTTTTATTTTTTTCTTTTTCTCTCCTTTTCTTTCTAATTTATTTTCTCTTTTCTTTCCTGCCCCTTCCATATACTTTCCCCTTTCACCCTTTTGAAAATTCGACTATCTCTTCACCCCACAATCCCATCCAGATTCCCCACATTAAAACTCTTCACCCTCAGTTCCTATTCCATTAGGCATCAAGACTGACCTCCTACCCCAGCGAACCAGTACCCAGCACCCAAGCAAAGGGACAACCAGTCAAATCCACACCTCACCCCCTACAAGAAAAGGCAACCAACTCTCCTGCTGACTCATGCTGTGAGGTTCTCCTTACCAACCCTTCCAAATGTGAACTGTTACTTGAAACTGGACTTAGCTCTACAAGTATCCCCCAATGCATGAACTCTTCCCAAGTCCTCCCTGCTGCAAATCTTTTGCCAATCTCAAGAAGGTCAGGTTAAGAGATGAAAAGGCTCCTGGGAACCCACACACCATAAGAAAATCTCAAAAGACAATGGGGAAATCTATACTACCATCATAAGTATAAGACCTGTATTACCTCTTTACCTGCTTTTCCCCAAATGCAAGATACTTTCTTGCATAACCTTGTTCCTTTAATTAATTCTTGCATAACCTTGTTCCTTTAATTATTTTTTTTACTTCATTTCTTAAAAATCTTTCTTCTTGTCATATATATATATATGTATATATATATATAAGCACATCTTTTTAAATTTCTATTTTTATCTTTTTTGGGTGTGTGACCTGTTTTTGTTTTCTTCTCTCTCCACCCTCAATTGCACCGGCAAAATAATGTAGCACCATTTCTTCCTGCAAAGGCACACTAAAAAAGGGGGAAATCTTACGTATAAAAACAAGCTCTTATTTATTAGAGCTCATACTTTTTTACAATACAGGGGTATCTCCCACCTTGAACATATGTCACGTGGACCCAACTTAGACCCCAGGTTATTAGACACCAACCATCCAGCCTTGAACCCTGGACCACAGACATAGAAATGGCACACTTCTTCACAACAGACACAGGAAACAAATCCCCACCGGGACATCCTTAATAGTGCTCGGACACCAACAAGTGCCAGCCCTAACATGATACCCTGACAATGAGGAAAATGGGAACAACTTGACCGAAGAGCAAGTTATCCTACCTCACCAGCTAACAATAAGACAAAATCAGAAGACTTGTCACCCTTTGGTCTATCCAAATGCCAAGATAACTATTTACAGATGATTGGCTGACAGAACCATAGCCAGACTGTATGTATCCTGGGACCAATAAAAAAGCCCTAGTCTAGGGTGTGAGCTACGAACTGCATAACAACTATGATCCCTAGTTCCAGATGTCTGTCTGAGACTATTGCAATGGAAGGGGACTTCTGGAAACAAAACGGAAGATGCTATCCCAGGCCCCTTCCTAGGATCAGCGCAAAGACCAGGACCGCCAAACACAGAAGATGGATTAAAATGACACTGAGGGAACAGAACTGCTAGATCCACAAAGAAAGACATAATTATAAGTTCAACTCCTTGACTCGTGCAGATACTGAGACCTCTAGATACAGAGGTCTGATGTTATCACCCAGGACGGAGCAGAAGTCTTCCATACGCCACAAAAGCACCAAGGGGAGAGTAAATGAACCTGAAAGCAGTCTATAGTTAATCCCATGACAATATACTTCAAGGGTGGAGAAACCCTATATCTCTTAGGCAAAGGAAATTCCTTTTTGAATGACCCCAATATTTACTGTGCATCTGCAGGAGGGAAAAAAAAACACAAAACAATTTTTATTATTATTTACTTATCTATTTTTTGTTGATTTTATTGTTGTGGTTTGGCTATTGAAGTGGATGTCTCCATTTATATTTATTTATTTATTTTCTTCTTTTCTTTTCTTATGTGCTCTGCCACATTTTTTTATCTCAATACCATGGCTTTTATATGGTGCTTACCCTTATTTTTTTTTGTTTTTTATTGCTTTTTTTTTTTTTTTTTTTTTGGAATGCTCACTGGATATTTTATTTGACAGTTCTTTGTGTACTGTTGTGGTATTTCACCTTCTTTTTCCCCTTCATTTCTCAAACCAAGGATGAAAGCCTCTAGATTCTCCACCCATTTCTGGAGTATCTGATTCTTTTTTTCTTTTTTTTTCTCCAGGTTATTACTTTTCTCTTCTTCAAACAAAACTGCATAACTTGAACTATCTAGTCCTGCCTCCCAAAAAGGGAGGTACCAAGACCAAATAGGTGTAAGACTACTAAGTAGTAAGCTAGGCAAATGGGAACTGCTTATTCTAGCAGCCCTGGGGGTAAGGGAAGAGGATATGGGAAGAAGGACGGGAATGGAGGTTGAGGGAGGACAATTCAGTGATGGGAATTCCCCTGATTTTATGTTAATATGTACCTAAAATATTATTGTCAACGATATGTAAACTACTATGATTAAAATGAAATTTATATTAAAAAATTACCGAAGAAAGCCTTGTACACAGATTTTCTGATGGAGCTCAATTTTTTCCATTCTTTTTTTATGAGTTCAAAATTCTTTATTTTCTTTCATAACACTCGATTGAATATGTTTTCTCTGAAGATACAGAAATAAATTTATTTAGTTTTTATTTTATATATTTTACTAAAAAGCACTCTAAATTAATAATTCTTTGTACATTTTAAAAACATACATGCACAGACATATACAATATATGATGTATATAACATACATACACAAATAAGCATGTACATGTAGCTAAACCTTATCTAAATAAATCCTAATGCCATGGTTAAGTGTTCTTATGGAATGAGAAAGACCATACAGAGTTTCTTTCTTTCTATAATCACTTGCAGTTTTATACTCAATCATAGAGGCCAGAGTCTACAGATACTTTTGCTATACAGAGTTGATGGAGGTAATTGTTTCATTTGCTCCAGTGAAGTTAGACTCTGCCGAGTGTTTCTGGCCCATTAATAATCACCTACAGTTCACAGTGCAAATGGATCTCCCACTGTCAGGTTGGTTGAATGATTCCCTTAGCCTTTTTGAATCATTCCACAGACAAAAAATCTATCAGCCTTGCATTATAGCTGCCTGTCATCCATCTAAATGAGCTTCATCATGAGGATTTGCCAAAGCTAGTGCCAAATACATTAGAAAATTTGCCAAAATAATGGTAATGGCTGCTCACCATTCAGTGTGCAAGCTATTTGAGCAGCAGTCCCTGTTATTAAAAAAGAAAAATGTATCCCGAGAGTAATTGACTGTAATCTTCAGAAGACAGAACCAAGTGTTTACTCTATGGTTTCAAAAATTCATGTAATCTCATATTAACAATGAAAGAGAACACAGATCTTAGTTTATAGGTAGTCATGGCCCTGCCTATATTTGTTAAGACTCAGAGAAATTTGAGATTTGTCAAAAATTCAATTATTCCTTAAGTCTACAGCAAATGTTTCAAACCTTACTGTGATTATATAATGGCTGTTTCATTCACCCTGGGGATAGTGTAACTTTGGTAACTTTCAGATAGTCATTTTTCCTATGCTAAAATGCTTTCTTTTTTTTGTCTAAAATGACATCTTCTGTCTGGAAAACTCAAAAATCAATAACAACTCATTGTAATATTTTACACAGTTCTTGCCAGTGTCTAGAAATGTAAGGAATAAAAAAGAGGAAGTGAAAAATCAATGCTTTAAGTCATACACAGGAAAACATCATTTATTATTGATTTTCATAGTAAGTTCCAATTTACTAATATCTTCCAATTCCTCCTTCTTCAGTTATGAGATACTAACAATTTTTAAATACATTAATGAATGTGTTTCTGAAAATTGTTTTCCCCCAATTGTCACTAATCCCTATGCCTTCTTCCCACCTAATATGATTTCTCCCCTCAGGATAATATAGCAAAAGAAAGAAATAATCATTTTCCTGTTTTTTTAACACACTGTAAAAATTATCCCTGAAATTGTAGTCTCTTCCCTTGTCATTTGTAAATCGCAGCTTCAGGAAGAAACCTGGAAGACTCCAGTGTATGAGTAACATGTCAAAAAGAGAAAATATGGAACAAGCGAGACAACAACCCTGAATTTGACAGATATGTTCAATGTCCTCTGGAATAGAACCAAGAGATAAAGAAATTAAAGGTGAGTAAATGATTTTCTTAGTTTTTGGAAAGATAACTACCTCCCAACTTTCTAATCTAAGCAGCAAAGTAGTTAGGAAGAAAGGGCTTGGGGTGTTTGAAAGTAGAAAGTATCTTTTTCCTAGGTAAAAATCTACAAAGCAATAAAGCCCCAGAGCAGAAATACTTGTACAATGTGTCAAGGCAGATAAGACTGAAACAGTTCCCCATGCCTTAGCAGGACCTACACGGAAAAAAAAAGTTGTTGAGACTTCCAGAGTATTTCACATCCATAGAAAAATCAATATAACTTCATTTTTAAAAGATTATCCACATACCCAGAGAAAGAAACAAATACAGACTTCAGTATGAAACAAATACAAACTTCAGATAATGATAGAGTGAGGCTTAATGCCTCATATGTGGAGGAGGAAGCAGTACAGTGAGTTTCTTGAATGATTAAGGTGTCCAAGACATTAGAACTTTCTTATAGTAGGATATGAAAAGACAGCAATAAGATGTACAAACTTATGAGAGCATAAAATAATGGAAATTCCCAAAGATTAGAGGGCAGCTGATAATAGGGGACTAGATGTTTTCTTCACCCCCTTACTTACCCTCTCCTTCACTTCATTCATCTCCAATTTTTTTTCATCAGAATTGTCACTGTTGTTTTACAATGTAGTCTCTCCTTCAATTATTTGGCATAGTTTTTGTTTAGGAGTCACCTCTAGCAATATTTAGGAGTTATGTCTAGCTCTGTACTCAGGAATTTCTCCCTGAAGGACTCAGGGACCATATGGGATGTCATGGACTGAATCAGGGTTGGTCTGGCACAAAGTAAATGCCTTACCCACTGTACTATTGCTCCAGGACCTCCTCTTCTTTTTTGACTGGACTCCTTTCTTTGGTAAGCATCATAGTGAAGGGGGTGCATTAAGATCTCTAACGACATTTCAGGTTCGAATAATGTACTAGTATCTTGCTCATCAATAAAATGTTTCATATCAGTTTATTGCAAGGACTTACAAAAGTAAATGAACAAATAAGAAAATATTTTTAGCAAGTCTCATGATTCAATAATGCTCACAGCCTGATAGTCCAGAGATAAAATTATATTTATTTCCACTTAAACTTTTCTTGGAAAATATGTATATATATTGACATATATGTAATGTGTATATTATATAAAACATATACATATGTATACGGTTTAATATATACATATGCTTAATATACATGTTTAATACATATATAACATATATTTACAACATATATGTTTTCAAACATATGTATATGTTTTATATATACTTGTGAAGTTATATATACATATATATCTATATGTGTTTTATATATACATAGGTATCTCTCCTATATAATCTATATCTTCAGAGAAAAGTTTTACTATAGCTGCCTCATTGTATAAAGGTTTATGGAAAAAATGGGAGATAAATATTATGATTTTAAAATAATATGAGTTTTGGGCATGTCAATTTTCATAGCTTGTGTTTATTTTGTATGGAGGCTCATGTGTTTATTAGCATGATGGAAGTCATCTTTCTTCCAATGTCTATATTTTTTATTTATATTTCATATTTATATAATTTTTATATTTTAATATAAAATTCTGTAATTTTACATTTTAACACCAGTTTATGTAAAATTTTTTATTTGTATTTTAAAAATAATAGTACATTTATTTTTTTATAAGAGAAGAAGAAAAGTTTTCTTGTAGGCCTTAAGGAAGGAAACTGAATTTAGAAGTATCCAATTGCCATATCAACAGTGGGATATTAATGAGATCGCCCAGCTGGGACTAATGTACAAGTCACCATGTGTGCTCTGTGATTTCACTTCCTTAGCTCTAATTGCTTCCTGATTGTCTTATTTATTAAAATTTCTATTTATTGATGTTGTCAGATGTCATGCCATCAATGGCTACATTCCTACAGTATATTTATCAAATCATATATTATGGGCAGATGCATGTACAGTTCTTCACATTTGTATCCATATACCAAGGGACATGAATATTCTGAGAACTCAGCATCTTCCTAGAAAAGTATTTTTAACAAATCAGTTTCTACTTTTTCATCTTTGTTTTTCATAGGTAGGGATGAAGTTTACTGTAAGAATTTCAGTACTTCCAGGGTTCCCAGAATCTCATGTGCAAATAAACATGTGTCTTCTCTCAACATACCAAAATCCTTTTGAGTTTGGTGGAATGGGGAAGGTAAAAATCCAGTCTTAATGTCAGTGAGTATGCATTCACTCAGGCTTATTTAGGAATTTTTCTGCAACTATTTATGTAATATTAATTTTAAACTAGCTTTAAATTAGGATAAATATAAATATTGTCTGTTACTCTTTGGCCAGTATTCTTAGAAACTGATTCTTTTTACGTGATCAATTTAGATTTTAGAAACCTAAATTTGAAATGTTCAGAATTAGTTAATGTTGATTTTTCTTTCATTGACAACAATTTTGACTGGTCACCTGGTGAATCTTAAAGATTATCAATTACATTGAATTTTAGGAACGTTTTAATATATTACATAGAGAACTTTTCAATGAGTAACTGGAGGCAAATATAGCCCATAAAAGGTGAATTTCATTCTCCAAAACTTTCTGGATAGCTAAGAACTCACTCTAAGAAGCAAATATAATAAAAACAATAAACATTTATTGAGTAAATAATTTATGAGTCTCTCTTTTCTTAGAGGTAAAAATGCATTAGCTTCTTTTTGTTTGTTTTGTTTTGGGGATCACATCCATTGGTACTCAAGGGATACTTCTTGCTATGTGCTCAAAAATCGCTCCTGGCCCAGGGAACCATATGAGATGCTGGGGATCGAACCTACATCAGTCATGGGTCAGCCTTGCGCAAGAAAAACACCCTACCATTGAATTACCACTCCAGCCCCTATATTAGCTTCATTAGTCTTTACAATAAATCTATGAGTTAGTGCTAAAACTCCCTTCTTTAACTGGTAAGAAGATTGAAGTCCAGAAAGTTATAGAAATTTCCTATATCTATTACTCAGAGGCAGAATCTATATACAAATACATACCACCTTGCTTCAAAGACCTTAATTTTAACTGGCTTACCTAATAAAGAAAAGTCCAGGTCGGGCCGGCGAGGTGGCACTAGAGGTGAGGTGTGTACCTTGCAAGCTCTAGCCAAGGAAGGACCTCGGTTCTATTCTCCGGCGTCCCATATGGGGCAATTTCTGAGCGTTTAGCCAGGAGTAACCCCTGAGAATCAAACGGGTGTGGCCCGAAAAACCAAAAAAAAAAAGGGAAAGAAAAGTCCAGGTCATCAACTAATGAATCAATAAGACAAAAGAAAAAAGAAAATTTGATAAAAATGGGCCGAAGAGATAGCATGGAGGTAGGGCGTTTGTTTGCCTTGCATGCAGAAGAACAGTAGTTCGAATTCTGGCATCCCATATGGTCCCATGAGCCTGCCAGGAGTAATCCCTGAGCGCTGCCGGGTATGACCTAAAAACCAAAAAAAAAAAAAAAAGTCAGTAATGTACAGTTAGAAAGAAGATCTGACAATTCAGGAAAGATACAAAGAAAATACTTTTTTATCTGAAGTTACTTAAAAAGAGATAGATCAAATATCTGTGTTGTAACTATAATTCAAGAGTTACAAAATAATCAGGCATTTTTAATTAATTTAAAATTAATGATTTTTATTGAGATATCATAGTTTATCATACTTAAAATTTATCATACTTTGTTTTGAGGTTTCTTTTGTTTTGTTTTGGGGCTCATATCCTGAAATACTCAGGGGTTCAATCCTGGCTTTGCAGTCAGAATTATTCTTGGCAGTGCACAGGGAACCATATAGGATAACAGATCTAACCCGATTCTGCTGAATACGCAGCAAGAGACCTATCCACTGTTCTCTTTCTTGAAATTTTTGTTTTGTAGCTGCATTACTACTACAGCAAACACTCTACCATTGTTTCTGGATGACTCCACCAATTATTTTTCCAATACCTCCCTTTTCACCCAGACACTTAAATTTTCAGATCTATTCAACTTATTTTTAGAGTTGGTTTGCATTGTTGATTTTCTAACCCATATTTTTCTGATCCCTTTATACTTAGCATATGAGTGATATCATTTTGGTATTTAATTCTCTGATCCCATCCAAATTGCAGAAAACTGCAAAATTTTATATTTTCTTAATGCCAAATAGCATCTCATTGTCTTTATATAATACAATTTCTTTTCTAATTCACTCATCTTTTGTTGGACACATGGTTGTTTTTCAATATTGGCCTATGTAAATAGTGCTGCAGTGAATATATGATAAGTGTGCCTTTTGTTTTTTATTCAAAATATTTTTAAACTACTATCCCAGGAGACTTGGGTGCTAGACTATAAAGTATAAAGAAGTAGACTCTATGCTAATGATTTCACACTCTAGATGGGCAAGAAGTATGGGTATAAAAGAAAATAAATATAACAGTTCAACATTTAAAATAAAAAATAACAAATATTAAACAAGGAAGACAAAACTAAACTTCTAATATGTTACTATTATAAAATAGCACTTAAAATCCATTTACTTCTGGGACTGGCGAGATAGTACTAGGCTAAGGTGTTTGCCTTGCATGTTGCATGGCCAGATTTAATCCCCAGCACCTTATATGGTCTCTCAAACCTACTCTAAGTGATCTCAGAGAACAGCTGGGTTTGACACCAAAACAAAAACAAATTAAATTTGTTTTTAAACTTATAAAACTTTAATTTTTTTAAATTTCTTGTTTGCTTTAAAGACTTTTGGTTAGGGTAACAATGATAAACCTGGATTTCTATCCAGAGAAGGAAAAAGGCAGTTCTTTGACACCAAAACCTAAGAAACTAGTTATTCTCAGTATTTCTGGAGCTTAGGCATTTTAGACATTTAGACATTTTAAGTTAGACATTTTTAACATTTATACATTTTTGTCTGCTTCTCACCTTTAGCATGTTAAAATTTAAAAATATATACCATTCAGTAAAAAAAGCACTGATTTTGACCTCACTCGGTTTGTTTGTGGGCCACAGTTAATGGTGCTTATAATGGTGTTTAATTCCTGACTTTGTGCCCAGACACCTCTTCTTGTAGGTTTGAAGAACCCATTATAAGTCGTGCTAGGATTAAAGCCAGGTTCACCATGTACAGAGCAAACTCCCTCATCTCTATGCTATTGCTCTAACCCTAATTTTTTTCTCAACTGGAATAGACATACAACTTCATTAAGAAATTGAAATAAAAAACTGGAGCATATACTTTGCATGCAGAAAACATGGGATTGATTCTCAGTTTTGCATGGTTCCCCAAGTACAGCTGGAGCTACCCCTAGTGCCTAATATATTGTAGACCTTGAGCACTTGCCAGTGTGGTCGCCAAACTAGATACCGAACTAATTTTTCTAATACATAACATCTGTTGCACAGTTTCATTAGAAGTAATTTTTCAGGGCTTTCTAGATGTCAGGCATTCTTTCAAGTATGTTACAAACATTTTCTTATGCTTATATTTTTTCCAAGCATCTCTCATTCTTTCTCATAATTGTACCCAATGTTCTGCTTCTATTCACTGAAGAAAATTGAGCTTCCGAGGGGTGAAGTAAAATGTTCAAAGTCTCAGAGATAATAGATGGTCAAGTTGGAGAGCCGCAACTAAAGAGTCTCCACTTGAACTAACTCACTTGGTACCCTGGCATCTTACATCAATGTTAACATATTATAGCTTGCATTGGATAAAATGTTTCCTCCAGAACTGACATTTGAAAGCCTGGGCCACTTCTAAGCTTGACTGGTTCTAAATAAATACTTTTCAAAGGCTCATACTTCTTCCTTACCAGTGAAACAAGTCAAGACACTGTCCAACAAATTAATATTCAGTGAGTAATAAAGAAAGAATCCCCTCCCCAAACTTCCTGGCAGATTTAATATCACATTGTCAATTTGTATAAATATACATGTTAATGCTTTAAACTTTTACTACACTTTTAATTTTACAACTTATTCTACTTCTATTAATTATTTAAAAACTTGTAGCACTGTTCATCTACAAAAACATGTTGTGCTATATACATCAAACAAAATTCTACTCAATATAAAAAAGGAATAGACTACTAATTCATACAAAAAATGGGTAAATTTCAGAGACATTTCATTAAATGCTCTCATTTACTAAGACACTATATACATAAGTACATACTATATGATTGCATTTCTAGGAATTAGAATAACATGATGATGGCAATTAGAGAAAATTAAATATCACATTAGAGATTTTTAAGTGATGAAATGTTTTCTGTTAGTTCAGATGCTCGTTACATGGATGTATTAAATTGCTGGAACTAATGAAGCTTAAAAAATTATGCAATATCACTTATGCTCTCTACAACCACAAAAAATAAATAAAAGTAGATATGTAAAAGTGTATATACTATGAATCCTTTCTTGCATAATGATATTGATATGGTGAGGAGAGATGGGAAAGAGAGAGGAACCACCCTCAAAATATAAAAGTTTCTTAACTTTAGCTCCATTGTTTTTTTTGGTGTAAAAGTCTTGACAGAGAAAGGAAAAGGTTTTCCTGGAGATTTCAAAAGCTGCCCTCAGCCCCACCTGCTAAAAGTCATTAGCATTTTTAGTTGTTTTAGACATTTCCAGAAAAATGTTTGGGTGGGAATAGGAGGCATTTTCCTGGTTAAGAACTACTGACCTATATTTACATATATATAAAAAGTAGATGAATAAATATTTTGTTAAAATTAGTGTGCTTACTATTGGATAGTGGAAAATACATATAATTTACTTCCTTGGCACTATAAACCAAGGGCTTCCTAACATACATATATTTGCAAACTCACTTTTATTGAGGTAAAAAGGCATAAATTATACTTAGCTGCATATAGTTACAAATTATTAAAAAGAACAAGCTTTAAAAGTTCATTTTGTTAATATTGAGACTACACATTAGCTGGAATGGTTATATAGGGGCTGTAGCATTTTCTTGTGTGTGGTACATAGCATGTCCCCTAAGCATCTCTGGGAACAACGCCAAGTACAGAGTAAGAAGTAAATAGTCTCTATGCATCATGGGATATGGCTCAAAAAACAAATTCAACAACAACAACATGTATGGCATATGAGCATACACATAGGTAATCATTTATTTTTTCATCCAAAGCCACCAAAAACTGCAATCTCTTATGGAAGGACTAAAACCAATTTTTAAGAGGTAGTTGATCATTAGAAAATAATTTATTTCTACTCAAGTAAAACATGCAATGAATGACCAGCTTGATCTGTGAAGAAACAAGACATAAAACCTGTCTACAAAATTTCTATGGTAAAGAGTGTTGATTTTATTCATTTCTTACTCATGTTATATTAATTCCTAGAAAGAAAGTGGTAAATAGGAATATTATCATTTCTAATGATAGCACTCTTTGTCTTTAGGCTTCATAATTGTTATTGCAATCACTTAGACTTTATACAAACACAGTGAAAAATGTATCTTATTTATCTATAAGGCAAATTTGTATAAATGATACTAGAAATTTAATCTTCCTTTTCTTATTCTCGACCTATTCAAATAAAGGCAAAGAATTACCAAATGGATCACTAATTCTCCCCTCAATATCAATGATCAACATCAACAATTTTTAATTGGCAATTTCTCATTTGCAGATGTTGTGAGTGTTTATTTCATTAACTCAAATGGTCTTATATAGCTTATCTAATTTATAAAAGTGTTATTTTTAACAATAAATAGGAATTTAGTAATGGTTTAGTGCAGTGATCCCAATATTAATTTACAAAGTTAATCTGAAGAGAAACTAAATATATACTTTGTCTTTTTTTCAACAAATTCAAACTTTTTAAGTAATGATTGTAAAACAATGTGTTTAAATTAGCTAATGATTGTATTCTTTTAATTCTGACTTTTTTACTTGAAAGCATCATTTTGCTTTTCTCTTTTTATATAATCAAAGCATATATTCATAACGTACTGAACACAAAGTCACTAAAATTAAACCTCTATGGGTTTTGAGTAGACTGAATTTTTCAGTTATTATTTAAAATCTTTAAAAATAACTTTTATATCAAAAGAAACTCAGAAATAGAAACATTTATTTTTCCCAGACTGAGAAAGCAATTATAAAAAAAGATGAATTTAAATGCTGATTCAAATATAAAGCTTTTGCTTTTAAATTTTTATTAAATGCAGAGAGATTTCTTTTATAAGAGGTAATTTAATATTTTGGGTACATGAGCTTTAAATTAACTAGTCCATAATGCATGTGCTCACTGCTTATTAAATCAAGGTAAATCTCTATGCTTTTCAAAATAATTATTTTCTCTATTTAATTCCAACAAAATTGAATGATTGCTATTTGGATAACAAGCATTTTCTTTTATTACAATATATGTTTCTCTAAAAAATCAAATTAAAAAAATGTTCTGAACAGGCACTTAACTCTAAGATCTATTCATTTCTAATCTCTGAACTATCTTAATAGGTTTGGTATTAGCAATAATCATTTGACAAATTTTGAAACTGTTAACACTTTCCAAAAAGCAATTTCTAACTTATTTTCAATCAGGAAATATTATCATAAAGAACTGAAAATTAAAACTAGTTGGCCTTTTCATTTTTTCCTGTGCTATTGGAAAAATATGCATTTTTCTGCTTATCTGCAATTTTACTATATACAATGTTGTTCACCCAGTCAACTATCAAAAAATATAAATGATATTCTAAGAGAGTTTATTTATTTATTATCACTTTGTTATTAGTTTTGCTAGCCATAGTATATCATACTTATAAAATAAACTTTATCATAAATATTTCTAAATAGGAAGAGTAATATATATGTGGTTAGGGAATGTACCAAGTTTCAAGTATGTACAGGAGGATCTAGATTCTAGAACATACTATACAGGAAGGTGAGCTTCTATATTTTGGGGACAGGTGATAATATTTCAATTTATATTTTAAGTATACATCTCCCTTACGTTTTTGAAATATAATATCAACAATAGATTTTAGGTATTTACACACCACTTTTATGTTTTTGAAATGTATCAACAATAGATTTTAGACATAACTCAATAATAAACTATTTAACATATCTCAATGATTATATTAAAAGATGACATCCTAATTTTAAAAATAGCATTTTAATATATAAGTATTTTTATAACTTTTTAATACATTTTTATTAAAATATGTCAAAGCATACTTAGTCATGATACTAATAATATGGGAATTCTTTCAAATACAAACAATTTTTAAGGCAAGTCCTCTTGAAAAGAGTTGAAATGGCATTAGGAGACCAGAGATAAGCTGGAAAGATCACACAGTGATCTTAAGGGCTTATGCCTTGCATGCAGCCCACCCAGGACTGACATGGGTTCCATTTGGCATCCCATATAGCACCACCGTGCTTACTAGGAGCGATTTCTGACAGCAAAGACAGGAATAACTCCTGAGTGCCGCTGGGTTTGCCTCCCCACCCCGCAAAAAAAAAAGAAAGAAAGAAAAAAAAAAGAGACCAGAGATCTGTAAATATCTAAATAAGTCCTATTTTCAGAGATTTGAAAAATAGACTAAGTCAGAGCATATAATTCACTTGAAAATAATCCAGGTCTAGGAGAATAATTTGATAGAAGTAGATGAAACAAGACTTTTCAGAAGTAGACTATTATTATTATTATTATTATTATTATTATTTTGGTTTTTGAGCCACACCCGGCAGCGCTCAGAGGTGACTTCTGGCTCTATGCTCAGAAATCACCCCTGGCAGGCACAGGGGACCATACAGGATGCCGGGATTCGAATCACCGTCCTTCTACATAAAAGGCAAATGCCTTACCTCCATGCTATCTCTCCGGCACCAGTAGATTAATTTTTTATATCAAGTATTTAATGCATTGGAAAAGGGGTGCAGAGAGAATCATTACACTATTGCTCTACTTTTTTTAATTGATCTACTTTTGAACATATTTGAAACTAATTTTTAAAGAAATACAATGCATGAAATTTAAGTTCTTGTGTTATTTTAGACTTACATAAAATACACTCATTTTAAGCAAATTTATCTTTAAATGTGGTTTAAGTAATTCTTGTCATCATTAATTTAATGGAAGCAATTTTTTTAGAGAGAAGTTAACCTACTTAAAAAAATTTTAGCAACTATTAGGCACAAACCTTTTTTTTTCCCTGACCACGAAATCACATCTTTCAGAAGAAATGAACCACTAAAATATTTACTTCAGTGCTAAAGAAATAGTACAGCAAGTAAGGCTTGTCTTGCACACAGTCCAACCAGGTATAATTCCAGATATCCCATATGCTTCCCTGTGCACTGCCAGGAGTAATTCCTGAAGGCAAAGGCAGAAAAAGACACTGACCATCACTGACTGTGGCCAAAAATATTTTTTTATTTAAAAACATTCCGTTTCAGGGCCAGAGTGATAGTACAGAAGGTAGGGCAATTGCCTTCCTTGCACATGACTGAGTCAGGTTTGATCCCCAGTATGGCATATGGTTTTCAAGCCTGCCAGGAGTGACTACTGAGCACAGAACCAGGAGTAGCCTCTAAGTGCCATTGGGTGCAACCCAAGGAAAAATATGTATACACACACACATATATATAAATATGTATATTTTTTCTACCATAACAAAGAAATAAACTCTAATCAAAATTTGTATTACCACTTAGTCAATTCATTTGGTGTATGATTGGTGAACTACACCGAATCTCACTCAAAAATATGCAGTTAAATTTAAAAATAAATTCTATGTATATATCTTATGACAATTGTATGAGCATGTACAGTCCATGATGACCATGTAGAGTCCATGTATGACTTCTGTAAAAAATGTGTTTTTATTTGCTTGCATATTCTGTCGAAGCGAACAGGAACATTCTGGACTAAACTAGAAATAATAGAAATTATAAGAACTAAACATTTATGGGAATACTGGTGAGGAAAGTTGGGCATTTGTAGTGGGGATGGTGCTTAAATATATTATACATAAAACTTAACTATGAACAACTTTATGATTTATTGTGTCTTAATAAAATATTAAAATTTAAAAAAGAACTAGCATTTATGAAGAGCACACTATAGTGCAGGTCTACTTTGTATCTTTATTTTCTGCTTCATACAATGATCATTAAAACCAATGCAATTAGAATTTTTTTATAATAGCAAAGAAAATAAGTCTGTCACTTACGATATGATTTATGATCTATGACTCATTAAAGCAAATCCAAAGTTCACACTCATTCATTTTTTTTTTTTATGTTTGAGTCACACCCCGCAGTCTCATGGGTTCCTCCTGACTCTACGCTCAGAAATTGCCCCTGGTAGACTCGGAGGACCTTATGGGGTGCCGGGATTTGAACCAACGTCCTTCCGCATGGAAGGCAAATGCCTTACCTCCATGCTATATCGCCAGACCCCAAAGTTCACACTCTTAATCACTAAAATAGTCAAGCTATTGATCATTATTACATTTTGATTAGTACGATAAATTTTAGATATCAAGGGAATCCAGATAGGAAAGGAAGAAGTCAAACTCTCTCTGTTTGCAGATGACATGATACTCTACTTAGAAAACCCTAAAGACTCTACCAAAAAGCTTCTAGAAACAATAGACTCATATAGCAAGGTGGCAGGCTACAAAATTAACACACAAAAATTGATGGCCTTTCTATACACCAATAGTAATAAGGAAAAAATGGACATTAAGAAAACAACCCCATTCACAATAGTGCCACACAAACTCAAATATCTTGAAATCAACTTGACTAAAAATGTGAAGGACCTATATAAAGAAAATTATAAAACTCTGCTCCAAGAAATAAGAGAGGACATGCGGAAATGGAAGCACATACCCTGCTCATGTATTGGCAGGATTAACATAATTTAAATGGCAATACTCCCCAAAGTATTGTACATATTGAATGTGATCCCTCTAAAGATATTTCTCACATTCTTCAAAGAAGTGGATCAGGCACTTTTGAAATTCATTTGGAACAATAAACATCCTAGAATAGCTAAAGCAATCATTGGGAAAAAGAATATGGGAGAAATTACTTTCCCCAACTTCAAACTGTACCACAAAGCTATAGTTATCAAAACAGCATGGTATTGAAATAAAGACAGGCCCTCAGATCAGTGGAATAGGCTTCAATACACAGAGAATGTTCCCCAGACATACAATCACCGAATTTTTGATAAAGGAGCAAGAAATCCTAAATGGAGCAAAGAAAGCCTCTTCAAACGTGGCTAGCCACTTGCAAAAAATTGAACTTAGACCCCCAGCTAACATCATGTATGAAGGTTTAATCCAAATGGATGAAAGACCTTGATATCAGATCCAAAACCATAAGATATATAGAACAACATGTAGGTAAAACACTCCAGGACATTGAGACTAAAGGCATCTTCACGGAGGAAACTGCACTCTCCAAGCAAGTGAAAGCAGAGATTAACAGATGGGAATATATTAAACTGAGAAGCTTCTGCACCTCAAAAGAAATAGCGCCCAGGATACAAGAGCCCCCCACTGAGTGGGAGGAACTATTCACCCAATACCCATCAGATAAGGGGCTAATCTCCAAAATATACAAGGCACTGACAGAACTTTACAAGAAAAAAACATCTAATCCCATCAAAAAATGGGGAAAAAAAATGGACAGACACTTTGACAAAGAAATACAAATGGCCAAAAGACACATGAAAAAAATGCTCCACATCACTAATCATCAGGGAGATGCAAATCAAAACAACTATGAGGTACCACCTCACACCATAGAGATTGGCACACATCACAAAGAATGAGAACAAGCAGTGTTGGCGAGGATGTGGAGAGAAAGAAACTCTTATCCACTGCTGGTGGGAATGCCGTCTACTTCAACCTTTATGGAAAGCAATATGGAGATTCCTCCAAAAACTGGAAATCAAGCTCCCATACGACCCAGCTCTACCACTCCTAGGAATATACTCTAGGAACACAAAAATACAATACAAAAATCCCTTCCTTACACCTATATTCATTGCAGCACTATTTACCATAGCAAGAACCTGGAAACAGCCAAGATACCCTTCAACAGATGAATGGCTAAAGAAACAGTGGTACATATACACAATGGAATATTATGCAACTGTCAGGAGAGATGAAGTCATTAAATTTTCCTATACATGGATGTACATGGAATCTATTATGCTGAATGAAATAAGTCAGAGAGAGAGAGAAAGAGGCAAAATGGTCTCACTCATCTATGGGTTTTAAGATAAATGAAAGACATTCTTGCAATAATAATTTTCAGGCACAAAAGTGAAAAGAGCTGGAAATTACAGCTCACTTCATGAAGCTCACCGCAAACAGGGATGAGTTTTGTTAGAGAAATAACTATGTTTTGAACTATCCTAATAATGAGAATGTACGAGGGAAATAGAAAGCCTGTCTAGAGTACAGGCAGGAGTTGGGTGGGGAGGAGGGAGATTTTGGACATTGGTGATGGGAATGTTTCACTGGTGTTGGGTGGTGTTCTTTACATGACTGAAACCCAAATACAATCATGTATGTAATAAAGTTGGTTAAATAAAAAAAAGAAAAGAAAAAAATACAAAAATACAAAAAAAGAGTCGTCTTATACACCGAAAAAAAAGAAACAAATCCAGAAATATTAGATTATTTCTATAATAATACAATAGATATCTGAGTTCTCATATTGATATAAATAAATGAGAAGGCAAATAAATGGATAAGGGATGGATGACTCTTCCTTATTAAACAATTTCAACTAATAAAAAAGGTATGAAGCAAATAAAACATTTCCATCAAGATAGAATGCTTCAGCAAAGAAACATCATCACAAACTAAAATATAGCAGGAAAAACTTAAATAAGTAAAAGTATTTTCAAAGTAGCGCCACCAAAATAGTTATTTATTACTATAATGCTTTTAACTTAAGTTCATATATTCTTGATATTCCTTCTCTTAAGAAAGTGTTTAATTCCCATTTTCCTAAGGTGTAGCTTGACTTAGTTATAACCTTCCACGAAAAGATTAAGTGTAAGATACTTTTCCTGGTTCAGGTATGTGTGTTTTTTCTATGTCTGCTTTTGTGCTAAAGGTAGGATTAAGCCATCATAACCAAAAGCCAATGAACCACAAAGGTAAAATATTTGATTGACTTCTTACTAAAAAAATTGCAGGCCACTGAAAGAGACTATGTAAAAGGAAGAAGGTAACTTTATAATATGAATTCTGCCATACCTTAACCAGGTATCAAAATAGGTATCATGAGTGATAGTTCAGCTTGACATGATAATTAATGTCATTTGACCCTCTAATAGGCTATAAAAAATCACACACATCACCCCACTGCTATTCTTCATTTAAATCTGTAACCAATCATCTCCTAAAGTATCAAGGTCACAAAGTCAATGAAATATGGGAAAACTGTCATAGAAGGGAAGAGACAATGAAAAGCATAATGACTGTGTGTAACATGGGATCTTGGTTTGGATTCTAGAAAAGAATGAAAAAAATCAGTAAAATGAATGAAGTGGATGTTTTAGGGAATTTGTGTCAGCGTTAATTTCTTAATTTTTGCATAAAATGTGATAATGTTATGAGAAGCTGATAAAAATCAACTTGATGACTCTTGCTTTTTTTTAACTCTTCCTCTAAACCTAAAATTATTTCAGAGTGAAATGTTTCAAAAAGTCCTTCACCTATTTCATATTTCCACAGCATGGCTGAAAAAGTGAAAGCTTAAGACCCAGCAAGAAGTGCCTATGTGGGTACTTTGTGCAACTAATGGTTTAGTGTGGTCAAGAAAAATTTCCTTTACTCTTTGAAACATTTTCCTGCCATTTGTTCTGTGCCAATCTTGTGGCTATAAGAGAAAGAGATCAGAAAAAGACAGAAACGGCTCAAATTTGCATAAATTAATTGAATCTGGTGCAGTATCCTGGATTCCCAAGTTTATGAGTCAAACAATTCACTTTTATTGTTTCTTTGAAAAGACAGCAAGAGTTTTGTTAGCATCCTATCACTATGACAAGCTATTCAAGTGGAGGCAAAATTTCTCCATTTGATAATTGGCTGTCATCACTCAGCTATGATCAAGGACTGCACCAAATATTTATTTGAGGACACAGAAGCAGAAATATCATACTATTAATAAATAATTCCATTGACTAAACTAGATCTCAGTGTCAGGTTGAGGGAAAAAAAAAAGGATATTTATGCCTATGAACAAAATTGTGTTTAAAATTCTATGTGTATCTAGTATTACAACTTTGGGAAGTATCTTGAAAGCTCTGAATTTCTATTTCTTTATCTGCAAAATAAATATAAAATACTTCCTCAAGGATAAATTGTGAAGATGGCAAGTAATTACCAGATTTTACAAAAAGCACCTGGGAAAATCTGGTATATTATATAAATGCAAGTGATTTGTGCTACCGAAGCATATGTGTAAAGTATTTTTGATGTACTTCATTTAGTCAAGTGTTACAAATTTAAGACCTTGTTACTTATCTACTTGGAGAGACATGCCAATACTGAGCAATCATACTGTCACTGGGAGATATAGTCAAGGGTAGTGATATGTAAGCTATTTCTTATATAGGAGATAGATTGAACACTGTTCAATTGAAACACTGTTTATTGTCATTCTCAGAGTTTACCTATACAATTTTGTTGAGATGTAACTGACACATACATATTTAGAAAATACTTGGAGTGCAGGTTCTGAGAAGTTAGGACATAGCACACATCCATCCAATCATAGATAGCCATTATCAAAACTTTAAATATATCATTCTCAAAAATTCTTCTCATCCACTTGTAATTTGTGTTCACTTTTCTAGGTGGACATTGACTGATATATATTTTATATCTATATAAAATATTGATTTTATATTATATATAAATATTTAATATAATATGTATTATACTAATAATATATTATTATATAATTATACACTATATACAATATACTATATGTTATATATTTATATTAATATAATGTATAACCTATAGTTTATATAAATATAGAAAATATATTTATATAGATATAGATTAAAATAATATATAATATATATTTTAACATAAAACCTATATAAATTTGGAAGAAATATATTTTGACCCTTAAACAAGATTTAGAGTTCTTTCATGAAATTTATGGCCTTCCCTCCAACTTTATTTTATTTTTTTTGCTTTTAGGGCTGCACCCGGTGACACTCATGGGTTACTCCTAGATATGTGCTCAGAAATCACTCCTGGCTTGAGGGACCATACAGGACGCCGGGGGAACAAACCATAGTCTGTCCTAGGTCAGCGCGTGAAAGGCAAATGCTACTTCTTGTGCCACAGCTCTGGCCTGCTTCCCTCCAATTTTAGCACAAAACATGAATTCATATTTTATTAGGGAGTGAAGTATGTGAGAAAAATGTTCAACATACAGCAAATTGTATGATCTCATTTTTCTAATATCTAATAAATACAGAGCACTGTGGGATTTCTGGTGTGTGTGTGTGTGTGTGTGTGTGTGTGTGTGTGTGTGTGTGTGTGTGTGTGTGTGTGTGTGTGTGTGAGAGAGAGAGAGAGAGAGACATGCGCGGCTCTCAGGGATTACTCCTGGCTTCGCACTCAGAAATATCACAGGGTGTAGGGCGGGCAGATCCTGTCTTCCGGCTCTCTCTCGATCCTCTCTTGAGCTGGAGGCTAGCTCTAGTCGGCATGGGGTTGGGGGAGACCACACGTGGAAGGCCTTCTCCCTACTTGGGTGCCCTGGGAGCCTTGATAGGCTCCCAGCCTTCCCCTCTTCTGACCCCGGCCTCCAGGACTTCTGGGGTGGCAGCCCAGGCGGCCAGAAATGGTTGGTCCTAACTTGGGGTGTGCTAAGATTTGCTTGGTTGCGCTAAGTTTGTCACTGGCAATTTCTGACCACTCTGCATATGGAAAAACCGCGCAGAGGCTAGTGCCCCAGCTTGCTCTGCTTGTATTAAGAGTATTCCTTATCTTTATGTTTTGTTTTGCTTATCCAGAATGTCCATTTTGTATTCTTCCCTTTTCCACACCCCTTCAAAGCTCATTTTTACTCCTTAACTCTCTCACCCAAACATCACTAACCCACATTACTCTTTTTAACTTCAGTATTGAACAATAATCACAGACCTAAGCCGTGCATTGTGTGTAACAACTCTGAACTGTTTCAAAAGACATAAAATGGACACGTATGTCTTTAGAATATTTTGTTTTTCCCTGACAACTATAAGTCTTACTAAATATTCTCTTATACAATGATGATTCTAACCACTTTTTATCTTCTCTTTATGAGCTGTTCAACAAGGAATTCTGGTGAAAGAGTCCCCCAGTTTAATGCTTATGATTGAACCATGTCATGGGGATTATTGGACTTGTTCTTATGTCCCCCATATGCACCAATAGCGCCACGTGGCATTGCTCCTTTTTTGCATAGGCACATTAAAATGAGAAAATAATATACATACAAATAAGATCCTATCTAATAGAGATTGGAATACACAAATCTTGTAGTGCAAAGGGACCTTACACCCTGAACATTGACATAATGACCTGGCACAGGCTCAGAAGAAAGGGCATTTTCCATTCACCCCTGAACCAGGGAAGCCATCCATGAAACATCCAGGTTTGTCTATAACATCACTTGGAAGCAATCCTCTACCACGGAAGACCCTACCATTGCTCAGACATCGACCTGCTCAAAAGAGACTTCCCTTAACACTGAGAAGACTTAACAACGACCTGCTTACAGGACAGGGCTTCCTGCATTGCCCTTTAATGGTGAGGTGAAACGAGAAGACACTCCACATCATGACTTCAATGTAGGTTATGCAGATTCCAGGATCTTTAATACAGAAACATGATACCAACAACAGAGACTGTGTGAAAAGTGTGTTGGCACTATGGACCATTTCTTCGATTGGACGATAACTTGCCTGGAGCCTAGAGTTGGTCTTATGCCAGGAAACTTCAGGGGTAGGATCTCTTTGTATTTAGGCCAAGGTTATTCCTTTCCATGCCTCTCATATTTTGGTGGGCCTATGCAAACAACAATTGCCACTCTAACACCGTTTTTACTGTGCTCCTTTGACTCTAATCCTTAAAAAAAAAAAAACCACTTAAAATTTGAGGTTAACTTAAGCTAATATGCATGTACATGAAAATGTAAAAAATACTATGCCTCTAATGTTTAAGGAGTTACATAAGTTTTATGGCTTTAGATTGCCTTGTGTGCTGTTAAGAAATATTATAATGTGTTACAATCTGGGGACTTGAGGGACAAAGTAATTGTACATGGATTCTGTTTTATTTATCTTAACGTTCTTTGGCTGAAAGTTCAAAGTTAAGATATCAGCAAGGGGACTTCTTCTGAGAATTATGTTATAGGTGATTGTCCTTCCATTGTAACTTTACCTTGTCCTCTTTCTTTGCATCTTTGTTCTCATAATTCAAAATAAAAAAAAATTAAAAAAAAAAGAAATATCTCCTGGTAGACTCAGGGGATTATATGGGGTGCTGGGATTCGAGCCACTGTCAATACTGAATTGGCTGCGTGCAAAGCAAATGCCCTACTGCCGTGCCATCTCTCTGGCCACAGTGTGAGATTTCTAAGATTTAATTTATATGTTCACAGCCTAGGTAGTAATTCAGTTTGTAAACGTGGCAATTTGAGGTAATTTAAATGTCTTCATTCTGACTTTAAATGTTTACTGTCAGTGACAAGATACCTTTGTCCCTCATTGTTTTTATTCTTTCAACAAGTTTCTGCACTTGCAATAAATTGAAATTGTGCCATCCATTAGTAAAATTACAGTTTTTCATTGCTTATACAATGATGATTGAAGAAAGTATAACTTACACTTCTAAGATTGAAATTGCTGCTAAATTCTTATAGAAAAAGCAAATTAGCCTAATAATAATTGAGCAAATAAAGCTAAGGAAATGCAATGGATATTTACTGTCTTTCTTGCTTTTTGGTGACATCATTTACCACAAATAATATTTTATTTTATTATTATTATCATCATTATTATTTAGGTAATATAGTTATAATAGTGGCAACATTTATGGTTTTAATATATATTTTAATATATCACCACCACAAAGTGATCAAGACCCTCTATTATTATATTTCTGTTACTTCTAATCTGGTTCTTCCTTACCCCTTGCCCATTCCCCCATTGCTTGCTAATCTCTGGTTTCTCATTCAAGTGTTATCATTTCACGGTAGAGTGGAACTGCAGAGTATCTTGTTGAGTGAATTGAGTCAAAGGGAGCAAAACAAGTACAAGATAACTGATCTTTTGTGTTATATAAACCAAGAACAAAACACAAAAATAACAGGTTTCTCAATGATATATTTTAAGCCAGGTTTCATTTCGTTTTCAAATTTAAGCCATTACAATAATTCTTTATAATGTAAGTTCACATTGCTTCTGTTTGGCAAGTACTAAGTACTAGAGACAGAGCTCTTATAACACCAAATTATTTCAAGAAATGTTCACTTTTATCAACCTGACAACCAAATTTCTTTTTGTCAAAGTGTGTAAACTCAAGCTCTGTCACCAAAAACTCTCTCATTTTCTTGTACTTTTTCTAAATATTAGAAACTTGTCACTTTGGACAAGGACTGGGTTCTGAATGAAGATAAAGAACATGAATGGTACCTCCTCATTATCAGTAGTGCAAACCACAGTGTCTAAAAACAAGTGAGAGAGATGTAAAATATCTACACCAGAGACAGATAGAGAGGAGGGTGTAAGGGAAATGGAACATTGGTGGTGGGAAATGTGCTCAGGTTAAAGATATGAACATTATATGATGGAAACTCAATCATGAACAACTTTGTAACCACAAAGTGTTTAAAGTATTTAATTAATTAAAAATTAATATATAGAAACCTAGGTGTGTATATATATATATATGTATTCCTATACCTATACAGCATAACTATAATTTTCAGTGAAAATGTGAATATGATGCCTATCACTAGTAAATGATCAAAAAAATTGTTAGCTCTATTACTCCCCTAATTAAAACTTTAATAATTACTGACTGAATTGGAAAAATAAGAAAAAATTTGCATTTATGGGCCAGAACGATAGCATGGTAGTTAGGATATATGTCTTGCATGTAGTCAACCCAGGGTTCAATTCCTGGCACCTCATTCAGTCCACCGAGCCTGCCAGAAGCGATTTCTGAGCTTAGAGCCCTGAGCACCACCAGGTGTGGCTCTAAAACAAAGATAGACCAAAAAAAAAAAAAAGGATACCAAATTAAACATGTAACTTGAAAAGATAGTTGAGATAAAAACTTATATAATTTATCATCAGTAATGACTAAATTGAAGGCCAGAGAGATAGCACATCAGTAGGGCATTTGCCTTGCACACAGCTGTTCCAGGACAGACAGTGACTCGAATCCCAGCATCCTGGATATATGGTCCCTTTTGCCTGCCAGAAGCCAGAGTCAGGAGTTTCCCCTGAGCACTGCCAGGTGTGCCCCCCCAAAAAATTTTCATTTAGATGTAATAATAAACTTCTATCTAAAATAGAAACACACTGTGGGTAAAAATTTTTTTTTTGGCTTCTGCCTCTGGTAATATATTTTTGCAAAAAAAAAAAAAAGAAAGAAAGAAAAGTTCCACTTTTTCTAAAAAATAATTTTGACAAAACTTTTCTAAGATATATTAACATATTTCATAACATAAACCTATTTCAGTCATCGAAGTGTATTTCAACTGTTATTATGATGGTTTCCACTGCATGTAGTGTACCACCAAACCCATCACTAGTACAACCATCTTCCTCACCCAAGGACAGGAAACCCAAGGACAGGAAACCTGCAGCATCTCTTTAGATGGAATATAAAAACCTGCAAATAAATGTCTGAGTCTTGTACCACTTTTCAGCATCCTAATGAAGGAAACCCAGGTGTGAAAGTTTAATATAGTCTGTTGTACTGTCGTCTCTCTCTCGCTGTGAAGGGAGCATAATGAATGGGCAGAAGATATTATCAAGTAATTATGTCTTCAGGATCTAACTTCTTATTCCTCTTCTATAGACATGTTATCTGAAAGTATAACTTTTATGCCATCTCTGCTACAGCATCTGAGTATTTCCATCTTTATTGGTGAGATTCTTACATCACGTATTGGGCCTGCCCCCTGGAGTTACAGCAAAGTGAACAAGAACATTCTCACATGGAGAATATGATATTGTATGGCATACTATTTCCATTTTTTCATTTTAAAAATGGTACGTAATATTTCATACCTAAAGAGCACATGATTCAGAATAAATATGAATATGAGTATTATGGCACAATAGTTATTACACATCATTTATGTGACCAGAAATATTGGTTTTGAGGGGAGATCTTGTTTTTCCAGGCCACACCTGACAGTGCTCAGGGCTTATTCCTGGTTATACACTTATAGAAATGTTTTAATTCAGCTCCTCAAAAAGCTTTTCAGTAAATACATAAGATTTTTTTCTGGAATTTTGTTTGTGATTAGAAAAATAAATCATCAATTATATGAAAATCTGTATTACTAGGGAATCTAATTCAAAATTTGATAAAAATTTTTGACAAAGATGCACTTATATCAAACTCAAATGTATGACTTCTTATTTTAGAAAACACAGAAATTTGGACATTGGTGGAATGAAGTGTACATGGTGGAGTGTTTGATATTGGAATGTCTATATCTGATGCACAAATATGAAAAACTTTATGGTGTTTAAATAAAAATAAGTAAACAAAATAAAATGAACCACATAAGTATTGGATTTATAAGCTCTATAAAAATGGGTTTGAAATCTCAATATTCCCTTCACACCAATAATAGTAAAAATGCAATTTTATGCCTATAAATCAATGGGGAAACAGAGTTAATTTAATAGACAATAAATATTGAATCCTCCTTATGTGTTATTTTATCATATTTTTTCTAAAAGATCAGTAAAAGAATATTGAGTTGCATAGAATTCAAATAAGAACAATAATACAAAAAAACAAAAAAGAGAAGTCAATAAATTGTTTTATTTTTATTTTATATTTATCCATTTATATTTGAAGAGGTGTATAAACTTTCTAGGTATTTAGGTAAGAAAGTAAAATCAAGTGTTAAAACTTGGCAGTGTAAAACTTTTCACCCTTTGTACTCTTCTTAGAATTGTTAACTTTTTTCCTTTGGAAGTTGTAGGATATTTGAGTAAACAAAACTGTTCAAATCATTTCCAAATAGAGTTAATGAGAAATAAATATAACAGAAAGCTATACTGCATTATCTCTTATTTAATTTTTATGAGAGCTTAAATACTTACAAAATGAAGTCTAATACACATCATAAGATTATAAAGAGTTAAAAATCCTCTTCATTAAAGATGACTAAACAAAACCATGTTCATATAGCTGGTTATTGTATCATGAAACTATTATTTAATTTACTCTTGTGTTACTTAAGTACCAGTTGGTTGGCATATGGCTCCTTAAAATTGATCACATCTGCTAATGCTTATTTGTCAAAACCCATAGTCTAAACAGATGAAAAATATGGTTACAGAGCATTGACGATGCCAACAAAGTTGAGTTATAGTCCCAAGAGTTCAGAACTAACTTAGAATTTTATTCTTCAAAAAATTCTCTTAGTAATGAAATTTAAACATTTAACCTATTTATTCTGATGGCCTCAAGTTAGTTAATTTCAATATATTCCATTTATTTTATAGAATATTTTATTTTTGCTATTAAAATTTTTAATTGTTCTCTTTTCATAAAAGTAGTTTATCAAATAAAGGATGATTTTCATTACAAAAATGTCAAAAATAAAGAATCTAATACCATTTTTATTTTTATCTTCAAGTATGTCATCCTAATTTTAAATGACATTTTAAATAAAGCATGTATTTGAGAGTTAGAATTTGTCTATAATCTAGAGACACAACAATTTTCTTTGACCCTATAGCAAAAATCTAAAACCATATACTCATATTCATACCTACTAGGCTAATGTTCAAAACAAAAGGCTGCCAATTTATTTTCTACTATCTTTTCACATCATAACTTAACTCTCACAGAATTTGATCGAACGAAATGAACTTGGGCTTTTACATTGTTAATCAAACTAAGACTGATAATGATCCTGAGACAGACAAGATAGGTCTGTGTATTTAATTCAAAGACATTAACTGTGCACAAAGGATATCTGATCTGCTTATCACTGCATTGGCCAGCACTTTTGCTCTACTTCTCTATGGAAAGATCAAGGAAAGTCACTTGAATATTGTGTAGGTTAATTTTGTATGTCAATTTGACTAGGCCATCAACTGCCAAAATATTAAACTAAACGTTTTGAGTGTATGTGTGAGAGTGTTTCT
Organism: Suncus etruscus; assembly: GCF_024139225.1. Taxonomy (NCBI): domain Eukaryota; kingdom Metazoa; phylum Chordata; class Mammalia; order Eulipotyphla; family Soricidae; genus Suncus; species Suncus etruscus. Next base: position 52,408,332 of record NC_064860.1, on the reverse strand, counting down.
GGATGAGATTATGGGATAGAAAACTGAGTAATGAGATTACTCTTCCTGGTATTCTGAGTCTCTTGACATCAATAGATGGAAAAAGAAAACAAAGTTATCTACTGGAAGGGAGAAAATGCCAGGACTGGAGCTCCTGTCTAACCAAGGTAAGCCCCAAATTCAACCCCAGCACTATAGGCCAATCACCTCTAGCATTGCCAGAAGTATACCTGGTTCCCCTAGCACAACTGAGCATGAGAAGCACCATATTAATGAGACCTGAATACTGAACCACAGGCCTGCACTGCCAAAATGAGTATTGTCAGGAGAGGCTGCTTGATCACTGGGCAGTATCCCACAGCAAAGTGAAATGAAGCAGAATTATTTTTCTCAGTCTGTTTTCTTGCTAGTACATCAATCCTCTACTGCCTTCTAACTCAGACTTGGATTGGAACCACTGGCTTTTCTGAGTCTCCAGCTTGCCAATTATTCATTTTGGTCTTCTCAGCCTCCATAAATATCTGAGCCAATTCCTTACAATAAATCTCTACATGTAAATTCTACATTTTGGCACCTACACTCTAGTTTTCACCTTATAAAATGATGCTGCCACACTTTCTAGTAAATATCTGCCTAGGATTTGAGCCTCTAAAATCAAATGCTTTCTTCCATGATTGCTTCATGTAATTATTTGACCTTCACTAGTCAAAGGAAATTAACACTTCACAGATAAAGTAAGAAAGAAGACTACTGGGCAATCAGTGAGCTAAAAAATTAAATAACTTCTCTATTTGTCCCATAAAAATCCCTTTGTCTATTTGAAGTTTTTAAAATTTCTCTCCTATAGTCTTGAGTTTTCCAACTTTAAGATCAAAAGATGAGGCTGGAGTGATAACAGAGTAAGTAAAGAATTTGATTAGCACTTGGCTGATCTAATTCAATCCCTGGCACCTGTGTGGTCACCCACTGCCAGGCGTACCTGAGCAACAGAGCGAGGAGTGACCTATAAACACCCCTGGATCTGGCCCAAAGAGAGAGAGAGAGAGAGAGAGAGAGAGAGAGAGAGAGAGAGAGAGAGAGAGAGAGAGAGAGAGAGAGAGAGGCTTGTAATAAGGTTAAGCTTATCATTCTGCTTGGTTTTATATAGAGTAGGCAGGTTTTGTTTTGTTTTGTTTTGTTTTGTTTTTGACAAGTATAATCAACTAGAAACTAATATTTGATTAGACCCAGGGCTTGCTACAATATCCATGCTTTAAATGATGATTCCATGTTAGGCATTAAATTCCATGTTAGGTCTACATTGGAATTGGCCTAAATTGTAATTTAGGTAATTTGTTGTTTTTTGTTTTGTTTTGTTTTGTTTTGTTTTTCAAGCCACGCCTGTTTGATGCTCAGGGGTTACTCCGGCTAAGCGCTCAGAAATTGCCCCTGGCTTGGGGGGACCATATGGAATGCCAGGGAATCGAACCACGGTCCTTTCTTGGCTAGCACTTGCAAGGCAGACACCTTACCTCTAGCGCCACCTCGCCTGCCCCTATAATTTAGGTAATTTGTAATTTGTCTAGTATACTTTGAAATTTGTATACATTGTATAGTATATATTGTGTTTTTGTAATTACAAATTTTAATTTGTAATTACATTGTAATTTGTCTAGTATACTTTGTACATTGTATAGTATATACATTGTATAGTATACATTGTAATTTGTCTAGTATACTTTGAAAAAGATGTAAAATTTACATATCTAGGCACATATGTTAGGAATTATTTTCTGTTTGTTTTGGGGACTTGTTTGTCTGTTTCTTTTGGAGGGGGCCATGCCCTGTAGTGTTCAGGGTTTCCTCTTGGCTCTGCACTCAGAAATCATTCCTGGATGTGCTCAACATATGGGGATTGAATCTGAATGAGCCATTTGCAAGGCAAGTGCCCTACAGGCTGTGCTATTATTTCACCCCAATTTCAAAATGTCTTATAACTTTGAGTATAACAATTATACAGTATTGGTTAATTGAAGAAACTATGCAATGACAGAATTTGCATTGTAGGCATAGGCATATCTTAGCCTAGATCCTTCTCAAAAACAGCTTTAATCTCACAGCAAGTGTGAGAACAGAAACAAAAATCATATTTTTAGAAAAGAAAACTAAAATTAATTAAAGGTTTCATTACATGTATCATTCATAAGGTACCCAATACTTGATTTTTCTGACATCTTCAAAGTTGGTTTAAAAAAATAAGCTTGACCCAGAGATTATACAAGAGCTCAGACATTTGCTTTGCTTGCAACCTAAATCTAAGTACTGCTGGGTGTAGCCTAAAAATGTACAAAATTTTTTTAAAAATCTTAAAATGCGGGCCCGGAGAGATAGCACAGCGGCGTTTGCCTTGCAAACGGCTGATCCAGGACCAAAGGTGGTTGGTTCGAATCCCGGTGTCCCATATGGTCCCCCGTGCCTGCCAGGAGCTATTTCTGAGCAGACAGCCAGGAGTAACCCCCGAGCAATGCCGGGTGTGACCCAAAAACCAAAAAAAAAAAAAAAAAAAAAAAAAAAATCTTAAAATGCTACACCTAAGGAGCTTATCATCCAAAGGCCAGTCCTCCAGATTCCATCAATCAGAGTTGGACTCACAGGTTTCAGTCCAATCAAATGTTTCCAGAATTTTCATATGTAAACATTGAGAATTGACATTTTGGTAGAGATTCTGAATCTCAAAATGTATTGTGAAAGGAAAGATGATGCAACTGCAGAAAAAGGGTTGTTTAGTTCTACCTGTTAATAGTTGTTCAGGACTAGTGACTTCACTGGCTTCTGTGAAATAAGTACGTCTAGAGGATTTTCAATGTGCATCTAGGAGATTTATCAATAATGCACAAAATTTCTAATAAAATACTGGTGTTTTTTTAAAGAGTCTCAAAAAACTACTGTACAAAAAAGATGTTCTAAGTTATGTATGAATAGGAGTTACCTAAACTGCTATAAAAGTCTGAAAGATGAAAAATATATAGAATTTGTTCATTTTCTACAAAAATAAAGGCAATTTTAGTTAAATATTACAGTGATATTGAAAATGCACTATTGTTCAAAAAATTTTACATAATTCTTACAGGAATTCAAAATAGAACCAAAAGAGACAAAGAAATGTAAATGACAAATGTAAAAGAAAGTTTTAAAAAAGTGAAAACTTTCACTTCTGGGAAACATTGACTGCCATCAAACTTTGAGTTATGCAGAATGCCCAAATATCTGTTTATTTCTATAAAATAATACTTCACTTTCTTTTTTATATTTTTTCTTTATTTAGACATCTTGATTACAAATATGATTGTGATTAAGTCTCAGTCATGTAAAGAACACCCCCCTTCACCAGTGCAACATTTCCACCACCAATGTCCCAAATCTCCCTCCATCCCACCCCACCCCCACCTGTATTCTAGACAGGCTTTCCAGTTCCATCATTCATTCACATGATTATGGTAGTTCTCAGTGTAGTTATTTCTATAACTGCACTCACCACTCTTTGTGGTGAGCTTCATGAAGTGAGCTGGAAGTTCCAGACCTCCTCTCATTGTCTCTGAGGATTGTTGCAAAAATGTCTTTTATTTTTCTTAAGATCCATAGATGAGTGAGACTATTTTGCATCTCTCTCTCCCTCTGACTTATTTCACTCAGCATGATAGACTCCATGTACATTCACGTGTAGGAAAATTTCATGACTTCATCTCTCCTGACGGCTGCATAATATTCCATTGTGTATATGTACCACAGTTTCTTTAGCCATTCGTCTGTTGAAGGGGATCTTGGTTGTTTCCAGAGCGTGGCTATTGTGAATAGTGCTGCAATAAATATAGGTGTGAGGAAGGGGTTTTTGTGTTGTATTCTTGTGTTATTAGGGTATATCCCTAGGAGTGGAATAGCTGGATCGAATGGGAGCTCAATTTTCAAATTTTGGAGGAATCTCCGTATTGCTTTCCATAGAGGTGGCATTCCTACCAGCAGTGGATAAGAGTTCCTTTCACTTCATATCCCCGCCAGCACTGATTGTTCTCATTCTTTGTGATGTGTGCCAATCTCTGTGATGTGAGATGGTATCTCATTGTTGTTTTGATTTGCATCTCCCTGATGATTAGTGATGAGGAGCATTTCTTCATGTGCCTTTTGGCCATTTGTATTTCTTTTTTATCAAAGTGTCTGTTCATTTCTTCTCCCCATTTTTTGATGGGATTAGATGTTTTTTCTTGTAAAGTTCTGTCAGTGCCCTGTATATTTTGGAAAATAGCCCCTTATCTGATGGGTGTTGGGTGAATAGTTTCTTCCATTCGGTGGGGGGCTCTTGTATCCTGGGCACTATTTCTTTTGAGGTGCAGAAGCTTCTCAGCTTAATGTATTCCCATCTGTTGATCTCTGCTTCCACTTGTTTGGAAAGTGCAGTTTCCTCCTTGAAGATGCCTTTAGTCTCAATGTCCTGGAGTGTTTTACCTACGTGTTTTTCTATATATACCTTATGGTATCAGGTCTGATATCAAGGTATTTAATCCATTTGGATTTTATCTTTGTACAAAATGTTAACTGAGGGTCTATGTTCACTTTTTTTGCAAGTGGCTAACCAGTTCTGCCAGCACCACTTGTTGAAGAGGTTTTCTCTGCTCCACTTAGGATTTCTTCCTCCTTTGTTAAAAATTAGGTGATTGTATGTCTGGGGAATATAGTCTGAGAACTCAAGCCTATTCCACTGATCTGAGGGTCTGTCTTTAATCCAATACCACGCTGTTTTGATAACTATTGCTTTGTAGTACAGTTTAAAGTTGGGGAAAGTAATGCCTCCCATTTTCCTTTTCCCTAGGAGTGCTTTAGCTATTTGAGGGTGTTTATTGTTCCAGATGAACTTCATAAGTGTTTGATCCACTTCTTTGAAGTATGTCATGGGTATTTTTAGAGGAATTGCATTAAATCTGTATAATGCTTTGGGGAGTATTGCCATTTTAATAATGTTAATCCTGCCAATCCATGAGCCAATCCATGCCATTTTAATAATGTTAATCCTACCAATCCATGAGTATGTGTTTCTATTTCCATGTGTCCTCTCTTATTTCTTGGAGCAGTTTTTTATACTTTTCTTTGTATAGGTCCTTTAGTCAAGTTGACTCCAAGAATACTTCACTTTCTATTAAAAAATCTTTATATACTCAGTTCTTAGGTTTTTATTGAATACATATTCATGAAATCTAAGGAGATCATTTTCACAAGTATAACATCTATATATAGCTCAATTAAAAGCAGTTAAAAGAACTATTATTCAACAACACAAATATTTTCTTGTTGGATGCACAAAAAATAAATATCTATTAAGCAACCAATCGATCAAAGAGCTGCTACAAAGAGGAAAAAAATGGAAACAACAGTCAAATAAAGTTTTTTTCTTTTTTATTACTTCAAACATCATAGTTTATATAGTTTCTCATAATCTAATTATTTCTGCCACTCCATATTCTAATACCAGTATCACCACCAATGTAAAATTTCCTCCACCATTGTCCCTGTTTTCTCACTTACCCCCAAGCCTTTCCTATATAGGCAGGCAAAATAATAAAAATAATGATAATTAAAACAGTGATAATAAGAACAATAATAATTTATATTGCTTTTCTACAACTAATCCATTGTGGAATTATTGGAAAAAATGCAACAAAAATAATTTTTGAAAATTATGAAATCTTGAAGTGGGGTCATTAAGTCATTATCTGAAGCTTTACTAGGCTTTTTGTAGGTACTTGGACATTCTATTATTGAAAGTCTAGCAAAGTGAAAATTCTCTTTATAAATATATTCTAGCTAAAAAATGAAAAAATTTGGTAATATTATAACATAGTAAATTATTGGATTCAATGATTGAATGTCAAAGACTCCCAACATCACAAAGAGTGAAAAATTAATCCTTAGGCTTCTAATGATAAAATATTAACATCTTTACATGAGTCTTCCCTAAAAATTGAATGTGAATCTCATGAAACTGTTTAAATCAATTTATCAGTAGAGAGGGAGAAAAAAGCAAAATTGCACATGTTAATCTTCCTGAGAGAATAGCTTTATAGACAAATAAATACAGATATAGCAAAATACACTTTTTCAATTGATAAATACTGTATACATCATTTGCTTTAAAAAACGATGTTTAAATACTTAAAGATATACATGCAAAAACAGAACTAAATTGCAGTATTGTAGAAGAAAGAACTAAATTAAGAAACAAGCCAACAGAGGGGTGAGAACATTGCCTTGCATGTGTGACCAAGTTTCATCCACAGCAACTCATATGGTTTCCCAAGCCTTGCCAGGAGTGAACTATGTGCATAGAACTAGCACAACCAGGTGTGACCTTCCTTCCTCCTCCCCCCCAAAAAAAAGAATCAATAGAGATAGAGAAACTGCTTTTTTTTCTTTTTTTTCTTTTTTTTTTAAATTTATTTAAACACCTTAATTACATACATGATTGTGTTTGGGTTTCAGTCATGTAAAGAACACCACCCATCACCAGTGCAACATTCCCATCACCAATGTCCCAAACTGCTTTTTGTAGGGAATGTTGTGCTGAGATTTTATAGGGAAGAAAATGTGTAACTGGAAATGGTTTAGCTCCTGGTCAACACTTGGGTTACAAGACATACATGTTATAACTCATTTAGCTGTAGATATATCTGACTTACTGAATTTATGTAATTTTGGTGATTATGTTGAAATATTTTAAAATAAGTTTAATAAAGGATGAGTTGAACATGAATAAAGCTTTTTTTTTTTTTTTGCTTTAATTTCTCTTAGGCCCTTTAAAATACTGGCACATACTGTGAATAGTTAGGATGGTCATTTAGCCTGCAACATTTAACAATGTAATTTGGCCAAGGAATCTTTTTTTTTTTCCCCAAACACCTATTAACAGTTCTCAAGACACTGGTGTTCCCTGAAGCATAGCTCAAGATCTGCTCATTTATTTAATGTATTGCTATTTTAAAAAATGGTACCCTGGATCCCTTAATATATATGTATATTATATCAAAATGCCAATTATCTAATAACAGCAACTTAATGTACTAAACACACAGGACAGATCATTTTAAGCACTGTCTACTTGCAGGTAAGTTTTATGAAAGCTAAGAATATTTCAATTCATATGGAGTTATACTTGCCTTAATTTGAAACTAAAATTTTTATCTCAGGTTTCTTGCTGATATCTATTTAGTTCCTTTTTGATTATGAAGATTATGAAGTTCTTTTCACTGAGAATAATGGGCCCAGACTTTCGTAGGAAAATTCAAAAATAAGGTAAGAGAAAGATTAAAACCTCAAAGTCATCATAGTTTTTCAATCCAGCTTTGTTACATTTTCTGGGGGAAAAAATGTGTTCAATAAAAGGTCAAAAGTACAGCAAATAAGATATTCCCTTGCACATAACTGACCTAGGTACAATCCACAGTAGCCCATATGGTCCCTAAAATACCACCAGCTGTGATCCCTGAGAGCAGAGCCAGAAAAAAAGCCCTGAGCACTGCTGGGTATGATCCAAAAGCAAAATAAACAAAAATTTTACTAAACTAGTTGCTATGGATTATGTTCTATCATAATATGACAGTATTCAGATGACATGGTTTTAGAAAACTTGCAAGAAGTGCAGGAATTAAGGCTTACTTTCGCATGTGAAAATTCCCTGGCGAGATACTGGATGCTCCACTGAGAAAAATACCCTCAGGAAGTAAGATCATCCTTGTTTAAGGTTAGAACATGTCATTTTGTGATGAAAATAACAATGAACAGTGGTTCCAGGGGAAGTAATGCAATCCTGGTATATGCTATGTGATGTTAAACAGATAATAACAGTGAATAGTAGGCCTGGGGTGATAAGCTAATGCTGTTTCTAGGGGACAGGTGACCATCCCAACAGACAATATATCAAAAAATTTATGGTTATCTGAAAATATTCATTTTACACCCTTTGTTCATTTACTGACCAAAATTTGAGGGTAAATATGAAACAGAGAAGCACAATCTCAGCTCCTTTAAGATAAAAATTAACATATTTGGAAAAATAATAGTCTTATGTTAAAGTAAGCAACTGATGATAAGAATCAAATCAAAAAGCATTCTATTAATTTCCAAATTTTGAGAACACAAGTAGTCTTTAGCATTTTTTTCTACAGTCCCAGGAAATGACAGAAAGGAGACTTCATGACCACCTCTTGAAGATCCAAATAAAAGATCCATTCTCTTTATTACAAGAGAAATCATTTCATAAACACGATAATAAACATTTGCTTAAAATTTTATTTAGTCATGGTATGGTTTTGTACCTCACAATGATCCAAAAGACAAATCTGGCATCTATATGAGAGGTGATTTGGGGTCATTAAATCTATCAGTTACAGTTGGGGGGGGGGAGAGTCTTTGTATTAAAATACAAAGGCAGTACATTACTGTGAGGAGTGACCACTTTTTATTCCTTTAATATTAAGCCTAATGTAAGGTAAGTGACAAAGGTCTATTATGGTTTTTCTTGTTTTAAAAAGCAATATTAGTGAACATTTATAAGAAAACTAAAGAATACAAAAGCATAGTAACCTTTAAACTGCCTCAAGAAAAAAAAACACTATAGAAATTGCTGAGTAGCTAATCAAGTTAAAATAGTACATGAGTATAATTCATGCAAAACTTTCCAGAGAGACATAGATACCTATTGTGAGTCTGTGCATTTAATCATTCAAGAAACATTTTTCTCAAAGTTATCAAGTTATAAGGTTCTGAGGATGCTTGTTACTGAGATACAATATAATCAAGTATAAGTTCCTGGAAGCCAGAATGATAGCCCAGCAGGTAGGACATGTGCCTTGCACACAGCCAATCAGCACTCAATCCAGTGTACCTCACATGATTCTTCAGCCTCCTTAGAGTGATCCCCAGGAGTAAACACTGTGCACCACTAGATGGGTCCTCAAAAACAAGCAAACAGCAAAAAATATGCTTAGTTCCTACTCACATGAAATAAGTCAAGTTAGAAAGTCACAGGAATAAAGAGAGAGCACACCATTGACCAGTGAGGACTCATCTAGTACTTCTGTGCAGTGCAGGATGCAGCAATCTAGAAAAAAGAGGAGTTTCACAGAGTGAGGTGTACTATCTGATACCTCAAGAATGAGAGGAAATTAGACAAAAATATGATTGAATCAATCTAAGCAAAGCAAACATGTACAAATGCCTAAATAGTAAAGAATGTATAGGTACACTCGGCTAGTTGGAAAATAATTCTAGAGGAATAACTCTAGAGGAATTTCTAGTATAAAGATGATTGAAAGGAAAGAGCTTGCAAGCTAGAGGGGGTCCATAAGGCAGGTTCTCTGATATTTGAAGCTCATCCAAAGGTCAGTGCTGATCTGCTCAATGTTTCAATGATGGAAACATTCTCATTTAAACTCAAATTATCACTTTCCAATCTAATAGTTATTTACCTTCACCAAAACATATCTTCAGAAATTATCAGAATCATCTTGGCCCTTATACTTAAAAATTGAAAGTTTCATAATGATATTTATTTTAGAGATTTGGGACGATGACATGCTCAATACAGATGAGCCAAAATGATGTATTAATTTTCAATACATAGGAGCATTTTCTATGGATTTAGAGCAATAACATAAATATTTAATTATATATAGATTCAATATAAATATTGCTATCATCTCACCATTTTATTCATTTTCATTTGAATTTTGCAAAACATGCACTGTACAGAGAGGATACTTATGATCTCACATATTTTGAATATTAAAATCTTTATTCTTATATTAATATAATTATATGGCTATAGTGGCAATGCTGCTTTTTGAAATTGATCTTTGTACAAAGAATGCTACTAAAATGTCCCACAGTACAGAAAATCTAATGTAAATACATGACAGTATCAAAGCTTATTTTAATTTACTCAATTTTTTAGTTTTTTTATTTTATAAAGTAAAATACTTTATCAATAAATAACAAATGTTAATATAATGGACTTTATATCTATATGAATCATGTGTCTTAGAACTTAAAAACAAAATCTGATCTCATATTATGATTACACCATAATATCAGAAAGAAACAAAAAAAACACATGAGGATTTATTTCTCCACTTATCTTTACTTTGTCATGGTTCTTCAACTCTCTCTAGTGGTAGAACAATATTAAAAACTCTATTAGGGGCCGGGCGGTGGCCCTGGAGGTAAGGTGCCTGCCTTGCCTGCGCTAGCCTAGGACGGACCGCGGTTCGATCCCCCGGCGTCCCATATGGTCCCCCAAGCCAGGAGCGACTTCTGAGCGCATAGCCAGGAGTAACCCCTGAGCGTCACCGGGTGTGGCCCAAAAACCAAAAAAAAAAAAAAAAAACTCTATTATACAAATATATGTTTGCATAATAAAAATATGTTACTGATAGTTTTTTTTGTGGACACATTTGCTAAGAGCTAGACAAAGAACAGAAGAAAAATAAAGCAATTTTTAACAAAGCACAAGGTCTCTCTTTTTTTGATAATAACTCATTAAATTAGTTCATTTAACTAATAAAAAACACAAAGCAGTACCATAGTACCATATTGATATCTAAATCATTCTTTTCTGGAGCTAGAGAGATCGTACAATGATAAGGTACTTGCACAGGACCAAAACAATGTTCATTCACTCTTCTGAAAAATTTTTAGAAACAGGTGTGCAATTTCCACATTTAATAAACCTCAAATAGAGGGTAAGAAGACAATAGTATTAGCTAGTAACTATGGCAATAACATATGATTCCAAAAAAAATATTTAATGATGCTAATGTATAGTACATAAAAGACTGAGCTGTTATTGTTATATCTGCCTCTGATATCTATTTACCTTTGATAAATTTAATGTGGAGGGCCACATCCAGAAGCGGTGAAGGTTTACTCCGAATACACTCATGAATCAACTCTGGCAGTACTTGGGGAACCATATGTAATGCCAGCTTTGAACCTGGGTCAGCTGCATGCAAGACAATTGCCTTACCCATTGTACTATGACTTTGTCCTTGAGGAAAATGTCTGGAGCTGTTCTGCTCAGGAAAACTAATTTATTAAATAAAAATTAAATATTCTATAATTTTCTAAATTGTTTAGATAGATGACACGTAGGTAGGTAGATAAAAAAAAGTAGGTAGGAAATGAGGATGAAGGGACAGAAGGAGAGAGGGAGGTAGGCAGGAAGGGAGGGAGATCATTTTAATCATTAAACAGTATCATTTCCAGGTTTTTCCTTAGAGCCAATTTTTCCATTGAATATGCATCTCACTTGTTTATCTCAATGTTTCCTTGTTTGCCTATTTTCACTCTTGAAAGACACACTTCTTTTCACTCCCCTTACAACTTTTTAAATAAATTTAAATATAAGATAAAAATTGTCTAGCTTCATCAAAATAATCATGATGATGATGGTGATGGTGATGATTTTATTTTGAGATTTTTGTTTCTAAATCACTAAATAGATTCAGATGTTACACCATTACCACCCCTGCAAGTGAATATGGTCAACTCTCCATGTTGCATATAGTTGGATAGAATTCAAACTATAAAATTCAGACTTTAGAGATAAATGCATCAAAGGACATGATTTTGAGTATAGGATAACAAGATCTATTTAAGCAGTCTCAGAATTGAAAGATTTCTTTTTTTCACTTTTTCTAAACTCCATTTTTCTTTTGAAAATATAGCATAAATCCTATTCAATGATTGTTACACAGCACTGGATGAATATTTACAAGAACCCTCAAATTAAACCTAACGTTATTAGCCTTTCTGCTTGCATGCTTATAAATGAAGCATAGTATAACACAATAACCAGATCAACCATAATTAGGACTTTGAATTAAAAGCAAGAAATGAGACATTTTGACAGCCCTGGAACATTGCATTTCATGGAGCTCAGTGCACAGCTAGGTAGCACAGGTGTTCCTGTAATTGCTGTACAATGGGAAAATTCAGTGCTCAATGGCCTTTGAATTCTCTTGTGTGATGGTGTGTGAAGATCAGATGTTAGTATTGTCTTCCTGTCACAATGTGGAATACAACTAAAAATGTTGAACTTTTGACTGCATTAAGTCAGACTAAGGTCACATATTGGGTTTCTTTATCATGCAGTTATAGATTCTGTAACTATGTTCATCTTTTCACCAATAGAGAAAAATGATTTAAGAGTTTTTGTTTGCAAAATATACATGATAAATATTATTTTCCCTTGTATTAAAATTGTACATAGAAATTCTACCATTTTTCTTTTTTTGGGGGGTCCACACCCATTTGATGCTTAGGGGTTACTCCTGGCTAAGTGCTCAGAAATTGCCCCTGGCTTGGGGGGACCATATGGGATGCCGGGGGATTGAGCTGCGGTCCTTTCTTGGCTAGCGCTTGCAAGGCAGACACCTTACCTCTAGCGCCACCTCGCCAGCCCCAGAAATTCTACCATTTTTCTAACTAACTTGCTAATTTATCTCTAAACATGTTAAGATAAAAATAATAATAATAATAATAATAATAATAACAATAATAATAATAATAATACTCTACTACATGTTTTATCCACCAGAAAGGAAGAGGAAGAAAAGAAGGAAAAAGGAAGAAGAGGAAAGAGAGGTTGTGGTGGAAGAAGACAAAATTCTATAGCAAATTGTAAATAATGGTTTTGCAAAACTACAAATCACTTTCTGCTATGGCTTTGAGAGTACTTGTTGCTCAGAAATTTGAGGCAGATGATCTGAAGCTCAAGTGTGTTCTGGAAAGTGCTGCAAGAACAGAAGAGTTACTACTCCAGAAAGGATACAAATAACTGACCTACCATTACTGATTACTCTGTTGCTATGGGGTGAGAAGGAAGAGAGCATCTCAACTCAATGTGATGGTCATACACTCCCCTAGCCACTTTCCTTCTGATTAGCCCTACTGAGACCAAATACCAGGCTGTGCACCAAAGTGCCAGCAAGAGAGCCAACTATCCATATGAGCCTCACAGATTACAGGCACCTAGAGAAAAAACCCACATAACTGTGTTGGGACTTCCACTGCCACATAATAATATCACCTCCCAGTTTACAAGAGTTAACAAGAACAGTATTTAATTGGGCACACTATGCTCAAATATACCCAACAGTAAGAATTTATTTTAATTTAAGAACCAAAAATACTCTTCCCCCTGATTTGATTTTTTACTGTGTTTCTGTTGCTGTTGTTGATTTTGGGAGGCCACTCCCAGCAGTGCTCAGGGGTTACTCCGGGTTCTGTGCTCAGAAATCACTCCTAGCAGGCTTGGGGGACCAAATGGGATGCTGGGAATCAAATCACTATTTATCCTGGGTCAGCCACGTGCAAGGCAAATGCCCTACCGCTGTGGTTTTTCTTTAGCCCCTATTACTGTGTTCTAATTAATGTATTACTCTGGTTCTTCACATAAAGGCAGATTACCAAGGGATGTTGTTTTGTGGTATTGGATAAACACAGACAAACAAGCAGAGCAAAATTGGAATAGAACTCATATCTGACTTCACATAGGATACATAAAGCAATTGCCTGCTGCTGCTGTTAAGTCCAGAACTCAGGATTTGCCATTCAACACACCACCAGGGTGACAGGCCATAATGTAAATGCAAGGGAGTTTATTACAGCATGCTGCAGTCCAACATTTCTTAAGAAATGAGGACCCAGAGAATGGCTCATAGGCCAAATTTAAAAAGAGCTCATTCTAGGGGATTCGTACTTTTGGGTAGTTAATTTTTTTCATGATTCAAATCTGATAGAATTTTAATTATACCGGAATTTTGTCTATTCAAACACAAAAATGGGCTTGGTTCCTACTTATCCTAAGTTCTACTCAATTATATGCACACACAAACTTCTCTACTTTTTGGATAAGAATTGTGGGTAGGTATAACAACTGAAAATTCAGGTTCTGATTTTTCAAGAACTGGAAAACTTGATGGATAGAAAATACACAAAATATAGACAAACAGAACATAGGAAGAAAATTAAAAATGGGATGAAAGTGTATTGATCAGAAGTTCATAATTCTAGTTTTCTAAAGAATTACCCGAGGGCTTTGAAATCATTTCTTTTCATGCATTCTTTTTTTAAAATTAATATCTTTCTTTAAACACTTTGATTACAAACATGATTGTGGTTGAGTTTCAGTCATGTAAAGAACACCCCCCTTCACCAGTGCAACATTCCTATCATCAATTCCCAAATCTCCCTCCTCCCCACTTCACCCTCCCATATACTCTAGACAGGCTTTCTACTTCCCTCATTTATTTGCATTGTTATGATAGTTCTCAATGTAGTTATTTCTCTAACTGCACTCATCACTCTTTGTGGTGAGCTTTATGTAGTGAGCTGGAACTCAGCCCTTCTCTCTTTTGTCTCTGAAAATTATTGCAAGAATGGCTTTTATTTTGCTTAAAATCCATAAATAAGTGAGACTATTCTGCATCTACTCTCTCCCTCTGACTTATTTCACTCAGCATAATAGATTCCATGTACATCCATGTATTGGAAAATACCATGACTTCATCTCTCCTGACAGCTGCATAATATTCCATTGTGTATATGTACCACCATTCTTTTGCCTTTCTGTATCTTGTAACTGGCTATTGTAAATAGTGCTGCAATGAATATAGGTGTGAGGAAGATATTTTTGTATTGTATTTTTGTGTTCCTAGGGTATATCCCTAGGAGTGGTATAGCTAGATCATACGGGAGCTCAATTTCCAGTTTTTGGAGGAATCTCCATATCGCTTTCTATAAAGGCAATAGTTATCAAAACGGCATGGTATTGGAATAAAGACAGACCCTCAGAACAGTGGAATAGGCTTGAGTACTCAGAAAATGTTCCCCAGACATACAATCACCTTTTGATAAAGGAGCAAGAAATCCTAAATGAAGCAGGGAAAGCCTCTTCAACAAGTGGTGTTGGCACAACTGGTTAGCCACTTACAAAAGGTAAAATCCAAATGGATTAAAGACCTTGATATCAGACCTGATACCATAAGGTA
This sequence comes from Suncus etruscus, assembly GCF_024139225.1. Taxonomy (NCBI): domain Eukaryota; kingdom Metazoa; phylum Chordata; class Mammalia; order Eulipotyphla; family Soricidae; genus Suncus; species Suncus etruscus. The sequence goes on along the minus strand of NC_064860.1, from coordinate 52,393,279 downwards.
TATAGAACAACATGTAGGTAAAACACTCCAGGACATTGAGACTAAAGGCATCTTCAAGGAGGAAATTACACTCTCCAAACAAGTGGAAACAGAGATAAACAGATGGGAATATATTAATCTGAGAAGCTTCTGCACCTCAAAGGAAACAGTGCCCAGGATACAAGAGCCACCCACTAAATGGGAGAAACTATTCACCCAATACCCATCAGATAAGGGGTTAATTTCTAAAATATACAAGGCACTGACAGAACTTTACAAAAAAAGACATCTAATCCCATCAAAAAATGGGGAGAAGAAATGGACAAACAAAAAAGAAATACAAATGGCCAAAAGGCACATAAAAAAATGTCCCACATCACTAATCATCAGGACGATGCAAATTAAAACAACTATGAGGTACCATCTCACACCAGAGATTGGCGCACATCGCAAAGAATGAGAACAAGCAGTGCTGGCAGGGAAGTGGAAAGTAACTTATCCACTGCTGGTGAGAATGCCGTCTAGTCCAACCTTTATGGAAAGTGGGTAGTTAATTTTTAAAATTATTAGTCCTTAGTACAAGGTTGGGCTAGGATTGGTTGTAGTACAAATGTAGCATCAGACAGAAAGCTGGGTGGGCTGCAGCCCCAGACCCAGGGTGCAGTGTCATCTGGCTATCTGTCAGTTGCTGCAGACACAGGGTGCAGTCATCTGGCCACCTGTCAGCTGCTGTTTAGCAGTCATCTGGCCACCTGTTAGCTTCTGTTTATCCTTATATATATGTATTCTGGCATTTACCCTTAGGGCCTGGTTCTAGAAACTGCCTTTTCTTCTGGGTCCACTTTTTCTACCTTAAAACTGCAACCTGTCATGGCTACACTTAGGCTCACAGCAAAGCCAGCTTTACAGCAGTTCACTTCCTTAAGCAAGCAGAGTACAGAAGCCAAAGCAATGTTATTTCTAAGCAAAGGCACACCATATTCTTTTTTTTTTTTTTTTTTTGGTTTTTGGGCCACACCCAGTAACGCTCAGGGGTTACTCCTGGCTATGTGCTCAGAAGTTGCTCCTGGCTTGGGGGACCATATGGGACACCGGGGGATCGAACCGCGGTCCGTCCAAGGTTAGCACAGGCAAGGCAGGCACCTTACCTTTAGCGCCACCGCCCGGCCCCATGGCACACCATATTCTAACATCAACATTTAGGTTACAGTTAATTCTAAATCTCAGATTCTAACACTGCAATTAATTTCCTACTTTAATAAAAAAAAAATGCAGTAGGAGAGAGACAGAAAGCTCTGTGGGCTAGACACCTTGCTTTTTATGCAAGAGGCTAAGGTTTCCCCACCCACATGAAGAGACTCCTAAGTCAGAGCTGGGATGACCCCTAAACACTGCCAGGTGTGGTCGCAAAACAAACAAATGAACAAAAACACAAATAGCAAGTATCGCTTGTTTTTTCTTTATGGAATCCCCATAATTCTCCTACTTAAATATTTCACCATGATGGTATCACTTACATCTTTGGTAGGAACTATATGTGACAATCACAGTGAACTGTCCATAGAATTATCCCTTCTCAAAGATGAAAGTTGGTGATGAACAAAATAGTAATGAGTTGGCAAAAAGCTGAACCCCAACCAGCTCCCATTAAATATTAAGTTAGTCATTTATTGCCTTGTCTCTGGTCATAAAATTCATGTTTTGATGCCATTATTTTAGAATTATTTCTGTAATGGTATTATTTTACTGCCAGTTTTTGTTCTGCTGACTTGGACCCCTAGAAAGATAACATAGTAAAAACACAGAAGCCCACTTGGAAATAAAGCCCATCCCAAGATGAATGAGAAGCCTAATTTCGGTCTTTATATTGTCTCCATTGTATAAAATTCAGAAAGTTAAGCAGTCAAAGGACTGTCATTACAATATGAAAGAGACAGAAAGATTATGTTATCTCTCCACTGCACTGCAATCACCAAAGGTCCCCACAAAAGTTAATACCTCAAAGGCATCTTTCAAATGGTGCCAATTCAGCCTTTGAGCAAATCCCAGCTTTAAACTGAACCTGAACACTTTTGAGATTATTCTTCAAACCAAACTGTTATGGATATAAACTACTTCCTTTATCCCTGATTTTGGTCTTCCTTGTGGAACTCTTCTGATAAATTTCTAGCTGTTCCTCATCCTCTCCTCACTCATAAGTTTACCCCTGCTGAGACACAGACATAAATTATTCATTTTGTGGATTAGAAAGAGAAATTAGGCATCCACAGTCTATCTCTTTTCTCCTCCCTAGTGAATGAAGATTCCCTGAGTCAATTCTGCCCAAAGATAGGGCAGGGAAGTGGAAAGTAAAAAGATAGATGAAAGAGTAGTAGAGTGTGGAAGGGTAGGTGGAAGGGCTGATCTTTGCTATTCAGTGTGTATGGGAGGAGGTGAGTGGAGAAAGAAGTAGTTTAGGAAAAGACTCTTAGAGAAAAGCATTCATTTTCCCCTTTGTCTGTCACACTGCTATCTAATTTTTCATTTGGTTCAGAACATAGAAGGAGATTGTCTCAGAATATTTCCGATTCACTTCAAAGACCACAGAATTCTTATTTGTTGACATCTTCCAGGAGTTTCTGCCATTCGGAAGGCACTTCCTCATTCTTTTTACCTTTCCAATTCTATGAATCATTAAAGCTCTTTTTCAAGTCTAAACTTCACTCCCAAACTTTCCAAAGACTAGCTGTGATATTTAATGCAGTATGTGTGAAAGCTTTTAATGCTTTATGTGTGAAAGCATTGTGCCTGAAACAGTAGATATACCCTAAGACTGTCTTATTTTTTTTCTTAGTATCTCACCCTAATTTCAATTACACAGTACCCCATGGCCTGGATATTAAATGATGCAAATTTTTGGAAATCAGTGTGGTGTCATATTCAAGGGGTCATAAAACTAACTTTGCTCCATGAACTTACATCTACTTCTGAGGAGCTGTACTATTTAAATTTAAAACTTGGTACATAATTACTACCAAGATAAATGTTGTATGATAATCTCTAGGTGAATTATTACATAAATCATAATATAGTTATATAATGGATTATTCTGTATTATTTATTTATTTAAGATTTAACATGTTAAGATTTTAAGATGAACCAGACTATTTTCTACATTTTTAAGACCGGGCCTCAGTGGTCGAGCAAACAGGTATAAAATCAAGACCAGGGATATAGCTCACTAATAATAGCATTTATACAGCATATTTTTGGAATCACCAAAAATTTTTTATTTTAAATTAACATAAAACTATATCGAGGCTTCATTTCTTTTCTCTTTTGTGTCAGTGAATCAGGGCCATTCCCACCACCAGTGTTGACCTCCCTTTGCTTCTGTTCCCAGTATTCTTCCTATACCTCCACCCTTAGACCCCTGGACTGCTAGTGTACAAGTCCCTTTTGTGTATAGCTTGGTATAGTTTGTGTCTCTTTGACTTTGTTGTTGACTTCGAGTTGGGTATTTAGGTCTATTTTTTATCTTTTTTTATCTTCTTTCAATTTCTTTATCAGATGAGGAGACAGGTGCAGAGTATTTCATGAAGACATGCATTAGGATGCCTGTAGAGCATCCTTCCTGTGAGTATCCCTTACAACCCCAGTTTCTGCTCTTTCAGGAGCATTGCTCCCCTTGCATTTTTAGAAGTCCTGGAGTGCCATACGCTCCACACCCATATCTTCACTGATTCTTCCAGACACTGGTTCTCAGTGTCTCATCTTAGAATGAAAGACAGTCCCAGGAAGGGCATTACTTCATGCAGGTCTTGTCCATTGTGGACCTACAGTTTCTTTTTTTCATGAGGCAGCATCTCTCAACTCCCCCCAGAAATTCACAGGTATCTCAAGTTCTCCACTGGTCTCCACCTTCCTGTTAATTGGGTCATACGTTCTTATGGGTATTTAAACCCTTGATTCGCTTCCTGCAAAAGGCCTAGGACAATGACAAGGGGCAGAGGTGCCACTCTACAATTTACTCAAAGCTGGAATCTCTACATGCTCTTTTGAGAAGATGAGGAAGCACCAGGTTGCTGCTCCACAAGGAGCTCCATGAGGGGAGCTGTGAGCTGTGTCATACCCCATGTTCTCTGTCCCCCGACAGACAGAGTCAAGTAAACAGTTTAGTCAAAAAGAACATTTATTAATTATCTGCTTTTGAATAGAGACAACAGCAAAGCCTATAAAGTGCCTTGATAAGTACACTTTTTTGAGATGTCTTTGCCAAGGTTGACAGATTATGGGGAGTTCCTAGCTCTATCCCCATCAGGGGCCTGTCAGAGATTGAATCCTCAGGTTCTCTATGCCTCAACTTTATCTGCACATCCACTAGCACTGAGCATGTTGGGTAGGACTAGGTCTTGTCTCATGGTCAAGGCCCTGCACTCCTGTTCCCTTTGTTCCACCAACCCAGAAGAGATGGAAGGAGGCAATTTCCTGGGAAATCCCTGGCTCCTGGTAGCCTGGATCACAACAGGGCCAGTGGGCTGGATGGACCTTTGTGATGAGATCATCAAGGCCCCAGAAAAGAGTGTTTATGAATGTTGGGACCAAGATGGGCCCATCCATTGATAGAGGAACAAAATGAAGGGATTGGATGGTGGGAGAGTCTGGAATAATGGCCTGGGAAGGAATATGAAAGCAAAAGATAGAGACAGACAGTATATGGTGGAAAATAATTGTTAATTGTCTCAAATAGGCCATATAATTTCCCACAAATCAGTTAATTTATGGCTGGCAGAAGATGCATTGTTACCCTGCAGAGCCTTAACCCGGCTCTACCTGCAGAGTGCCTGATCTCACTGACACTACAGCTAAAGGGCTTGAAGCCCTAAAAATCGTTCACACGCAAGTAGGCAATTGTTGTTCTGGGAGTCCCCGTATCCCCACGCTGTTCAGCTGTAGTCCCCAACTTTGGACCTAAAAGGAAAATCAGTCTCCTTTTGTGCCTACAGGGTCATGTGACAAAGGCACTGGGGAAGTTTCCTGACCCAAAGGCTGATGACTGCAAGGTGTTGAGCAGACACCAAGAATTCTTGAAAAAGTCAGGCACTAAAAAAGTGATGGAACAATCAGTGCCCAGGAGAAAGAGCAGAGCCTAGGGCCTAGGGCGAGACTCTTTTAATGGTCAGGCAAGAATGGACAGTCCCAGCCAGCACTGTGATTTCTAGGATCAGGCCATCAGAAGCCTCTGGGCTAAAGTGGAGCCTGATCTCAGAGTCAAACCCATTCTCTCATGGGAAAATAGAGCTCACATGTCTGGGGACCCAGTCACAGAGATCAAGAGTGGCTGGACTCCAAAGGTTTGGCAAGATTGGCCATTGCCCACCAGGATAACAAGCTTCAAATTCAGGCCATTAGAGTCCTTTGGGACTAAGTTGTTTCCTGTCCTTAAGGCCAGGGCGATGCCTGACATATATCTACAGATGCAATAACAGACACAATTTGGTGTGTAGTGGGCACAGATTGGAAAGTCGCCCTTGGGGTCAAGGGCACCAGAGGAAACAGTGACTCACCGAGTATTGCCGCACAATGTGGGGGTTAAGTGGTGATGGTAGAAGGCAGGGGGCATGCTCTGGTGGTGCAGAGCACCAAAATGGGTATAGGGGTGATAGGAACAAGAAGAAGAACCAGCACGGTGAGGTCAGTGATAGACTTCGTGGATGTTGTACCCCTGGGAGGAGGACCAAGAAGGTGGATGACATGGTCCTGGAAATGAATTGGCCTCTCAGGGCCTGAGAGACCAAGGTGGCTGAACAGGCATGTGGGGGATGCAGGGGATGCTCAATGGTGGCTAGATCCCAGCACCGGGAGCCCCAAGAACACAGTTCCCTAAGAGAAGATGCATCATCTACAACCTCAGGAAATGTGACCAATTCCGGAGGTACAAGTTGCCTGTCCCCACCCTTTTCCTCCTAAAGATTCAGAGGCCACTGACACCTTCATGCCCAGCAATGGATCGTGGTACTTCCCGAAGTCGTTCAGGATTAGCCTGTCCTCCCATCAGGCTTCCCTCAAAGGCCCTGAGTTCTCTGAGACCGTGTGTAAACTGACATCCTCAGGATTCTTGGTCTGGGAATTACTTGATGAGGAGGGGGGGTCCCTTGGAGACTTCCGAAAAGGCTTCTCCTTTCCCCTCACAGCTGGCTGCTTCCTCCTGGTGGCTGTCCTCAAGTGCTGAAAGAAAAGGGAGAGTGAGGTGGGAACTTGAGAAAACTCATGGAAGCCTCATCTGTGCAGCAAAATATGACTTCAGTGAACACAGGATCAAGTCTCTTCATTGATTATGTACTAAGATATTATCCATAAAGATGCTAATAACATTTTTAGTCTCCATGGCCCACACTAGATAGTGCCAACACAGCTCTGACAAGGAGACTCATAGAAAGCAATCCCATAAGCCATTTGCTCTCCCAGAGAAGACCCTGGTTCCCTCTGCTCAGGGACTCTCAGAAGCTCAGCACCATTGTTCTGATCAACTTACATGGATCCCCCACTTGAGTGGTCACATGTGGTCTGTGACTACAACTAAAATATTCATACTGTCATCTCCTGCATAACTGAAATTCTAAAAATACAGTTCTCTAGCAACATTGAATGATGGGCTTTTCTTTGGACCCAGCCTCACACCAAAATATTTTTCTTACCATGCTGAGTAAATTGATAATGCTGAGAAAATTGACGATGATTTAGTTGTGAAGCTAACTGAGTTTTGAAGCGTATGCTGTCTGAGTAACAGTACTGTCATGTTCCACCTGTTCACCAATGGAGATATATTTAACAATGGGATTATGTGGCTGCCATAATGCTCTAACAGTTTTGTGTTTAGAGAACAGACATCAGGTCTGGCAACCTCATCAGCTTGGAGGGCTTGGAGAACACTGATATGGAGGCCTAGGTTTCCAGATTGCAACATGTCTGAGGAACCAAGTTTCCTTCTCTTATTTTTAAGAAAGGCCGCATCTATCCAAGCTTTAATGCAGCTTTTAGAAAATAAACTCTTGCCAAATAGATAACAGATATTTGCTTCCCTACATCAATTCTACCAAGTCCTTGGTCTTTCTACCTAAGGAAGCTTTTTGGCAGAAAAAAACTTCAGATGCCCAATTCCATTCTAACACTATTTTAGTAAAAAGACTAGCTATCCTCTCATTTTGTCATATTCTAAATTAAACATTTTAATTCCATTCTCAAATTCTTTCTCTGTTTTTGTGGCTTAACAGTAACTCTCTGTCTTTATCTTTACGAGCAATCTGATTGGCACATTTGTCCTCTGTCCAGTGGGGGTTTGTCAAGGAGAGTGAGACAAGACATATAAGGAGACAAACACTCAAGGACTTGCCAAAGTTGAGAGACTCCTGCAGCCATAAGTGTGTTCACTTACTCCATATAGTGTCACTCCCCTGTCATGGCTCCCAACACTACAGCCATTGTTTAAGTTCACAGTGACTTTAGTGTTCACAAGGACACTTCATCAGAATATCCAAATTCATAAGCTACTGTAAAGCAGAAGCTGGTGGAATGCATAGTCAGTCAGTGGGCATTCTTAAAGGATATTCTTAAAGCAAATTCTCAACATTTCCTTGTTCTATTTTTGTCTCTTTTTGTCTCTGTTGCCTTTAATATCTAAAAGACTCTACACTGTCTTATTCTATTCTTTCCTGGCACATTTTTGTTTGCCCAGATTATATTCTAAAAGACCAAAAAATGTTTTTCCAGTGGACTCGCCCCACCTTAGGTTTATTGTTAGGGGACAATTGCCCAAATGTGTAACTTCTATTCTTGACCTATTCTCTATTAATCTCATGGTTTGACCTGTTCCAATCTCACTGCAGTATCCTCTGACTTAAAACTGCCCATCTGCTCTACTCACTGGCAATGTCAGTCGTAGTTACAATCCCTGGTGCATTTTGAGTTTCACTTCCTCAGTTCCTGTTCCTCATGTCACATGAGAAACTGCCCATCATCATTTTATAGGTCAGCATGTACTTCTGACTGAGGAATTCATGTTCTCAGTTTCCCAGAGAAATCATCACGAATCATGTCTACACAATTGATTTTACTGATTTTCACTTATTTATTCTTGTCACATTAGTGATTACAGATAACAACTTTGTTCTTCCTCAACCTTAACTACAGTATTTTTATTAGTCATGCCTTGATAGTATGTTTTCAAACATCTTGTAGGTCCCATTAAATGCTCTAAAGAATATTCATTCAGCTGTATTCGTATAGAATCATGGTGAATAACTGTTCTATTATCTTTTTTAATGAGAAGTCAGTCTTTTATATATTCATTCAGAGTAAGAAAATTTTGAAAAGTTTAAAATATGTACTCTGTATTTTCCAATGTTACAGTTAGCACAGTTAACTATAAGATTAGTAAAGTTAATATTAGCAAGGTCAATTAGGTGAATTTTGATATAATGTTTATTAATGACAATTTCAAGTCTACCTATGAATGATCAGTTTGTTAATAAATATATCCTTTGTATGATGCTTTCTTAACATCATAGAAGTCAACAAAGCTTATTTAGTAAATTATATTCTGAGTTTGGGGAATATATATATAAATTGATTGAATATGGAAAAAACTGTACTAAAGATATTTTATTAGACAAGATTTTACTAATTGCTAAGAATGATAAAAACTATCTTAATTGCATAACATACGTTATATAACAAAATATCATCTCCAAATTTTAGTGAATGTTATTGAATTATATATATTATATGTAATATATATTATATATTATTTTGGAGCTCATTATACAGGATATACACAGATGCTACACTTGCAGGCATCTTTATCTCTAGCTCCATTTGTGCCTTCCTCACCCTTCATTATGAAGAAATTCTTCCCTGAACACTAAATAGGGATTTTAGAATCTGCTTTGCAAATTTGATAGACCCTAACATACTTCCCTTTATCTGTTCTCATAATTTTAGTAGCCCCAGTATGTTTAATCTTAGATCCTCCCTACTTTATTTTTCTACATAGTTGCTGTAGGGTCCATATTTGGTGGAGCTTGAGATCCACTAGAGCCATGTTAATACTCAGATGCCTGCCTCACCCCTAGTGGTACTCTGGAGGCAATGGTATGGTGAGGCTAGAACTCAGGAGCTCACATCTGAAGACATATGTTTTACCACTTGATTCACATCCTGACCCTAGTTTTTTTTAATATGATTTTTATTTTGATCGTAGTGGTTTACATATTGTTGACAATAATATTATAGGTACATATTTACATAAAATCAGGGGGGTTCCCATCACCAATTTGTCCTCCCTACCCCTCTGTGTTTGTCCTACCTCCCATATCCTCCTCCCTCACCCCCGGGGCTGCGAGAATATGTGGCCCCCTCTGTACCTAGCTTACTACTTAGAAGTCTTGGTCTTGGTGCCTCCCTTATTTCCCCCTCTAACTGGGAGGAAGGACTACATAGTTCAAGTTATGTGGTTTTATTTGAAGAAGAGAAAAGTAGTAAACTGGGGTAAAAGTCTAATATGCTGAAAATGGGCGGAATCTTTCTAGAGGTTCTCATCGTCAGTTTGAGAGATGAAGGAGAAAAATAAGGTGAAACACCCCAACAGTACAAAAAGAATTACCAAATATCCAGTGAGCACTCCAGTGATAACAATAGGCACCACAAAAAAAGCCATGGTCTTGAGTTAAAAATATGGCGGAGCACTTAAAGAAAGAAAAGAAGAAAAAAAAAACAATATAAATATAAATGGGGACAACAACTTCACTAACCACACCAAAACAAAGAAATTGACAAAAAGTAGATAGGTAAATAATAATAATAATAATAATAATAATAAATGAAGAAAAAATAATATATAAAAGATAACAAATGTTTTGTGCTTTTTGCCTTTTATTTCCCCCTCCTGCACTAGCACAGTAAATATTGGGGTCATTCAAAAAGAAATTCACTTGGCCTAAGCGCTATGGGGTTTCTCCACCCTTGGGATATATTGTCATGGGATTAACTATAGACTCCATTCAGGTTCATTTACTCTACCAGTGGTGCTTTCGTGATGTTTGGAAAACTTCTGCTCCGTACTGGGTGATGAGATAAGACCTCTGTATCTAGAGATCTCAGTATCTGCACAGGTCCAGGAGTGGGACTTATGATGAAGTCTTTCTTTGTGGTTCTAGAAGATCTGTTACCTCAGTGTCATTTTAATCCATCTTCTGTGGTTGGTGGTCTTGGTCTTTGCACTGATCCTAGGATGGAACCTAGGATAGCATCTTTCATTGTGTTTCCAGAAGCCCCATTCTGTTGTGATTGTCTCTGCCGGACCTTTGGAACTGGGTATCATGGTTATTGTGCAAGTCATAGTTCAAACCCTAGACTAGGGCTTTTTTATTGGTCTCAAGATATATTCAGTCCAGTCATGGTTCTAGCAGTCAGTCACCTGTAAATCGCGGTCTTGGCTTCTGGACTGACCAAAAGGTGACATGTCTTCTGATTTTGTCTTTTCATTAGCTGGTGAGGTAGGATAACCTGTTCTTAGGTCAAGTTGTTTCCATTTTCTTTGTTGTCAGCATATCATATTAGAGCTGGCACTTGTTGGAGGCCCAGCGGTATTAAGAATGTCCCGAAAGGGGTTTGTTTCCTGTAGCTGTTGTGAAGAACTATGTCGATTCTATGTCTGGGATCCAGAGTTCAAGGCTGGATGGATGGTGTCTAATCACCTGAGATCTAAGTTGGGCCTGACCCTAGTTTTATCTCAAATATCATTTTCTTTATCACATGCTTGTCTCTGAATAAATATTTTCTTTCATTCTTTGAAATTGAGACCCATCCTTAATTGAATGAACTTTTTTGTGTGTGTGGTTTTTGGGTCACACCCAGGAAATTCCTGGCTCCATGCTCAGAAATTGTTCCTGGCAGGCAGGGGGGACCATATGGGAAGCCGGATTCGAACTAATGACCTTCTGCATGAAAGGCAAACACCTTACCTCCATGCTGTCTCTCCGGCCCCTGAATGAACTTTCAAGACTGTGGTAACACTGGTCTACTGAGTATGGCAATCTCAAATCAACAATTAAATGATTATACTGAAGAGTTTGGCTATGGAGTTCTCAGGTTCACAGGATATAAGGTAACAAAAATGTTGCTATAAATGTCTTATAAGCAAACTGTGTTAATAGCATTGATTTACCTAAAAAAATAAAATTTTATATGTAAGTAGCACACTCTTCAAATTAAAAATGTGCATGTTTATTATTATGATAAAAAGTAGTGCAATTTGCATTCATAGATATGCAAGTAAAATAATATTAAATGACTTTTACTAAATTTCTACCTGTCAATGTGTTACTTGTCTTAGTTACAGCTATAAGCAATAAAAGTCCTAAAAAAATAAGCAAAAGAATATAAATAATTTGTTGATATCCAGTGGAATGACTATATTAAAACATTCTAAGATATATATAAAATTACTATAGAAAGTATAATGTTCTTTCCATAATAATAAATATATATAAAAATTGTGACTAGGATAAAATAAGAATATAATCAAGGAATATTTTCATACTTAACACTACAATATAACAAAGAGAAATAAAATAGTCAAAATAGATATATTTAATTTACTGGAAAGTATAATAACTAATGTATTTTGAATGTAAAAGGTATCAGGTTGTTCTTAATAGAAACAAAAGGACTAATTCTAAAATTTGCACGGTATAACTCATCAAGTAGGCAAACCTTGAAAATCAAAAAAACACTAAATTATTTTCACTTATTTATTACTTCAAAAGATAAATTAAAATATGACTCTAGTCAAATAATTATAAATAATTAAACCAGATAAACAGGATAATTTGGGGAATGGACCCTCCAGTACATTACCAATGTTTTTAAATAAATCAAGAAAACATGGGGGAAAATGTACTCTTAACATTATGTCAGAATCATTGAGATATTAAAAAAACATAATCAAGTAAAAATGTATTCATTTATTTCTGTCAGGAAAGAGTTTAATCCATAATAAACTGCTATGATGTGGCCAGAAAGGGTCCCAAATTGTTCTGGCTTAATTTCAAATTAGCCTGTCTTTTCTATCATAGACAGGCCAAAATAACTTTCAGATTTATAAAGCATATATTAAGGCATTGGTTTCTCTCATAAACCCACCTATCTGTTGTAGTTTAAACCTATGTTAAAGGATATTTTCTTAGGAAACTTTTCTTTCATGCCATTATTTTAGCATCAAAAAGAAGTACCGTCATGATGTCATTGTAATCACACAGTTAATTATTTAGTATTGACTATTTCTCTTAGACTTATAGGACCACTTTTAAGACAAATTATGCAGTTTAAAATATATGTTATTAGAGGATATAAAAGTATATAAATCTAATTTTAAATTTTTCAATATTTCACTAGTACAGGTATCAGAATAGTCTCAACAGGAGAATGTGAATGTGAATGAAATTATTGTGAAAAGTAATGGTTTTGATACAGTCTTCAACAGTGTTAGAGCACTCAGATAGTTTGGGAGTGGGGGTAGCAGAGTTCTTGGAACATAATAAAACTAAGATGAAATTTGAAGAAGTGACTGTCACTAGTCCTAAAACAGCTAAAAGCATTAATGTCCAACCCACTGGGTGGACACAGGAACTGAGGTCTGAGAAAATTGGTGCCAACCCAAGCTCAGAGAAGGCTGGACCCCTTCTGGAAAGAAGAAGCTACAGGGAAAAAAAAACAAAGTCTTGTGATTAGAAGTAAAAGAGAAACATCGAAAGTGTCAAACTCTTGAGAATGGCATGGCAATGGATTATTACCTAGGTAGCAAGACCCACGAGGAAACAGCTTGTGGAAAAACTTAAGAAAAATAATTTTGCACAGCTGAACAAGCACCTCCACATTCTTGGTTGGCCAATATCTCCACGAGAAAGGTGTGCTCGCTGCCTCTGGAGAAGCTTTCTCCCTCTCTCTCTCTCTCTCTCTCTCTCCCTCTCTCTCTCTCTCTCTCTCTCTCTCTCTCTCTCTCTCTCTCTCTCTCTCTCTCTCTCTCTCTCTCTCTCTCTCTCTCTCTCTCTCTCTCTCTCTCTCTCTCTCTCTCTCTCTCTCTCTCTCTCTCTCTCTCTCTCTCTCTCTCTCTCTCTCTCTCTCTCTCTCTCTCTCTCTCTCTCTCTCCTCCACAGACTTCCTCACGATCTCTAAATACAAGTTCACTACTTGTTTCCTCCAGACATTATTTTCTGTGAAGGCAAAATGACAGATTCTCAAGGCTAGTTAAGGCCTGGGACTGACTTTCCTAAGAAAAGAAAGCAATTTCTCTCCAGCAGGTTGACTGCCTTAGTGAGGCTACCTTCTCTCTCTACTCTCCGAGTCACAGAAGTCCACTGTTCAAGTGTGGTCTTTAGTAGAGCAGGCACACAGCGAATGAGGATCAGAATGTGATCTGCTATCCCTTGTGAGATAGGCATTAATAAATAGATATTGCAATCAAGTGAATAGAAATTATTCATGAGAAAATTTCTTGTAAACTGGTTATGTTTATTCAATGAAATGAAACCTGGATGCCAGTTGATAGACACATGAGCAGCAACTTCTGGGATGACAGTTGGGTGGGCAGAGGAAGCTTGTGATTTAAACTCTTGTGTTAAAATCCAGAGAGTTACAACCATTGCTTTGCACACAGCTGGCTCAGGGATCATCCAAGAGACCACATATGGTCCTCAAAGACCATATGTGCCATCAGGACTGATCTTTAATGATGTATGGCATGTAAAACAAACACACACAAAATCCATTTTTTCATCTCACTTAGAAGGCATAGATATAAACTAAAATCTGGGAAATACCTCGGTAATACCTTTTACTGCCCTTTATGTTCCCTTTATTTAAAAAAACTAGTGTGAATATCTCACTTACTAATTAAAAATACATGACATTCAATGATTCTATTAATAACTATTTAGCAGCATTGTTCAAGAAATAAGCCACCAAATAAACATAACTCTCCCCCTAAATAAAACTAGATAGGAATCTGGAATATAGAAATCAGATGTCTGTTGACAAATACACCATGCAGGGCAATGAGACAGATTTGAAAGTTATCTGAAATATTTTTTAGAAGGCATCACACTAACTTCCCTGCTCCATACTGCTGATCACACTGTCTTATTGACAGATTGCTGCTTCACACTTGAACATATTTGGGAACCTGATTCTGCATCTCACCAACATGTTCTGTTTGACTGTGAATTTTGTAGCCACTGCTTCTCCCAGAAGGTCAGAAATGTTCTCTCCCCTTTACATACTCACTGGGTGAGCTTCTTATCTTTTGAAAATTTAATCTTTTTCACATTCTTTATCTCACTTGGACTATTGTCCTTAGGCATATTCTGACATTTTGCAGACATTCGGTTATTTATTGTCTATGAATAACAGAAAGTTCTGTTTATCTTAATATTTGCTTGTTTATATTTCCGAAACTACAACTGCAAAACATATAATGAGCTCTTCACAATATTCTATATTGGTCTAGACCAAGTATTTTAGGATGAGCATCAATATAATTTTAAATTTTAATTTACATATATATTTTTCATGTGATCACTCTTTCTCCTGTTATATTGTTATATAACATTGCATTTAAATAGGCAGCATACTTATTTTATTATATAGTATATGGAGATATACTATAAATATTAAGTTAATGTATACTAGTTAATTAATGTATTAATACATATCAATATTAATTATATATATTAATTAACATTAATAATGTATGTCCCTTCAAACACATACTTTTTTAAATTTGATAACTTTAGTGATAAAACTTTATTTTTATATTTTTTAAAGCTAAGCCACCATTATTAACAAAGATATTCATAATATATAGTTTCATGCATACAATGTCCCAACACCAACTCCACCATCTGTGTGACCTTCCCTCCACCAATGTTCTCAACTTTCCTCCAAGTCTGCCTCCTTGGCAAGACTATTTTAAAGTTGATTTGTTGTACTTTGAGTCTCCTGTATACAATATTTGCTCTGTGCAATATTAAGACATACACACGACTACACCTCCAATGTGCTAGGGCCACTTGCTTCTATTAATTCATGCCTAACTCTTCTTACTTTCTGCTTCATTTTTCTTCCTTTTCTTTTTTTTTAGCAAAGGGAGCCAGCTCAAAAATTATGTATTGTTTAAGCTACTCTTTTTTTAGATAATATTTTATTTAAACACCTTGATTACAAACATGATTGTGGTTGGGTTTCTGTCATGTAAAGAACACTCCCCATCACTAGTGCAGCATTCCCATCACCAGTGTTCCGAATCTCCCTCCTCCCCACCCCACCCCTGCCTGTACTCTAGACAGGCTTTCTATTTCCCTCATACATTCTCATTATTAGGATAGTTTTTAGTGTAGTTAGTTCTCTAATTAAGCTCATCATTCTTTGTAGTGAGGAACTTCCAGCCCTCCTCTCTTTTGTCTTTAAAAATTATTGCAAAAATGTCTTTCATTTTTCTTAAAACCCATAGATGAGTGAGACCATTCTGTGTCTTTCTCTCTCTCTCTCTCTCTCTCTCTCTCTCTGACTTATTTCACTCAGCATAATAGATTCCATGTATAGGAAAATTTTATGACTTCATCTCTTCTGGTGGCTGCATAATATTCCATTGTGTATATGTACCACAGTTTCTTTAGCCATTTATCTGTTGAGGAGCATCTTGCTTGTTTCCAGAGTCTTGCTATGGTAAATAGTGCTGCAATGAATATAGGTGTAAGGAAGGGATTTTTGTGTTGTATTTTTGTGTTCTTAGGGAATATTCCTAGGAGTGGTCCTCCTCAGTTCTAGGGTCAGTGTTATCTAGGTACCTTCCTTTACTTCCTTGCATCCAATGCCTTATTATCTCTATATCACATATAATTGAGATAATCTTATATTTGTTTTTCATCATCTAACTTAGCCCACCTAACATGAGAACCTCTAGTTCTTTCCAGCCTGGATTAAACTGCATGAATTTTTTATTTCTCACAGCCATCTAGTATTTCATTGTGGTAATTTGCCACACTCATCTATTGGTGTATATTTGAGTTGATTCCTTGTCCTATCAATGCTACAATGAATACTGGTGAGAATACATCTTTTTGAATGGATGTTTTTGTGACTTAGAGGTATAGATCAAAAAGTGAAATTGTTGGATCATATGAAAATTTGATCCTTACACTTTTTTGAAAACTCTTCGAATTATTTTCCCTCATGGTTGAACTAGGTATTTATTACAATAGGTGATGAGAACTTTTAAAATTTATTTTCTCAAAACTTTAAAATACACATTAGAGTATCATTAACTTTAGCTACCACATCATACATTAAATCCCCCAAATTATTTTTCTCATAGGTATAGGTCTTAATATTTAACACTATAATCTGTTTTCTCATCTTTGACCATCTCCAGTACGTTCTATATTCTTCAGTCTGTTATTTTTAATGTGCCACACATAGTAAAATAAAATATTTGTCTTTTTCTGTTATTTTTTCACTCAGAATATGTTCGAATTGAACATTACTGTTTAATTACCAAACTTTTGCATATATTATTTTCAGGCTAATGTATTATATTTCTTTCCAGTAAAATTCATGCACTTAAATTATCATCTTTATAATAATAATCATCCAAAAACAAATATGTGCTAAAGAAAGTAAGTTCGATGAAATTACAATCTGGAGATACTAGGAATTCTAAAATCTCATAAAGAAAACATCAAATATTCTAGTTTATTATATTTCTGTTCAAATTTGTAGGAAACAAGACTACCAATAAAGTTTTTCTCAAATGCCTTTTGTATTGCTTCCATGTTCTATTTCAATTTCAATCTTTCTGTCATATTTTCAAATTCAATCATTTCAGAGAAATTTATCAATAAATACATAATCATTACCTTTGTTTTGATCACTATTGTTAGACCTTAAACTCATGACCCATATTTGTGTTGAAAGATGAATTTCATTTAAAAAAGAAAAACCTATTCAAGAGCTAAAATTAAAGGGTCTACTAAATTAACAGTAGATTCTTTTTTGTTGTTTGAGACTTCAAAGATCGTTTCTGTCAATAAAGTATTGTCATGGAGTATGAGTGGCTTTGGTGTCACTCTTGTCATTTCCATAATTAATTCTCACTTGGAACCAGCACATTCATCACATTTTAATGGTACTCTAGTATACTATGTCAGAACAGAAGGAAGGCAGTGATTGACAAAATGTTTATGTGACAGATACATTCACCATATAAATACACATCTGATGAACTCGAAAATTAGCTTGCTGTTTGGAACACTGGTGCATATTTTAAAAGACTATCTTCACAGAATGGCTATTTTCCACTGTTCATTTCAGCTACAATGAGAATAGTAACATAAAGTTCATAAACCAAAACAAGATTATTTATTTTATTCAGTCATTTTAAACAACTGATGGCTAGAAATAGCAAGCAACTTAAGACCAGAACACAAAAATTTCAACAACATACAAGTAGTAAATTTGTTTTTCAATGGAAGGGAAATCAAAATATTTTTACCTAATAACTAATATCCAGTGGCATGTTTAGTGAAGTCTACGTATTACTTTTTGTTTACCTTTTAAGTAAACATGCTTCTTTAAAAAAAAAAAAAAAACAACTCTTAGTCTTTGGAATCAGCCATGCACAAATTAATTGAGTTCTATTTCCAGCTAACTTGATCCTCGGTTTCTAGTCTTAAATTCTCTCTCCTCCCTGCTTTTCTAAAAAATGTTCAGAAGCCTTATTCCTTAGCCTTCTCTTACTTTCTCCCTTCCCTGTCCTCCTTCTCTCTCCCTCTCCCCTTGCTTTTCCTCTCCCCTCTCTGTCACTCTCCCCTTCTCACTTCTCCCTCTTTCCCTCTCACTTGCTCTCCCTCCCAACTTCTCTCTTCTTCTCTATTTCTCTCCCTCTCCCTTCCTCTCACTCTTATATTGTTTTGTTCCAAATAATCTCAAAGTGTCTAGAAAGATAGTATAGTATGTTAGCATACCAGGCTCCTGTGTGCAGTTGACCCTTGTTTCAATTCCTAGAACTGTATATAGTCTCTTGAATTCAAAGCCAAGAGTAAGCTCTAAGCACAACTGGATGAGCCCCCCCCCCAAAAAAAATCTCAGTAATAATCAAATTTTCCAATATTTATTCATATTGTTTGAGAATCTACAGATTGACTGGGTGCTTTTCTTGATCTGGTCTATATACTATTTGTTCTTAGCTGGTGCTTTTTCTGTAAATGCAGCTACAGCCTGACTATTTTGAAAATGATTCCTTCACTTATCTGATGGATGGATGGCTTAGAGGAATAATGAAGATGAGTAGACTACATGTCTCATCAACCAGTAGATTAAACTGGGGCTTATCTCTTAGCAGCTAGACAAGAAATAAGAAAAAACTTTCAGTCTCCAGAACCTTAGACCTAGAACTGCCCCAGTGCAAGATTCACTCAATCAAAGTAAGTCACAGGTTTTCTTTGATTCAAGAAGTAGATTCATAGGCTATTAGAAGAATTTATATATAATATTTTAAAATATAGATACATGGACCATATTAAGAGGACTTTTGAAATAACTCAATAATACCCCCCTTTATCATTAACTCTAAAATGTTTATAACAGCATGTTGTAAAATGTTTGTTGTAAAAATATATATTGTAAAAATGTTTACAATTGTGTCCAGATTTTGAAGTGCTAGATTTTACTGAAAATTAACAATAGCCAGTTTCCAGGCCAGAAAAAAAAAATCAAAGTACAAAGTCAGAAGGTATGTAAAAATCGTCATATGGTCAGTTTATTTTGATGTATGATTTCTAGATTTAAAACTCCAACTATGAGACAGGGATATGGCACAAATTGTAGAGTTTTTTCATTAATGAGCCTCTGTGTTTGATCCCTTGAACTGCATTCTAATCCCCCAGTAACATTTCCAATGACAACAAAATTATGAATGAAATAAAATTTTAGTTTAAACAAAGAAAAAACCTATAAATCAAAATAAAACCCTCTTTATTCTTCCAATTTTAAACATGTTATATTTCACATTTCTGATAATTGAAAAATTTTAGAAAAATAATGAGATTTTTAATTGAAGAAACAAACATAATATGTATTTTGGCATAGACAAACCCCAGATGTCAAGTTTTGTTTCTGCTACTTACAACCTTGTGACTTTGGTCAATTATTTTGGCCATTCTAATATCATATATGACATTGAATATAAGGTTTTTATACATGCTAGATTATCAACTAAATTTTCCCTTTTTTATGTGCTTGTTGACAGTTGAGTAGAATTATAATTTCAAAAGAGGATGGAAAAGGCCTGAGAAATTCAGTGCAGAACTCTTCAATTGAACTCAATGGAATTTCAAAGCTACAATTAATCTCTTTGGGGAGAAAGGGCAACCTCCCAAGTTCTAAGAAAAAATAATATATTAAAAATAACATTTCCAACAAGAATATTCATCATGAAAATGATCAGATTCACAAATTACTCTAAATAATATGTATTCTCCAGAATATCTTCACACATGAACACCTGCAGTATTTTCTTGGAATCAACTACCTTCTTTAATCCACTCTAAAGAAGAACATGTCAAAGAAAATATAGTGCTTTCATCAAACCTGCCTGACAAATGAATAGTTTGCAGTTTTGCTTTCATTAGGGTCTCTGTCTATTAGCCATGGTCTTCTGAATCCCTTAAAAAGCCACAACCAAAAAAAAAATGTACTGACAACCGAATGCATGTGGTAAAAAAAAAAAAATAATGTCTAAATATTTCTGAAAGTTTATTTCTCCAATAAAGAAAAAAAAAAGCCAATCCCTAGACTATTTGGGGGTAGGGGATGCATACCTCTCCAATACACAAAAGCAAAAATCAAATCATTGTTTCACAAAGATGGAAGGTATTTTTTACTACTGCACAGAAATTTAAGCTGTCCATGTACCTCTCTTCACTGTTAATATTGTGTCACTCATGGGTATTTTTTTTTGAGACAGTTATATGCACACTCCCATAAGAATTTTATTGTTGCTGTTGTTGTTATTTCAAAGAATTCATTTGTACATTGCCTACCTCCTTTTCCAAGTTCAGTACTACACTGTGATGCTCTTTGTCCCTGTGGTCAGAGAAAATTGTGTCCCTGGAGAAATTGAGGTTTCGAAGCTCTAGTTTTCAGGAGAGTGCTGTCTGGAGGAAAATTGTCTAGAAAGGGTAAACAATCTTTAATTCTATCACAAGTTTAATCTTGTAATGAAGCCTGAAAATTCCATTTTTGCTAATAGAAAGAGAACCAGCATGAAATGTATTGCACAAACCATTTCCACTGGCAGCTAACATAGCCCACACTGAGTCATCACAGACTCGCATAATAAATATTGATTTAATTACTCTGAAGAGAAGGGGAAGGGACGAACTGAATAAGCTAACGGCAAACAAGGCACCCCACTACTGCTGCCGATAGAGAGGAAATGCACTTTCAGGTAGAGCTGAAACAGTAGCTCCTACTGGCATGCCCAAATACCTGACTGGTAGTGACGATGCTAGCAGAAAAACAGCGGTTCCTTGAAAGGTGTCTCTCCATTTCTTCTAGTATTTCTCTACAGTAGAACTTGCATTGTGCCAAGAGAAAGAATTGATCTTTTTATTCCTTTGGATCACTTCTTAATGGTCCTAGAATTGCTCTCTGTGAATTACTCTCAGACAGGCATCTTCCATCCACTTCAGTGCTCCACAGATATTTACCAAATGCACATGAAGCCAAGCCTCACCTATTTGCCTTAGGAATCACATGTTTGGAAAAATAAGCTTTGTAAGCAGAGCTCAAGGGGCTCAAGGGACCTCTTACAGACTATTCTTGGCCAACTGGATCAGATGGTTCAATGCTAAGACCAGAGAATGCGGTTTTGCTCTGACCCTTCAATGCCAAGAGTCACCCAAATTGCCCCTGCTGAAGGCCTTCATTGTTCACAATGAACCATGCAGCACCCCAAATCTAACAAGGGTTCCATGCACATAAACCATGTGTCTGACTGTTGAACTGCCAGACTTGCCAAGTGTCTTAATATTATTTAAAATAATAAATATGTGCATGTATTTTATGTATCACATATTTTATATATCATTCATCTCATATAACTTGATATAAATTTGTGTGCAAAATGTCTATAATATAACCTATGTGATTATGTATATAAGACTTGTTATATAATATGTTTTTAGGTCTTGGGATGTAGCTCAGAGGCAGAGCAAAACCTTTAGCTATAACTATTATATATGTTTGTGTGTTTGTATATACAGAGGCAATATTATATGCATCTATATCTGTATCTATATTACATATATCTACTTTATCTGTATCTATATAAACCGCATATGCTGATGCATGCATGCACATATATGTAAATCAGTTGTATCTAAACTATACCTCCAACAAAATGTCAGCATGGCAAAGAGTGGATTGCAGTCATGGTACCTGGAATTTTATTGCCAGTTCAGTTACCATGGTGAATAGTTCACTTCAGATTATAAGGATTTTGGAGTGATCTTGCCATACTCAGAGATGTATCATTTGTAAAATTAAAGGGCTGGCGGGCATAGTTGACAAAGCTCCTCTTAATTCTAATATTATTCACCAGGAGGAACCTGCAAGAAGCCTGAAGCCATGGTCATTATAAACCAAAATAAAGCCTATATTTTACTATATTTTAAAAAGTTTATAAACAATACAAGGATCTAAGTAAAAAATATATGTGCCCAGAGTCAATATTCCATTCAAAATTCCTGCAAACTACTTGTTTTTTGCAAAATCGCAGCTTGACAAAGTAGACTTCAAAGCTATTTAACTTAGAGTTCGTCCTTTTTCTCATCCTTTGAAACTACCAATATCAGAGAAGGCTTGAAAATCGATCTGTATTCTTTTCCGACTTCCCTACGTTCTATATTTTTATTTTTTCCTTCCATGGTGATGCCCCATGTGAATATAAGTATTACTACCTTACCCTTGCACTTCCATGGAATTAATGAACTGTTGCAATAGCCAATCATAATTTGTGTTTATAGTTTAGTGTCTTGTCAGGCTTATAATTATTTTTAGCACAGATCTGCTAGCCCAGTAAGTGCCTTCATTATTCTTGGAACTGAAGAAGCTGCTGCTTATGCATAGCTTGTCTTGTCCCTGCACCTTCCTCCTTGGCCACTGCTTGTAGTAAACATCCTTTTTGCTCCATTTTAATAGAGCTGCCTGCAGAAGGTCATTTATTAGGTAATCACTTGTCTGTGAAAAATCCTAATTACTCTATGTTTGTCAAAGGGAGGAAAATAGCATTGCATTTGAATGCTGAATGAGAAGCAAACCAGAATGCAGATGAGGACATCAAAAGTACTTTTTTTTTTTTAAAGCCAGACAAAGAAATGTGTTAAGTGCACCTACACTTTGAGGGTTAAAAAGGAAAGATACACTCTCGGCTAGAGTGAAGATAAAAAAGCTGGGAGTTTACGGTGTTATCAGTTTGAAGTTAAAGCAAAAGAAAAATAATTTATGAATGCTAGCGGAGACTACTTTTAAACTGTGGAGTCTTAGTGCCCCCTGCTGGTCTGCAAAAATTGTGTTCCAGTTCCAGTGTCTTTTTTTCCCTTTCTGTATAGGGGATTCTGTATAATAGAATTTCCTTTACACGGAATAAAGACTGCTTTATTTATGTATAAGATCATCTCAGCAGTATAAGTAGTTGCAGCCCTCTCTTAGGGGAAGAAAAGTGATGGAACAAAATGCAAATTCATCAGGGCTACAAAAAAAAAAAAAGAAAAACTAAGAGTTTCAAATTACACAATTAAAGAGGTTGAATTTGCTCATTTAAAATAATCATAGTAAAGGCCAGAGAGATAGTGTTGCAGATAAATTGTGTCTGCCTTGCACATAGTAAATACTGGTTTAATCCTCAATATCTCATCTGGTCCCCTGAGCACTACCAGGAGTGATCCCTGAGTGAAAAGTCAGGAATAAGCCACTGGCCACAAATGCATGTGATCACCTGAAAACAAACAAAAGTAGGCATCATCATTATAATGCACTTGAGAAAGGAGACCTGATTTAAAAAAATGCATAATGAAATTATTAGCATTCTCAGTCATGTTTCTGAGTTGGATGCTTGTTGAAAGAAAATAGTCTTAGGAAATGGCAGTATTAAAGAATCTTACCAGATTATTAGATAAAGATTATTAAGTAAGGCTATTAAGGTTTATATTTGTTCATAATCAAATATACTTATTAGAAAGTACAGCAAACACAGTGTCAGAGGCCACCGTTAATAATATTAATTTTTGTCTATATTTTAGCCTTTTCTAGTATAATTTTCACCTACAAGATGAAGAAAATAAGACTCATAAAGCTAATATAACTTCCTGGGAAGTCAGAAAATTATTTTTGAATAAATAGAATATAAATACAGACTCCACCTACACTATTTCAAAGCAAATCACAGACACATACAAATATTTGAATACTTATCTCTAAGGATAATGTCTCATTTAAACAAATAAATTTAATCCAAAAGAAATGAGATATTTAACTGTAGTGTCAAAATCCAAGATCCTCCTCTATACTAGTAATGCCTTTCTTTCCTGTATTCAGATGTTTTGACCTCCTAAATCTGGCTGAGGCAAGAGGGAATATACTTCCTAGTGTCATCCAAGCTCTAGAAACGATAATTCATTTTTCAAATACAAACCAATCAATAAAAGCCCCACCTCCTGATTCCTAGAAATGGAAAATGACTCACTTTTATGATGCAAAACCATCTACCTTGAGCCTATACCTCCAGCTATTTCCTTGGAACACCTCTCATTTTCTGGGTCACTATCCAGCTGTCCTAATCACTCCCAAGGTCAGGTATCAGAAAACTAGAAATAATCTCTTTGCCCCAGTGCGCGCTGGGAAGTATTTCAATTACTACTTGGATAGACTAATCAGACAATTCTAAGCCTGTGTGCTGCTTCATCTTCATGTGTTATTTCCTGAGAAATAAGCAAATAAAAAATATCCTTGCCCCTAGAGTCATTTTCTTCTATCTACTGACCAAGCCTGGTGCTTCCTTCATGTCCCCACCAGCTGTGTCATGTGCCTTTCAGTTGGTATCTGTGAGTAGAACCAACTCTTGGCCTGGATCTCATCAACTCATCTTTCAGCTTTCTTATAACTAACTAAACCTGACACCTCCTAAAGTATTCTACTAATTCAAAAAGAACTACACACAGTATGCATTTACCATATTTCTGACAGAAGATAAAATCTGTATTACAGAAATGCATTTTGTCAAAGAAATGCTAAATTATGCAGTCAATAATGCCAAGATTATTTTAAAATAGATAAAGTAGACTTTCCTATTACAGAAAAGTAAGTGCCCCTTATTTCCCAACAATAAATTGGATCTTAGACATCCCTGATGTCAGAGGCATATTCCCCACACAACTCTACCAACTCCTTCCAACAAAGCAGTTAGATTTAATTATAATAAGATTCAAAACATCATGCCATCAAGCTAACAGTAAATACCTATAATTCACAGTTATGAACAATATAGATATTAAGAAACTGAGAGACCCAGTTTTCTACATGGCTGAGAAGCTGGTTGGCTAAAGAGAATTTTGATACCTAACATTAGAATCTCTTTTGCTACAGAAGAATTTACTATACTCATTTTTCATCATCTGGTCTCATCTAATACCCTTCTTTCTCAGTGAGACTTTGAGCTCACTTCATAGATGTCAACTTAAAAATGTCAAGAACTTGCCTGTCATGTTTCAAGTGTTTCTGACCATGCACATTATGTTTGTCCCATAAAGCCCCACTATAGCCATAGAAATAACAAACTCTTGAGCTTAAGCTTTATACAGAATAATTTCTCCACTTCAAATAAGCATTTGGTGTGATTTATCACCCTAATTTAATATAAGACTCAATGAAGTTAAGTGATCGCATGTATAAATTGCAATTTAATTTTTAGCAAGAAACAAAATGATGTAGAAGGCAATAAACATGTTCTAGGGATACACTATAGTCCTTTCCTTACATCCCTACACAACATCAAAACAATATCTACACTGACTAGATCAAGTTACTCTACTCAGTCTTACACTAGTAGCAAGATGCAGTTCAACACTGGGAATGCTTCAACCAAAAAAAGCTTTGACAGTAAAATTTGAAATACAGATAAACAATAAAATATACTTAGTTTAAGTGTGTCTGATGAAGTAACGGAGGCATCCTTTATTTTAAAAATACTCATATCTCTCTTAAGTGCAAATATGTTTTATAGTAAAACTACATTTTTCAGAAATGCAAATCTCACTATATTTTATACTAAAATGCAAGGTTTTGTGTATCTTATCTGACTGCCCTAGTCCAAAATCTTCCAAAGAAACTAAATTGCTCCTGTGGTCTCATCAAAACCTGAGTTGGTGCTAAGGAAAAAGGCTTAAACTAATCAATACTTTAGTTCTATACATTTCCTAAGTCAATAATAATGAACAATAATGATTAATAATAGTATAATTAATCATTTTGAAGGTCTGCAATTGTTACATTCTTTAAGATATAAAATTTGATAACTGCAATGTTTTCTTTTCATTTTCTTTCCAGTAGTAATGTTTTGTCACAAAATAGAAAACATAAGCTTCAAGTTGAATAAAAGCTAACTATTGATTCAGATAACTCTGTTTCCAAAATTTTCATTTTTCATAATTATGTTTTGCTTCCAAAATTATGGTTATTAAGCTGACTCACCCAGAGTCAGAACCTAGCAGAATAATTTTAGAGAATCTTCCTTTGACAATAATATCTTATAAATGTAATAATTTTATGATAGCAAGAAGTATTTTTCACTACTTATCTATTTAGGAAGGGATAGGAGACAGTGCATAGAGCTGGTCATCAGGAGTTAAAATTGTTTTCTAAGTAAATAAAATACTTTGAGTTTCCCCTAGGCCTCACATCTGAACTTTTCCACTCCCACAAATATTGATCACAAGATCTACAGATTAAAAGATAAATCATTAGATCAGATGACTTTTCAGGGTAGAAAATAATTAAAATTATTAAATATTAATATTTACTCTCTCACTTTTTCTTTCAACATAGTCCACACATGGATCTCAGGCGTGATATTAAATACCATTATAGTAAATGAATATGAATATATAAGAAAAATGTTACAGAAGATTTCTAAAAGTATAAATTTAACAAATGAGCCCAAAAACCAATAAATTGCCTTCTTTAAAAGGTTAAATAGCTTTATCTGTTGTTCTAAAACACACTTCATGATTTCAAAAAATAACCATTCAAAGCATCAGTATTTTTTAGAAAGTAGTGTTTCTATTACATACTATTTGGAAGAGGATGGTATTTATTCCACTATGTTTTCAAATTCTCTTGGGGTAAATTTAACTTCTTGGTGTATTGAATTTTTCCTGAACCCAATAGATGCAGAAACATTATTTTTACAGATGTTATTTCCTGTGAGCCTTTCATCTTTAAAGAAAAACATAATTTATTTATCAGAATTCAGACTGTTATTGTTACAGATCACCTGCAAATGTTTTAGGAGTTTTTGGTTCAATGAGGGTGATCTATTTTAACTTGAAGGCAAATATGACAACTACAGTTTCGCAATGGAAGTTTTTAAAAGGGTTGTGAACTTGACAGAAAGTTGGTGGTTGTAGGGTGACATCCATCTTAGCTTATTTTTCTGGAGCAATAACTCTGATAGTGTTCATATTTTGTCAAAATATCTGTGAATTGAAAGTTAGATACAGAAAATACCTTTGATACTGGTTAAATTTTTTCATTTGACTTAAAAGAAAGGAAAATATTACATGTGTTTTTATTTTATATTGTTATTATGAAGACAGTAAAATTATTTTTACTGTGACAATCACATACTATCATACTATCTTCAAAACAAACCAATATAACACACAAAAAAGTTTAGAAAAATAAAAACTTCTTAAAATTGACGTTAGAAAGTATTGTTTAGAGCCTCTCCTGCCCACTGCCTACCCCACATATAGGACAGATCCAAAAGATGAACATAATAAAACCAGTATTTGGAATTTGTTTGTTTTAAAATCTTTAAACAGGGAAATAGAGATTTAGTGTAAGGTTTGATTATGAGGTTATCATAATAAAGATTGTCTAAACCAAAACAGGAAATGCCTCCTGGAGGGATAACATACATACCCAAACAACTTTATGATTGCCTAAGATTGACTTGAGTCCAAAACATTTTTTCAGGATGATATGATAAAAGCTTTGGGATAAATTTAAGGATATACTTAGTCAATAAGAAAAAAAGTTAGGGACCAGAGTGATAGCATAGCTGTAAGGTGTTTGACTTACACGTAGGTGGCTGATCAGGACAGACCTTGGTTTGATCACCAGCATCCCATATGGTCCCCAAGCCAGGAGCGATTTATGAGCACATAGCCAGAAGTAACCACTGAGCATCACTGGGTGTGGCCCAAATGGCAAAAAAAAAAAAGTTACATTTACAAGGCAAAGCTTTTAATAATTAATATATATTTTTAAATTTCTTACTATTCATTTGTATTTACATATATCATTTCCCAATATTTTGTACAGAAAGTTTAAGATTTATGTTTTTAATTAAAATAACATTGTTTTATAACCTTATAAAGTATTGAGATTTAAGTCTTTATTTTATTAAATATCAGTATTCTATCAAATATTCATTTCAAATGCACATCATTACAATCAACATGTTATCTTTTTCATGTCTTATTAATCGATTTTATAAGCATTAAAGTCAATATATGGGGCCGGAAAGATAGCATGGAGGTAAGGAGTTTGCCTTTCATGCAGAAGGTCATTGGTTCGAATCCCAGCAACCCATATGGTTCCCCGAGCCTGCCAGGGGCTATTTCTGAGCAGATAGCCAGGAGTAACACCTGAGCACCACCAGGTGTGGCCCAAAAACCAAAAACAAACAAACAAAAAAGTCAATATATGATGATACTATAATCCTAATTTTATGTATAGCATTACTTTCCAGGTAATTATGATCCTATTTCACTGGGTACAAATTTTATTATTGAGAAATTTAATCTTCAAAGAAACTTAGTACTTCTTTCTCACCACATAAAAACAATGAGCTTGGCAATCCTATAAAACATCTATTATATTCCTGTCTCATATACAGAACAAACCAAAAAATAGCAAGAAAAGTTTTAAAAATCTGGTGCTGGAGAACATAGTGCAGCAGGTAGGGCACTTGTCTTGCACACAGCCAACCCAGGTTAGATTGCTGGCATTCCTTAGAGTCTCCCTGAGCATTCACCAGTAGCGATTCCTGAGAGCAGAGCCAGGAATTACCCATAAGCATCACTGAAATATTAAACTGCTATTTTTTATAAAATTATGATATTTATTTATTTTATGCTATTATTTATAAAACCCTACTAGTCCTTGACCTCCTTTCAGTGCGCCAGTGAAGCTAATACACCAATTTAATAAATTTAATAAATTCCATAATAATAGTAAGAGACTATTTGTATTCTGGGGGGGGGCACACCCGGTGACGCTCCGGGGTTACTTCTGGTGATGCACTCAGAAATCACTCCTGATTTGGGGACCATATGGGACACTGGGAAATCCTACCACAGTCTGTCCTAAGTTAGCATGTGTAAGGCAAATGCCCTACAGCTTGCGTCATTGCTCTGGCCCCAGAGACTATTTGCATTTTTTAAATAATATGATCTTTGCACTGATAGACTGAAGGCTTAAAACTTCTGCTATTAAAAATGCCAGAACTCTAGCATGTATCCAAATAAGAATATTGAATTAAGGGGCCAGAGCGGTGGCGCAAACCGCAAGGCATCTGCCTTGAGCGCACTAGTCTAGGACAGACTGCGTTTCGATCCCCCAGAGTTCCAAGCCAGGAGCGATTTCTGATTTCTGAGCGCATAGCCAGTATAACACCTGAGCATCACCAGTGTGGCTCAAAAACAAAAACAAAAACAAACAAAAACAAGAATACTGAATTCCGTAGTAGTTATAACAAAGTATGTCAATATAACATGTGTCCAATATAGTTTTGATGTACATTTAAGAATATTATTTAAGAATATAACATTAAATATAATATTTAAGAATATTTATGACTTAACACTGTTGGGTGTGCACACCCCCTCAAAAATAACAGTGTAGGCATAGGAGGATAGTTCAAAGGATTAGCATGCATGCTTTGAACATTGTAGTGCTGGATTCAATTCCCAGCATGACCTAGAGCCACTCCTGAGCACTGCTAGGCTCCAAAACCTAAATAAATAGGTAAATAAGAATATATCTGGTGTTTTTCCAGAGTGAGAGTACAGTGGTTAAAGAATTTGCCTTGCATTAGGCTCATTCAAGTTCAATCCCCAGCATCTCATATAATTCCATCTGCCAGGAGTGATTGCTGAGTGCAGATCCAGGACTCCTGAGCAATGCCAGGTGTGATCCACTCCCCCACCCAAAAAAAAAAAAGAAAGAAAGAAAGAAAGAAAAGAAAAGAGAAAAGAAAGAAACAAAAAATAAAGAAAAATAATGTTGATGTGAAAAACTGCTCATTTTAAATTTCAACTTTGAATGAGGGCTTTTATGTTTGGGGACATTGTTTTATAAGATATATTGGAGGACAGAGTAATAGTGCAGCAGGTAGGAGGCTGATCTTGCATGCAGTTTATCTAGGTTTGATTCTTGGCATTCCATATGATACCATGAGCATATCCTGAGGACCAGTCCTGAAATAACCCCCTGAGCATTGACTAATTAATGTGACCTCAAAACAATCACAAAAAACAAATGACAACGAAAAAGATACCTTACTTAATGAAAAGAGACATAGTAGAAACTGTCTGGTTCATACAAAATTATCACAAAAAAATGGTTGACAATTGTTTGAGATATGAGCTAAACAGACTACAATTTAAGTGGAACACTTTAACTTGAAAGAATGGCAGGGGACTGGAGTGATAGCACAGTGTATAGGGCGTTTTCATTGCACATGGCCTTCCCAGGTTAGATCCACAGGTTCCCATATAGGCCCCTCAGTTCCCCTAGCCTGCAAGCCTGTGAGAAGTGATTTCTGAGCTCAGAGCCAGGAGTAACCCCTGAGCACTGCCAGCTCATAATAATTTTTTCAAAAAGCCTCACTGACAAACTACATTTATTCATCCTGGGGGCTTGTCAGATGCACTTTTGAAAATGGACTAAGGAAGTCTACCACTTTAAAGAAAATTCCATTTTATTACCAAGTTTTATTACCAGTTAAATTATATTTTCAAGCAAAAAGTTAGAATTTGAAAATCTTGGGGCTGGAGAGATAGCATGGAGGTAAGGCATTTGCCTTTCATGCAGAAGGTCATCAGTTCAAATCCCGGCATCCCATATGGTTCCCCCATGCCTGCCAGGAGCAATTTCTGAGCATGGAGCCAGTAATAACCCCTGAGCGCCACCGGGTGTGACCCAAAAACCACACACACACACACACACACACACACACAAAAAAAAAGAATTTGAAAATCTTATTATTCAAATGATAATTAAAATATTGAACTAATAAGAGTTTCACAATTCTTAAATTCTTGGGTTTTGTTTTGTTTTGTTTATTTTTTTTCGGGCCACACCCATTTGATGCTCAAGGGTTACTCCTGGCTAAGCACTCAGAAATTGCCCCTGGCTTGGGGGACCATATGGGACGCCAGGGGATCAAACCGCGGTAGCGATCTTTCCTTGGCTAGCGCTTGCAAGGCAGACACCTTACCTCTAGCACCACCTCGCCAGCCCCTAAATTCTTTTCTCATAGATTTTGCTAGTAATAAACATGATCTTTATGTTATAATAATAAGCTATACCAGAATTTAGTTAGAAACAGTAAGTTCCAAAATATCATTGGATACAGTTACAAACTTATGTGTAAATAGAAGATATTATAAGGCAAGAGAAATAGTACAGTATATAAGGTGTCTGTCTTGCATGTGGCCTATCCATTTTTTCCACTGGTACCACATATGAACCCCTGAGTACCACCAGGAGTGGCCCTAGAAAATTGTCAGAAGTGGCCCTTGAATACAGAACCTAGATTAATCCTTGATATCATCACTGTGTGCTACTTGTTCCTCCCCCCCCAAAATATATGCATCTAAGAGATACAAGGATGAAAGGTAAGATTAAATACAATTATTTTCATGATTTTATATTCCACATTTCAAATAAGTCTTAAGAACTATGAACTAAAAAGTTAAAAATAAGAACATGAAACACATTCTCAAAATAAATCTAATGTGACCAACCTTCAAATTGCCCAGATGTTTAAGTGGGAGACAAGGATTTTTGAGAGCTGTTATAATTCTCTCAGTGAAGTGAACTTAAATATGCTTGCTCTAAATCAAGGATAGGAAATTCCAGCAAAGGAAGAAAAACAAGTTTTTTAAAAAAGATTACAAGAAATTTTGCAACTTAAAAGATACAAACTTTGAAATAAAATTTTACACAAGTACAATATTCAAATTTAGATGTAGGAGAAATTATTTTGAATTTTCAGACAATCAGTAGATATTATTGAATATGAAGAACAAAAAGAAAAGATTGTATAAACACATATTAAGGAGTTATTGGATAATATGGTAGGTTCAAAAATATATATATTAGAAACAACAAAAGAAAAGATGGGGAATATATCTATAAATATTATGGCCAAAATGTTCTCAAATTAAAGAAATACATAAATTTACATATTAACTATACCTAATAAGGAAAGTTAGCACAAATCAAGCCATAGTGAAGCACATCACTAGCTAGTTGAGTTAAATATCAAAAATACGAAGAGAAAATATACACATAAAGTCTAAGGGTGGTTCAGTGGAAGGAGCAATAACTATGAAGGTCTAATTCTGCTGCTGTTCAAGGAGTCAGCCAACGTAGAGAGAAGATGACAAGTTGACATAGAATTTTATTACCAATTAGATAATGGCAGAGTCACAGTCTAGTGAACCAACTAGCTTATCTCTATAGTCACAAAAAACATTTTTTCTAGGGAAAGAGCCAAGAAGTATCATTTTAGAAAAACCATGATGTCAACTAGTGAGTACCAGCATGAGTGATAAAGTAAAAAAGAAAACTTGGCACAAGAATATAAAAATGAATGAAAACCTACATTTTGAGAATAAAATATTTAATAATAAAATATTTTCATGCAAGCTAAAAAGATATCATTAGCTGATCTATCACCCAATTAAGGGAAAAAAAGATTTCCAGGATGAGACTAGATGATATAAGATAGAAACTAATCATGCAAAAAACTAAAGAACCTGAGAAAAGATGAATAAGGAATTAACTTTAAAATATTGATTTTGTTTATTTCTCCTAATTTATCCATAAATTATATATTTATTTAAACCAAATATTACTGTACTATCTATAATGTTTATTATTAAATTTATGTAACTATAGTTTAAAAATGAGAGGGACTGACCTATATAATTGCATTACTATATACAAAAATACCATTCCCATATGCAGTAGTATTGATTTAGAAATCCTTAATTCTTAATGGCACAGACATTAAAATAGTTTTAAAGCATTTGTAAATAATCAAAAAGGGAAAGAAATTATAAAAAGTGAATAAAACCAAATAATGCAGAGATGTACTAAAGTACTATATTAATAATCATGTAAGATTATAGTTAATATGCTATATTTATACATCTATATCTTTAGCTATAAATATATACAGATACAAATATATAGAGAATTATAAATATAGATATAGAATTAAATATAAACAGGATCATCAGTTGATCACACATTTTTTTTTTGTTTTTTGTTTTTTTTTTAGTTTTTGGGTCACACCCGGCGGTGCTCAGGGGTTACTCCTGGCTGTCTGCTCAGAAATAGCTCCTGACAGGCACGGGGGACCATATGGGACACCGGGATTCGAACCAACCACCTTAGGTGCTGGATCGGCTGCTTGCAAGGCAAACACCGCTGTGCTATCTCTCCGGGCCCTGATCACACATATTTTGTCCTCATTCACATTTCCTGACAGTCATCAAAACATTGGGACTTTCCTGAGAGATACAAGTAATGGATCCATATTTTCTCATAATATTTGGCCTCAGGTCTTAGAATGCTTCCGATAGGGTTTAAGTAGAGTTCCTGTGGTTTTAATAGATCTATATTGATGCTGATAACTTGGAAAATAGACTCGTTGACAAAAAAAATCAATCAAAATTTGGTCTATCATTTTCATGCCCAGACTCCAGGGAGAGAGAGAAATGTTTGAGTTTAATTAGCAAATGGTCAGTCATTTAAACCATCCTCTCTATACAATGAGTCCTTCATAAAAGAAACAAAATGAAGAGTAGGAATGACAGAAAATTCAGGTTAGAGAGCCAAATTTCTCCATGCTAAGACCCAAACTCCACAAGAATAGAAACCCTGGCTTGATTCAAGTGTTTTTGAGACATTGTTCTATGTATCTCTTCATTTATTAATAACTACCCTTTCATATTCTTTGTGTTCAGTTACTAATCTCATGAGTAAACAAAAGATCTGAGTTACAGAATAACCAGTGTTTGCACAAATGATGAGAGAAATGGACTCTCATTCATTGCTGATGGGAATATTGACTAGTCTAACCGTTTTGGAAGACAATATTGATATCCCTCAAAACCCTAGTAATAGAACTATATATGATCCAGCAATACCAATCCTAGGGATATAACCTAGAAACAAAAAAGAAAAATAAACTCAATACAGAAAAGCCCTCTGCTCTCCTATGTTCATTGCAGCACAATTTACAATAGCCAAAATCTGGAATCAACCCAAGTACTCGTTGGATAAAGTATAGTACATCAGGACCTGAGCAATAGCATAGTGGTAAGGTGTTTACCTTGCACATGGCCTACCCTGGACTGACCCAACTCAATCCTCGGCATCTCATATGGTCCCCCAAGCCTTTCAGAAGTGATTTCTGAGTGCAGAGCCAGGAGTAACCACCCCGAGTGCCAACAGGTGTGGCTTCAAAACAACAAACACAAAAGTATGGTACATCTACCAGTGGTCCTCAAACTATGGCCCGCAGACCACATATTGTATTTGTATCTGTTTTGTTTCTTCATTGCAAAATAAGATATATGCAGTGTGCATAAGAATTCGTTCATAAGTTTTGTTTTTACTATAGTCAGACCCTCCAATGGTCTGAGGGACAGTGAACTGGTCCCCTGTTTAAACCCTGATACACAAAGGAATCTATACATCCGTTAGAAAAATTGAAGTCGGGGCCGGAGAGGTGGCGCTAGAGGTAAGGTGTCTGCTTTAAAAGCGCTAGCCAAGGAAGGACCGCGGTTCGATTCCCCGGCATCGCATATGGTCCCCCAAGCCAGGGGCAATTTCTGAGCACTTATCCAGGTAACCCCTGAGCATCAAATGGATGTGGCCAAAAAAAAAAGGAAAAAGAAAAATTGAAGTCATGAAACTGCTTATACATGTTTGTATATGAAGAGTATTATGCTGAGTGAAATGTGTCAGAGGGAGAGGGAGAGGAATAGAATGATCTTTCACATTTGTGGGATACAAGAAAAGAAGATAGTAATAATATCCAGAGACAATAGAGATGAGATCCAGGAGGATCAGTCCATGGTAGGAAGCTTGCCACAAATAGTAATGTAGTGCACTTAGAGTAGAGAAGGGAACACTGACAATGATAGTTGAAACTGATCACTCTGGACAATTGTTTTTTGAACAGATATAACGTGTATGCACAGCATTCCTTCATCAACAGCAGTAAAATCTACAGTATCTGAAAGAAAGAGAGAGAAGTAAAATTCCTACTTCAGAGTCAGGGAAAACAGGTGAGAAGGAAAACTGGGAACATTGGTGATGGAAATGTTCATGGATGGAGTGACATATATTGTAAAACTGAAACTTTAACATAAACAACTTTGTAATCACAGTGTTTAAATAAGAGAAAAAATAAAAACATTGGTCTCAAAAAAATTTAAAAATTATGCAGACTTGAGAAAGGAATTGTAGGAACATTCTTTTGGTAGTCATTTGTTACAAAGCAGGCCAGACTCTGTGTGTGTGTATGTGTGTGTGTGTGTGTGTGTGTGTGTATGTATGTGAGCTTAAACTTGAAGGGCTGAGTAGGAGAACTGTAGATATTTCCATCTGTGAGTAATTAATTCAAAGTAAAAATGGTCTTGCCACTGGCATCTGAAAAAAGGGCCATGTTGGAAGACCCAGCCTTTAATTGTGGAAACTGATGGTTTCTCTTGGTAGACTGTGTTAGAATGGAATTGGATTATCAGATACCCTAATAATATGTGAATCTTGCATATTGGAATGGTGAAGCCTTCAAACACATTGGTCTTTGGTCTATAAATCTATTTAGTAGACATCTCAATAGATATATTTTCATGCAGTTAATTAAAAAAATTGAGAGAAGCTAGGCGAGAGTAATGTGGTTAGCATGTGCCCTATCAGTACCAGATGGTCTCCTGAACATTTCTGGATGGAGCATCTCAACACTTTGGGGACCTAACAGCATTGTAACCATGATGGCTGATGGCCAACAATAGCTGATGCGACTCTTAAACCTTCTGAGTACTTGTTGGGAGGCTTTAGTCCTTCAAAAATTCTAGGCATATTTAAAAGTATAGTTTATTCACTATAACAAACTATTAAATTTTGGGCCGAAGCAATAGCACAGCGTGTAATACATTTACCATGCACGTAGCTGGCCTGGGTTTGATCCTTGGCATTCCATATGGCCCCAAGCCTGCTAGGAGTAATTCCTGAGCACAGAGCCAGGAGTAACCTGTGAGTGATGCTGGGCTGTGCCCCACCCCCAAATGTGAGTTCTAAAATCAATAAGTGTCCTCTTAGTCAAATGGTCTTAGATATTACTTTGTCTCCCATGATCCTTATTTTCTCCTGAAAAAGAAAGTGATTGCTCATGTCCCACAAAATTAAGCAAAATGTTAACATCAAAAAAATGGTCACTGCTTCTATGTAATTATCAAAAAATAAAGGCCAACATTTGCTTTGCCTTTTAGTAAATGCATTTTGATTTGGAAAGTGCAGATAAATCTAGCTGATGATGATCATAAGCCTTTTAACACCATTCAAGTTATTGGAGATTTATCTGAAAGCTGTAGAAAACAGATCTGAAAAGTTCACATCTTTGCACCAAAGCTGAACCCCTACGGTTCAGGAGTCTTTGCTTAGAAATACATATGCCTGAGTAGAGTTTTCAATTTCTTTCCTTTTTTTAAAATTCATAGTTTCTCCTCCATTGCACCCAAATGTTTTATATTTCTTTCCCTAGGTTGACACCGAATATTGATTTTGGTCTTGAGAAAGTTCTATCCAGATAGGTTGTGGGGGTTATAATACATTTTCCCCCCTCACAATGCACTCTGCTTTAAAATGTCATTTAAGATCTTAGCTTTTCTGAGCACTAAATAAAAGAAAATATTATCTATCGATGGCAAGAGGGCCTAAAAGATGACACAGTCAAGATCACCTGCTTCCTGATGAAACTAAAGTTTAAAGTGGTTTTTCTCCCCCTTTGGGTTGACCTTTCAGTAAAGTACAGCTCAGTTTTTCAATAGCTCAGACAAGAAACTTAGGCTGTTTTCACTAAATTTTGTTCAAACTGACAGAATTTGGAATAACTCTCTACCTATAGTTTAAGTACAATTATTCCTAGAAATAAAGAGAAACTCTTCTCAAATGAATAAAGCTCTTTACATATTTTTTATTTTCCCCAGTTCTTATTAAAAAAAAAAGGATCCAACTTTATGTTCAGAAGTAAAAGAATTAAATTCAAAGCCAATGATAACAGAATCTATACCCAATCTACAACAAGCTAGATACAGAGGGGACCACTTATATTAGCATGGGGGGGGGGGTAATGCAGGGGGGACATGGGATGCATGCTGGGAACAGGGGTGGAGGGAGGATAACATTGGTGGTGGGAATGCCCCTGATTCATTGTCGCTATATACCTAAAATATTACTGTGAAAGATTTATAATCCACTTTGGTCAAAATAAAAATTATTTTTAAAAATGTTCCATCATGTTAGCCAATGAAACTAAGGTACTTAAAATTTGTGTTTCTTTAAATGATTTTTATTGAGGCTAATGTGAATTACAAGTTTTTCACATTTTTTTTATACTTAAGGTACATAGTAACAGTGAATTAGGGAAATTCCCACCACCTTCTTCCATTCCTGTTCCCAGCATGCTTCTCCTGTCTCCACCCGTAGCCCCCTGTACTGCTATTGTAACAGGTCTGTTTTGTGTATAGCTTGTTGTAGTTTGGGTCTCTTGGTTCTACTGTCATTGACTTTGGGTTGGGTGTTTAAGGCTGATTATTTTTTATTTCTACTAAATGTTCATGAGACTGCTTGCCCTTGGCACCATCCACTTTTTTTTTTTTTTTTAATTTACAAGGCAAAACAAGTTGACTTATGTTCTATGGTTCTGTCGGGAATAAAAAAAAAAAAAAAAAGGAAGAAGCCCCTTTGTAGAAGCTAGGAATTTAAATTTAAAAGAAGAAAGAACGAAACGAAAAAAAGAAAAAACATTTAAAAAATATGGGGGGTGGCTGGTGTGGCAAGGTTTACTTTTGAAGCTGATTTAAAATATGAATTCTACATATATTTGTTGCCCAAAGTCAGATAATTGCTCATTTTATAAAGGATTAGTCTTCATATTAAAATCCTGTTTATGAAGAATACAGAGCATTGTCCCATCATAATTTATAAACTCCCAATGCTTCTTAAGAAACTATAATTTTCCTAAATTTGTTAATGATCAAGGCTTAAGCTCAGTGATTCTCAAAATATAAGTATAGAGAATTAGAACTAGACTCATTTGTAGTGAAGTTAACAGGAAGGCTTAATGGATATAGTACCAGTTCTCTCAAATTAGAAATTTTAGGTATGATCAGCAGCAATTTGTATTTTAAATAATATATGCAGATCCCTATACAAACCTAAAACAACTTCTAATCCAGGAGTTTCAGTGATGATGTGGAAAGCTGGCATATTTGCTAAGTCTTCAACCATATAATGAAACACAAGGAAAATGCCCTTGTGTCTTTAGAAAATGTTTTAATTAATGTAAAAATATTGTTGTATTCTACTCCTCATTGTATCACATATGAGACTAAAGAAAAAAGTAATATAAAAGATAAATTTGGGGGCTTGAGCAATAGTGCAGCTGTAAGACGTTTGCCTTGCATGTGGCTGAGCTAGCATGGGCCTCGGTTTGATCCCTGGTGTCCCACATGGTCTCCAGAGCCAGGAGCGATTTCTGAGCGCATAGCCAGGAGTAACCCCTGAGCATCACTGGGTGTGGCCCCAAACAAAAAAAAAAAGATAAATTTTACTTCTTCCTTTGAAACCCACATGAAACCTCCCATAAGGCTATAAAGTACAGAGATTAGGGTCCTTATCTTGCATGTGACCTGCCCTAGTTCAATACCTGGCATCCCATATGGTCTCCTGAGTGATCCCTAAGTGCAGAGCCAGGAGTAAGCCCTGAGCACAAGTAGGGGTGTCCCCAAAACTAAAAATAGTAATAATGTTATTAAAACCACCCTTTGACATTTTGTTAATTTCAAAATTAACTATTTAGTAATTGCAATTACTTCTAAATCCAGAACAAATAAGATATACAAAAAAATTTTTTAAATAAAATTAAATGGGCCCGGAGAGATAGCACAGCAGCGTTTGCCTTGCTAGCAGCCGATCCAGGACCAAAGGTGGTTGGTTCGAATCCCGGTGTCCCATATGGTCCCCCGTGCCTGCCAGGAGCTATTTCTGAGCAGACAGCCAGCAGTAACCCCTGAGCACCGCCGGGGGTGGCCCAAAAACCAAATAAAATAAAATAAAATAAAATAAAATAAAATAAAATAAAATAAAATAAAATAAAATAAAATGGACATAAGGTATTTACCAAAAAATTGCATAAGTAAAAATAATCTGCTTCTGGCTATCATTTACTTATTTTACTGTTATAAAATTCTTCAAGTTTGTGCCCAAATATTTCAAATTTGCCCAAATATGTCAAATTAAGATCAAGCTATTTTGATATGCCTCAAAGGTGTTGATTAAAAGACTTAAGCATAATGCCAGTTTCTGAAAACTGAGAATCACTTATTTTTTATTTTATTGTGTAGTATATATGAATATATATTAACTGATATTTATATGATATATTAAAAAAAGCAACATTATTGTTTATTAAAATTATTTTAAGTTACACTCCTTATTAAGTAAAATGAGACAGGTATCAAATAGCATGATTTAGAAAATTTTCATCTACTTCCACTGGTAACATACTTTGTTCCAGCCTAGATTTCACAGGCTAAACTGATTAGCAGCTCACCAAGAACTGTGAAAATTATTCAAAAGAACTAGGTTAAAACTTAGAAAAAATAGACATTGTGAGAAATTTGCATGAAGAACATTTTATTATTTGGAGGGACTTTGCATCATAGAGCTTATAAGAAGGGGGGAAAGCCTTTGCTCTTAGCACAGTGAGGCAGACACTTTATCAAACATTTCTGAAAGTAGGAGATCCTGCTGATTTTATCTTATTAAATAGGGACTAAAACATACTGCTTATTCAAGTTGTATTCAGAAAGCCTCAAAGCTGAGAACTTTGAACACAGAAACAAACAAACAAAAATAACAGGAAAACAAAATTATGACTGTTCTACCTTCCAGAGAAACATAGATAATAGAGATCGAGGTAGAGATAAAGATATAAAATACAGATTATATAAATGAGATAGATATATAATGGAATTTAATTAAAGTAAAACTGAGAGACAACTGACAGAAATGTGACTAGATAATATAACAAAGTCATTGAAATATTTGACTTTTCTATAGCCATAATTTTATGATACAATGATCACTGTATAGTTTAATATTCTTACTTCATTACAACAGGATAATAATTAAAGGAATATTTCTGGGATTTTTTGTTTTGTTTTGTTTTGAGTTGCATTTAGCAGTGCTCAGTATATTGAATTAAGACCTCAGACTCCAACACCAGAAACTGAGACGCTGGTCTGGAATTAGATGGTGGTCTAGAAAATAATTCACACACACATGCATGTAAAAGGCTTTGGAGAAGTTCCCCCCATGTTACCCTTCACTCCTACTAGCAGGCCACCTCTCCAAGCTGCTCTCCAGAGTTCTGGAGAAAATTTCTAATTTCAGTTGACAAATCTTCTTGATGCTTAAATTTGCTCCAGTCAAGTCTATTGATAATTTTTTTGAGCTCCCTGAACATTTTCCATAATTCTACTTTAAACTTCTTATTTGAGAGGATACCTATTTGTTTCCTACTTTTTAGATTATTAGAGGAGCCATCTTGATTTCTGTAAATATGGGGATGTACTGCAAAATTACTACATTGGCAAGGCTGTAGATTGCTTCTTAAAATGTGCAGAAATGGAATTCAGGGGTTACAAGATAAGTGCGGCCGCGAAGCTTTGCTTCACTTCACGGCTGCATTTCGGGTGTGGATCCTGGAGAGATTATAGTCCTTGGAGTGTCTAGGCAGGCTCAGCAGAAAAGAGGCAGAGAGCATGGCCGCTATGCTTTATAAGTCTCTGGGTACCCAATCACACAGCAAGAATTGGCCCCACGTGTGCTGGGTGGGGACATCTTACCGGGTGTGGGTCCTGGAGAGTTTATAGTCCTTGGCGTGTCTAGGCAGGCTCAGCAGAAAAGAGCGCATTTACCTTTCATGCAGAAGGTCATCAGTTCGAATCCCGGCATCCCATATGGTCCCCCGTGCCTGCCAGGAGCAATTTCTGAGCGCAGAGCCAGGAAAAACCCCTGAGCACTGCCGCATGTGCCCCAAAAACCACGCACACACTAAAAAATGTTTGGACATATCTTCAATTGTACAATGCAACTCATCACTGTGTCATTTGTTATCTCTTCAGACCTTACTTATTTAATAATGGCAGTTTGCCCCCTTTAACAACCTCTTGCTGGTTTTGCTCACCTTTAACTCTTTTTTGTTGTTGTTGTTGTCTATTTGTTTTATTAGGGCATATGTATTTTTTCAGCCTCCCTGGAATCTTGGAGACCACATATCAAGCTGCTTAAGAGGAGCCTGTATCTGGAGATTGAAACTCTCCAAGGTGGCATTGGGGATAGACTGATCAGGACCAGAAGTCAAAGAAATATGGATGCACAAATGCCCCTAGGAGTGAGGCAGAGGCACTATCACCTCTAGGACTCCAGCTATACACCACTCTCTAATCTAAAAACAGAGAGGCCAACAGGTGATGTGTCTTTTTAAAATTTATTTGTTTAGGGGCCGGAGTGGTGGCACAGTGAAATACTATGCAATTGCAAAGAAGGTTGAAATCATGCAATTCACTGCAGTTTGGAAGGAACTAGATATCATATTAATAAAAGTAAATCAGAAGAAGAAATACAAATACCAGATGTTCTCATTTATCTGTTGCTATATATAATAACAGAATACGGCAATGCCAGGGATCAAAAGAAGAATACCTATATTTTCCTGGACCCTACATTACAGTACTGAGAATGATAGAGAAGAAATGCAAACAGTGTGAGGAAAATAGGAGGGACCTTGGACACATCTGCAATGTAAAAGTGTAGTGTGTGTACATATATATATGTATATAAACCAGAGAATAAATAACACAAAAGCATGAAATCCAAACTACAGTAAACAAACTTAAAAATATGACAAGGAGGGGCCAGAACGGTAGCACAGCAGTAAGGCATTTGCCTTGCATGTGGCTGACCTAGTTTGGACCTTGATTTGATCCCTGCATCCCATATGGTCCCCTGAGTGGGGAGCAATTTCAGAGAGCATACAGGAGTAACCCCTGAGCATCAGAAGGTGTGGCCCAAAAATAAAAATAAAAAAATATGGCAGATGTGGAGTCAAAGGGA
The DNA here is from genome assembly GCF_024139225.1 of Suncus etruscus. Lineage (NCBI taxonomy): Eukaryota > Metazoa > Chordata > Mammalia > Eulipotyphla > Soricidae > Suncus > Suncus etruscus. The sequence continues at coordinate 52,351,219 of NC_064860.1, read as the reverse complement.
AACTGGGATATTGATAAAGGAGAAAAAAATGACACTGATGATAGGTTTGGTGTTGGAAAACTGTATTCCTAAAACTCAACTATGAATAATTTTGTAAATCACAGTACCTCTATAAAACATTATTTTAATTTAAACAAGGGCATGTAGAGTTCATTTTCAATAAGATGAGTTTTCCCATGGTGACACTCTGAAATTAGATATTTGCATGCTGATATCTTTTCAGAAATGGCATTTGTCCTGCATTCAGAGTCCCTCTCATGAAATTAATGTTTTGCTGAAGACTTATTTTGAGATGGAAAATTTTGTTCCTCTAGAGCATGTGTCCATAAAATAAATTCATTTAGCACTACCATCAATTATAAGGTACTCTCAGTATCTTGACTCAATATCATTTGATTTTATATCTTCCAAGATATTGTGAAACTGACTTTAAACCCTCTAACAGACCCAATAAACCAGGAAGATGTTTGATTTAAATTCTGCACTTCTCCTATGGTCCACATTTAAGCTTGAGAATAGTATTTTTCAGGATAACCAACACTGATTTACCAAGAATATTCCTGGCCATTGTGAATCATAGGGGAGATGTAGATGGTTCTACTGCCATTGACCAGTTGGACTATTTCATTTGTAGCAATACCAATATGGCAAAAATAATCTCAAAAAGCAAATGCATCTATTTGGAACAAAACACATCTAACTAGCTCACAGTAAAACAGCTACCTTTGGAAACTAGGAGAATATTCGAGTCACACAATCCATCAGTGACACAGTGAATGTAATATTCACCCAATATTTGTTTTTTTTAAATAATATCTTTATTTAAACACTGTAATTACAAACATGATTGTAGCTTGGTTTCAGTCATAAAAAGAACACCCTCCTTCACCAGTGCAACATTCCCACCATCAATGCTCCCCATCTCCCTCCTCTGTATTCCAGTCAGGCATTCTACTTCTCTCACTCATTGACATTGTCATAGTAGTTGTTAGTGTAGTTATTTCTCTAACTGCACTCACCACTTTTTATGGCAACTCCTTTTTCCAGAACTCATTAGACTTGCCTTTTTTTTTCTTTTGGTAACATAGCTTTTCTTAAACTTCAAAATGTATGGTCTTCTTATTTAAAACTTAGTTAAATTTGGGGTAAAATAATAATGATGAGAATTTGAAAAATAAATGAACAAATTATAGGTGACTCAATTCAAAGGTAGTTAGTATTAGAGCAAGTCTAGATTCTTCGGTGCTTACTTGAAGCAATAAAAATTGAAAGCAAGGAACCAAAAAATGGCCAGATTTAGAAAACATGTTTAAGAGAAAACAAAGGAAGGATAAAGAAGCTCTGCGATTGTAAAAATCTTAAGGGAGCCTGTAGAGAAAAGCAGCTACTTTCCCCCATTTGTAACTTTTACAACAAAGAGATGGAGTGGTGAGCATATTTTTCAATGAATTTAAATAAAGTGGCCTATAAAATGTGGTTAGGAAGTTGAGATATTTATTTCTGAGGCTGGATTATCTAGGTTATTTGACCAAGGTTATTCAGGTTTCAGGCACATCCTGTACTTACCATTATGACATTCCATGCCAGTAGTAAATCACAACCTTCAACTCCATGAGTTGTTGTGATAGGACTTTCAACAACTCTTTATCTACCACTGAATAGTAAATGCAAGTATATATTTACTGGGAATTTAACTTGGATATAGTTTTCAGAAAAATAGAACCTTCTTAAATATATTTGAAAACCCAGAAAATAAAAAAAATAAATAAAAATGGTATATAATTAGAAGAATAAAATGCTTTTATCCCCCTACCAACCAAAAAATAAATCTATAAATTGTGAAAGAGAATGTAAAAGTGACAAATTCTAATAGTTAAGTTATGTTTATCTCTCCTCTGCATATAGCTTTTTGTAAAACAAAAAGCAAATAGATGTGAGTAAGAAATGTGTAGGGTATAGAGAAAGGATTGCTCCCAGTGGAATTGCACATGAAAAGACATTGTAAAAACAATATCATTGTGAATGCTTAAAACATACTTTGCTTTGCCATTCTCCTATCCACAGTTCTACTACCTCCCACGTCCACCTCTTCTGCCAACATCTTTATCAGCTTTTGTTTTCATTCTGTTCAACAAAAGCCAGGGAAGAATCATAAAAATGAGTATGTAAATGTGAAAATGTCCATTTTTGACCAGAGCTGACTTTCCTCTTTATACTCCAACTGGATCTGATTCAAGGGGCAAAAGTAGGGAGAGAAATTAACTTAATTGAAATATAAAAATGAGGAGAAAATATGAATTGTACCATTCTTCTCAACAAGAGCTGGACTTGCTCTTTAGTTTAAAAAAATGTTTTAATCAAAAGAGCTAACATTTTGGCAAACAAATCCGTCTGTTTTTATCCAACCAAAACAGAAAAAAAATGCAGAGCAGAAGTTGTTTTCTCTGTGAAATATGGTAAAATACTCAGATAGAAAAAATATTTATCATCTAAAGATCTATTCTAAAATTACCACATTATATAGAATTAACTCAGAATTTACAATTCTAAATTTTATTCTCTAGCCTGCTACTAATATTGACTGAAATTTTGTACATCACTAACCTATTTCCTTATTTACAAGTTAATCATCCTTTAAAGCTTTATTAACTCAGCCAGGCCATGAACAAGACAGCATTTTTCTGTCAACCTATCAAGAGTGCAATCATGTGGTTCAGATCTCTTATTTGGGCATTAAGAATGCCAGTATTTGTACTTGAGTCTTGTCCTCTATAATTGTGTAGCCATAGATATACCTCTACCTCACGTCTTTCTTTGTAAAATAATAAAACACTGTTATAAGGTCCATATTGCACCTTGATTATTGAAAAAAATATTGTTAATTACTTCTATATACCAAGAATGGTTCTAAAACCTGGAAAATAAAATGACCCAAAATGTATGTCTTTTTTCAGTAAACTTTAATCTTCTCATTTTAAAAACAAGAAATGTTCCTAATATTATATGTGTTAGGAAGATGTGTTAAATGACTAGTAATATGAACAATGTAGATAGATAACATGGCAGGAAATAGAATCTATCAAGAGGGTTGAGAGACTTGGTCTCTTCCAGAATTAAAGAAATTGGTCAAGTCTACAAGAACAATAGTGCCTGGTTAGCTCAGTTTAAAGAGTATGAGACTCTTTAAGCATAAGAATCAGAAGGTAGGATCTAGGAAAATAGTACAGCAAACAGAGCCTTGCATGCGGCTGAAACAGTTTCAATCACTGACATCCCATATGGTTCCCCAAGTCCACCAGGAGTGATCCCCATTGTGAAGAACCACAAGTTAGTGTTGAGCATTGCCAAGTATAGTTCTTCCTATCAAAAAAATGAGAACATACCAAAACCCTATGTTCATAAGAAAAATATTTAAATATTACAGGATATGCTAAAGGAAATAATTAAACAAATAATGTGACACAAGATATGATGAACTAGTCTAAGCTGGATTAAAGATCATCTGTGAACCCCACTTTGGGATATCTATCCCCAAAGAAAAATGCATTTATCCAAAATGACATAGTCACATCATTATTCATCACAGCCTCAGTATAATACATAAGAGTTGAAATCAACCTAGAAGTCCAACAATAGATGAGTGAATTATGAATATGGAGCACGTATATAGGATGAAATACTACATAGATGTAATGAATGGTGCAATCATGTAATTTGCTGCATGGATGGAATTGAAAGATATTGTTAAATGAAATAAATTCGAAGAAGGATAAATACAGATGTTACCACTAATATGTGGAAGTTAAAATAACTGCATGAAGAAATGCAATGATTTAAATGGGGTTTATTAAGAACACTCTAGGTCCTACAGTATTGTACGGAGAAAAGAAATTGAGTGAAGGAGACAAAGTTAGATGTAAAGTAACTGGGAACAGAAGACAAAGAAACTCAGGTTCATTGGTGGTATTAAGAACAAACAGAGGGCTGGAGCAATAGCCCCCAGCATCCTGTATGGTTTCTCCAAGCCAGGAGCGATTTCTGAGCACATATCCAGGAGTAACCCCTGAGTGTCACCAGGTGTGGTCCCAAAAATAAAAAATAAAAAAAAAGAACAAACAGAACTCAAATCATTAGACCCAAACTTTAATGATCAAACTTAAAAGCAGGCTTATTATGATGGTAAATTGAGGGCATGGGGGTTGGGAGCATGGAATAGATTCTGGGAACACTGGTCTAGGGAGATTGATTCTGGTGGTTGGGTTGGTGCTGCAACATTATATGTCTAAAACTCAACTATGAATAACGATAAACCACAATGCTTTAAAATTGCTTTCAAAAAAGGAAAGATCAGCAATGATTAGAGGCCATAAAAGAAATCTCATTGCCTCTTCAAATTTCTCTTCCATCCTGCTCCCTGCTGCAACAGAAGGCTGATCTAAAATAAGAATACTTTGCAATTAGAATTGGTCAGTGCAGAGCACCGCCAGGTTCTTTGAAGCCTAGGAGAGTGACATTGGTGTAGTCTCTCAGCTGTTTTCTAGTTAAATCTCCACCAGTTAGGGACTGAAAAGACAGTACAGCATGTAGGGCATTTACCTTGCATGAGGCTAATCCATGTTTGATCCTTGGCATCACAAATGTTCTCAAGATTGCCAAGAGTAATATCTGAGTGCAGAGCCCAGAGTAGCCTGAGCATTGCTGAGTGTGACTAAAAGACATAAATCACCACAGTTAAGTATTCTCTTATGAAACCACATTGTGCTTTAGTTATTATCTCCACAATAGTATTAAAACTCCTTCTCTTTAGGGTAGGAAGAGCCTCCCTTCTTTGCTAACTCTGTGATTCTGTAACTTGCCTTAAATTCCAATGTTTTTCCCCTACTTCTCACCTCAAGAGTTGTAACTTTAATAACATTACTTTAAATTGGCCAGAACTCACATTCTATTATGTTCTTTGACTGATGTTTAAAATTGCATAAGGATTTGGGATTTAATTCTAAAGTTTATAATATATCTAATGATTAATTGTCTACAAAATGAGCTCCTTGTTTAGGTTGGTATGCCAAATTATCACTACAGTTATCATTATCATTATCCAGTTTAGGAAAATGACAGGCTCCTTAGTGTACCTGATTATTACATTAAGAGTATCGGAATTGCACTCATTTTTGCTCTTTCGGTCAAAGCTAACAATGGCCAGATCAAGAGGTGAATTTCTGCCTATAAGAGAGCACACAGTGAAGATGTTCAAATGAAATGTTAGAATATGCTTTATCCACCAAGCACATAAATGTCTAATATTATGCTAACACGGTAAGGTTAACCATTAAATTCTGAAGAAAAATGTAATGACATATTAAAAACTTTTGATTAATAGGGGTAAAATAATGTTATAAAATAAACTTTGTTCTTATAATTAATTCTCTAATAAAAGACACAAATTAACTGAAAAATAATAAGGTATCCCTGAAAAGACAAATTGAATGATTGAATTGATACATTAAAGCATTTTGCAGTTAAATATTCTTTTTCTAAACTTTATATATTAAAATTTATAAGATAAAACATCAGATCAACATACACTCTCTTCATTTGGTAAATGTAAATTTCTTCTATAACTTACATTCTGATTTATATGTAATATTTATTTGTTCATTGTAATATACAATTAAGATATAAATCAAAGTTTAGGTCTGAAATAACCCTAAGTTTGTATGTGTTTGTGTACTATTCTCTCAATTTTGGGCAAATATTTTCCCCAAGATTACAAATTCAGTAGATATGCAGGCAAACAGCAACAGAAATTTTAGCAGAAATCTTGTGACTTTGATCAGTAAGAATAAACATAATTGAGACATTTCATTCCACATAAGCTTGGTCACTAAAATGTGACCCAAAAAATGTTATTTTTTGTAATTAGTAGCAAAATGATTATCTATAAATCAAAAGTTTGGCAAGTTTTCTTGGAATTGACCAGAAGCAGAGCTATTTTAGTAAAAGATCTAGTATGAAATAAACATAGCACAACACATAAAGGTAAAAATTAGGTATTAGGGGCCCGGAGAGATAGCACAGTGGTATTTGCCTTGCAAGCAGCCGATCCAGGACCAAAGGTGGTTGGTTCGAATCCTGGTGTCCCATATGGTCCCCTGTGCCTACCAGGAGCTATTTCTGAGCAGACAGCCAGGAGTAACCCCTGAGCAACACCAGGTGTGACCCAAAAAAAAAAAAAAAAATAGGTATTAAAGTTTAATTGTATACAGTTTTACACATAGATTACAATTCCACTCTGTTCTTATATTCTACTCAGGAAGGAAAGAGTGTTTCTATTTGAAAAATAAAGTTTTCTTACAATTAATTCAGCAAAGTCTGTGAACAAAGTCAAATGCTAAAAGTTTCCTTTGCAATTAATTCAGCTAACGTTGTTAGCAAAGTCAAATGGTAAGCATTAGAAGAGATTTTTCAGAGTAAGATGCATAGACTTGGTTTAGTGTTGATAGAAGAGATAAGCTTTAAATTATAATGCCCAGTTGAAGCTCATGGTCATGTAGATACAAACTTCTTAATAAATCACTTTGACTTTTTTCCTACAATAATGAATATTGATGCAGTTATAGTGAAGACAAAGTATATTTTATCTCATTCTGTTTAAATATGCTAATTATAGAACTTCCTTCGTCAAGCTAATAACTGACCCACCTCCACCCAGCTTAGTTATTTGCTTCATCTTTGTGTATTCATACATTCAAGAAATATTCAAAAACTTTCTACTAAATATTAAAATAATTCTAAACAAAAATTATAATTAACTAAGCATACTGTATGAGAGTGAGTATAAACTCAATCTATATGGTCCTAGTTTAATATGCACAAATTAAACAACACAACTATCATTTTATAAGTACATCATTATTTTGCAATAGAGAAAAAAGCTTCATCATATTCATTTGGAGTTTTGTTTTGCATCATCATATTTGACACATTTTATTAAACTTGATATTTATAAAAAGTATAAGGAAAGCCATTAAAATAAAATTTTAAATGAAGAATGCTATGATATTAATATTATGTATGACCTATTGCAAAATTCATCTTCAATTGCACCACTGCAGAGAGACAGTCTTTATTTATATAAATGAAAATTGACAAGGGTATTTTTCTGAGCAAGGGCAACAGTATACATGCATTCCTGTAACTGAGAAGCTTATTTCCTGTTTCTGATAGACTGCATTAAATATAAACCTTTCTCTTTTTTTTTCTAAACAATCTAAACTACATGCATACTTTAACTTTTAAAAATCTATTTTTTTATTTTCAAGTCAATTACAGCATGTAGGTTTAATTTTTCAGCAAATGAAAATCTTTAATGACCCACTTAGTAAATGAAAATTTTAAACACACACACAACAACAATACAACAAATCCTAAAAGTACAAAAGCAATGACACTTCTAAAGTATGCTCCCATACATTCAGCTCCAGGGTCTCCTTAATACTCACAGATTTCATCTTCCAATGAACTTAACAACTGTGCTTTAATCTGCTTTAAGTCTGGTTCTCATATAGCTCGCTATTCCTTTGATAAAATCTATATAAGCTTTTAGAGAAAGTACTGCCCTTGAGGTGTAAATTAAGGAGTGAGAAATCAAAAGAAGATGATAAAGAAGACATGGGGTATTGGAATATCTTTTCAAAATAGAAATTCAGAGACTTTCTAATTAAGTGATGGAGAATTAAGAAAGATAATAACACATTCAACTTTCTTTTCTGGGAATACACTGGACAAGGAGAATGAAAGGGGGCAGATACCTCTGGTCAAGGGCAAGCCCCAATCAGAGAAGTCCACCTTTGTAAATAGTCTTCTTCCTTTATTAGACTCAAATTTTTCTCTCACTTTGGTGTCTTCCTCAGTCTTGCCTCAGATCATTGTCCTCTCTATTCCTGTAGTGCTTACAATAAAATTAATATCTCTTAAGCGAATTGGAATCTGAAAAATATAGTGATATTAAGAGGGAAAAGAAAAGGGGTGGATGGTAGAGGAGGTCATTTTGATTTGTGATTATAATGGGAACTTTGGTGATAGACTTTGGTGATGAGACTTAGACAGGTGTGAAACAGTCTCATTAGACATTATGGGACTATAAACCAATGTTTCTCAACCTTTGTTCTGAAACTGGCCTCTTCTGATACTGTTTTCTTCCTAAGAGTCAGATCCTCCTGAGTGCCCCCCTCTACCTCAAGTTGTGGTCCCTCTTTTACATGGTTTTCAACTGTGGTCGCTTTGAAATATACATAGACCCACATGTATATTGTATATTGGAGATCAGTTGAGAAATACTGCTGTAAGTCAACAGCTAACTAATAAAGATGATTCAGAAAGTATCTGCTAAATAAATATGCTTTGTCTATTGGAAAATATTCCTGTTGTAACAAACAAAACTTGCATTTATATTGAAGTAAGAATGACAGCTCTCTACTTTATTTCAAATAATTTAACAATAACAAATCAACATTTTCTTTAAAAATCTTGCACTCTTTTGAAAATATTACTGATAATCATTTAAAATAAATGAATCATATAAAAAAGATAAAAATTGTCCAATATATGGGTTCTATCAATGAATCATTAAAAATAATTTATTAGATATGTAAGTTTTACTAGTTTCTTTATAGATAGGAAGTTTTTTATGTGTTTCTTTTTTCAAGAAATGAACTAGATTTAAAATGAAAAAAGCCCTTGGGCCAGACCAATAGCATGGTGGATAGGGCATTTGCCTTGCAAACAGCCAACTCAAGTTCAATCCCTGGCATTCCAGATGGTTCCCTGAGCCTACCGGAAGTAAGTAATTTCTAAGGGCAAAACGAGGAGTAAAGCTGCCAGGTATTTACCTCTCCCCCAGAAAATGGGGAGGAAATGCCCAGAAAACTACGGAAGTTCAGTGCAGAAAATGAAGGCACTTACAGAGAAATATTATACTTCCAGAGTAGGATCAGTCTCCCAAAAGGAGGGGGTGGATTTTTTTTAATACTCCAAAAACAGGCATCAGTTCAAAGCAGCTAAGAGGAAGTTCTCCCTCCATTGCAATCATTGAAAAGTAAACAATCACTATTACGGTTTCTGACTTCAGGCTGGGAAAATCCACAAAACTATGCCTGCCCAGTGGGGCCCGGCAGTGAAAACCTGTGAGTGCTGCCTGTGTGTGTCTGTCTACTATCCTGTTGTGTGAACCTCTTGGGAGTGGGCCACAAAGAGGCTCCAGAAGACTCGCTCTCCCAGAGGCCAATTCCAGGGCGAGACTCCATAACGTGAAAACCGGCTAGGCTTTGCAGAAGCCGGGTCCCCTGTTTGTGACGTCACACTGGGAAAATCCAAGTAACTACGCCTGCCCAGTGGGGCCCAAATATAAAAAACTGTGAGTGCTTCCTGTGTGTGTCTGTCTACTATCCTGTTGTGTGAACCTCTTGGGAGTACGCCAAAAAGAGGCTCCAGCAGAGCACTTAGCTCCGCTTCGCTATGCGGCCATGCACTCTTTCTAAGAAAAGAACACCATCGCAACAAGAAGAAAAAAATCACACTAAGAACTGTGCTGGATCACAGAAGCAAGCATTTATCTCTGGACTGTCTTCTCTGCTACATGCTCGGGCCTAAGATTTGATCCTGTGTGAGGTTCATCCATGGAGGACTCCTCTCCCTTGGAGAAAAGTCGGCCCATCCAGAAAGGGAGGAGCCAGAGGAGTCTGTTGCCTGCATCATTTAGGCAATGAATACCACCAAAACACGTAGAAAAACCCACAATACAAGTGTGACAATGGGGAAACAATGCAGGCCAGCATCAGACATAGAGAATGAAGATGACAATTCTGAGGACCAGATAATGACCAACCAACTAATTGACCTCTCAGATAAGGACTTTAAACTAGCAATATGGAAGATGCTCAACGAACTCAAAGAAACCATGGATCGAGTTGAACAGAACACTAACAAGAACCAAGAAAGTATGAAGACAGAAATCACAAAACTCCAAACGGAAATAACATGTCAACTAACAGGCCTGAAAAACTCAGTAAACGAAGTAAATGACAAAATAGATAAGCTCTGGGATAGGGTATCAGAAGCTGAGAATAGACTTGGTGCTGTGGAAGATGAGATACATAACAATTTCATACAGCAGGAGAGATTGGAAAAAAAACTTAAAGCAAATGAACAGACAATGGAAAAATTAGTCAAAGAATGGAAACAGATGAAAATAGAAGTCTATGATAAGATCAATAGAAACAACTGAAGAATCATTGGAGTCCCAGAAACCCAGGAAGAAAATTCCCAGGAAGAATAAGTGGTCAATAACATAATTAAAGAGAAACATCCAGAGCTAAAGAATATATGTGATCAAATCCTCCATGCTCAAAGAGTACCAACCAAAAGAAACCCCAGAAAAACCACCCCAAGACACATCCTAGTCACAATGACAAATCCCACAGATAGAGACAGAATTCTGAAAACAGCAAGATCAAAAGGGAAAATTACATTCAAGGGAGCATCCTTGAGATTTACAGCAGACCTGTCACCAAAAACACTCAAGGCCAGAAAGCAGTGGTGTGATATTGTGACAAGACTGAATGAAATGAATGCTTCACCTAGAATACTGTACCCAGCAAAAATCACTTCCCAGTTTGACGGAAGAATACATGGTTTCACAGACAAAAAACAGCTCAGAAACTTTACAGACTCAAAACCAGTCTTAAGAGAAAAATTGAAAGACCTAATTTAAGACAAAACTAACCAAAAGACACACCAAATTCCGATATAAAGATGACATTAAATCCCAGGATAATTCTTAAATGACAATGGACTAAATGCACCAGTTAAGAGACACAGAGTGGCTAAACGGATCAAAAAACTCAATCCAACCTTCTGCTGCCTACAAGAAACACACCTGAATAGTCAGAACAAACATAGACTCAAAATAAAAGGCTGGAGAAAAATTATCCAAGCAAGCATCACCCATAAAAAAGCTGGAGTGGCCATACTAATATCAGATAATGCAAACTTTATACTCAGAAAGGTTGTAAGGGACAAAGATGGACATTTTATATTAATCAAGGGGTACGTACAGCAGGAAGAATTCACTCTCCTAAACATATATGCACCGAATGAGGGGCAAGCAAAATATTTAATACAACTGTTGACAAATCTGAAAAATAATATCAACAACAACACAATAATTGTGGGGGACCTTAACACGGCTTTGTCAACACTGGATAGGTCAACCAGACTGAAACCCAACAAGAATATACTAGACCTGAGAAGAGAAATGGAAGAAAGAGGCCTAGTGGATATATATAAGACACTCCATTCCCAGAAACCTGGATACACATTCTTCTCCAATGTACATGGGACATTCTCCAAGATAGACAACATGCTGGAACATAAAACATATCTCCATAATATCAAGCAAATAGAAATTTTGCAGACTACCTTTGCTGACCACAAGGCTCTGAATTTATTTGTGAATTCCAAAGGGACTCAGAAGAAAAAATTTAGCACCTGGAAGTTAAACAGCCTTATACTCAATAACCAGTGGGTCCAAGATGAAATCAAGGAGGAAATCAAAAGGTTCCTGGAAACAAATGACAATAAAGACACAAACTATCAGAACTTATGGGACAAAGCAAAAGCAGTACTGAGAGGAAAATTTATAGCTTTGCAAGCACACATCAGGAAGGAAGAAGGAGCTTACCTGAGTAGCTTAATGACACAGCTAATAGAACTAGAAAGTGCTCAACAAAAGAACCCCAAAATAGGGAGACAGAAGTAAATAACAAAGCTGAGAGCAGAAATCAATGAAGTAGAAACCCAGAAAACAATCCGAAAGATTAATGAAAGCAGAAGGTGGTTCTTTGAAGAAAAAAAAAAAAAAAAACAAGATTGATAGACCACTGGCAAACCTAACAAAGAAAGAAAGAGAGAGAAACTTGATAACTCGTATTAGGAATGAAAAAGGAGAGATCACTACTGATATGACAGAGATTCAAAGGGCAATCAGAAATTACTTTGAAAAACTCTACGCCACTAAAAATGAGAACCTGGAAGAAATGGATAAATTCTTGGACTCATAAAATTCCACGGTTGAAGAAAGAGGATGTAGCATATCTAAACACCCCCATCACCATTGATGAAATTAAAACGGTAATCAAATGTCTCCCAAAAAACAAAAGCCCAGACCCAGATGGATTCACTAATGAATTCTTTAAAACTTTTCAAGAGGAACTACTACCAATCCTGGCAAGAATCTTTCATGAAATTGAACAAACAGAAATACTTCAAATAGCTTTTATGAAACCAACATCACCTTGATACCCAAACCAGACAGAGATGCTATGAAAAAAGAAAATTACAGACGAATATCACTGATAAATGCAGATGCAAAGATCCTCAACAAAATCCTGGCAAATAGGATTCAATGCCTCATTAAGAAGATCATCCACTACATTAAAGTAGGTTTCATCCCAGGAATGGAAGGATGGTTTAACATCCGTATAAATCTATCAACAAAATACACAACATCAACAACAAGAAAAATAAAAACCACATGATCATATCAATAGATGCAAATAAATCATTTGATAAGGAAAACACCCATTCTTGATCAAAACTCTCAGCAAGATGGAAATGGAAGGAAACTTTCTCAATATGGTTAAGACCAACTACCATAAGCCAGTGGCAAATATTATCCTCAATGGAGAAAATATAAAAGCCTTGCCTCTAAAATCTGGCACAAGACAAGGCTGTCCTCTCTCACCACTCCTTTTCAACATAGCACTGGAAGTACTTGCTATAGCGATTAGGCAAGAAAAAGATATCAAGGGAATCCTGATAGGAAAGGAAGAAGTCAAGCTCTCACTGTTTGCAGATGACATGATACTCTACTTAGAAAACCCTAAAGACTCCACCAAAAAGCTTCTAGAAACAATAGACTAATATAGCATGGTGGCAGGCTACAAAATTAATAACATAAATCAATGCCCTTTCTATACACCAATAGTAATAAGGAAGAAATGGACATTAAGAAAACAACCCCATTCACAATAGTGCACACAAACTCAAATATCTTGGGATCAACTTGACTAAAAATGTGAAGGACCTATACAAAGAAAACTACAAAACTCTGCTCCAAGAAATAAGAGAGGACACGTGGAAATGGAAATACATACCCTGCTCATGGATTGGTGGGATTAACATCATCAAAATGGCAATACACCCCAAGGCATTATACAGATTTAATGCTATTCCTCTAAAGATACCCATGACATTCTTCAAAGAAGTGGATCAGGCACTTTTGAAATTTGTTTGGAACAATAAACACCCTAGAATAGGTGATTGGGAAATCATTGGGAAAAAGAATATGGGAGAAATTACTTTCCCCAACTTTAAACTTTACTGCAAAGCAATAGTTATCAAAACAGCATGGTATTGGAATAAGGACAGGCCCTCAGATCAGTGGAATAGGCTTGAAAACTCAGAAAATGTTCCCCAGACATAAAATCACCTAATTTTTGATAAAGGAGCAGGAAATCCTAAATGGAGCAAAGAAAGCCTCTTCAACAAGTGGTGTTGCACAACTGGCTAGCCACTTGCAAAAAATTGAACTTAGACCCCCAGCTAACATCATGTACGAAGTTAAAATCCAAATGGATTAAAGACCTGTATATCAGACCCAAAACCATAAGATATATAGAACAACACATAGACAAAACATTCCAGGACATTGAGACTACAGGCATCTTCAAGGAGGAAACTGCACTCTCCAAGTAATTGAAAGCAGAGATTAACAGACGGGAATATATTAAGCTGAGAAGCTTCTGCACCTCAAATGAAATAGTGCCCAGGACACAAGAGCCACCCACTGAGTGGGAGAAACTATTCACCCAATACCCATCAGATAAGGGGCTAATCTCCAAAATATACAAGGCACTGACAGAACTTTATAAGAAAAAAAAACATCTAATCCCATCAAAAAATGGGGAGAAGAAATGGACAGACACTTTGACAAAGAAGAAATACAAATGGACAAAAGACACATGAAAAAATGCTCCACATCACTAATCATCAGGGAGATGCTAATCAAAACAACGATGAGATACCACCTCACACCACAGAGAATGGCACACATCACAAAGAATGAGAATCAACAGTGTTGGCGGGGATGTGGAGAAAAAGGAACTCTTATCCACTGCTGGTGGGAATGCCGTCTAGTTCAATCTTTATGGAAAGTGATATGGAGATTCCTCCAAAAACTGGAAATCGAGCTCCCATACGATCCAGCTATACCACTCCTAGGAATATACCCTAGGAACACAAAAATACAATACAAAAAACCCTTCCTTACACCTATATTCATTGCAGCACTATTTACCATAGCAAGACTCTGGAAACAACCAAGATGCCCTTCAACAGACGAATGGCTAAAGAAACTGTGGTACATATACACAAAGGAATATAATGCAGCTGTCAGGAGAGATGAAGTCATGAAATTTTCCTATACATGGATGTACACGGAATCTATTATGCTGAGTGAAATAAGTCAGAGAGAGAGAGAAAAACACAGAATGGTCTCACTCATCTATGGGTTTTAAGAAAAATGAAAGAAATTCTTGCAATAATAATTTTCAGACACAAAAGTGAAAAGACCTGGAAGTTCCAGCTCACCTCAGGAAGGTCACCACAAAGAGTGATGAGTTTAGTTAGAGAAATGACTACATTTTGAACTGTCCTAATAATGAGAATGTATGAGGGAAATGGAGAGCCTGTTTAGAGTACAGGCGGGGGTCGGGTGGGGAGGAGGGAGATTTGGGACATTGGTGATGGGAATGTTGCACTGGTGATGGGTGGTGTTCTTTACATGACTGAAACCCAAACACAATCATGTATGTAATCAAGGTGTTTAAATAAAAAAAATCACTCTTACCTCCTTTATTACCTATTAAAACAGCATATGGAGTGGTGTGTTATTTGAGTGTAAAATGATCATTGTCTTTCTGTCTGAGAAACTCATCCTTTGCTTTTTTAATTTTTTCCCACCTTTGTGTGGTGCTGCGTCCTGGATTTATCGTTATTCAAAGTAATGATAAAGTCATTCCTTTCTTGTATGTGAAACCTCATTTTCCTCAGTGGCTCAAGTACGTAAGTCCCTTGAACCTGATAAATGTCTCAGATACTTATTTTTCTTTAGGACCTACTAGCATGTGAATTTCAGTTTTGTGTGTATTTTATTCTCTTCCCTCTGCTAATCCACCTTGTGTTTTTTGATCACTCATCTAATCTGAGATGAGTCCAGAGTTTTGGGAGATTTTCCCTGCCCAAGGATGCCCAAATCTTCACAAATCAGGCTTTTGAATAATCACATTAGCTTCCACAAATAAATGATTACTCTCTCCTTTGGAAAATTTTACAAGTAAATTGAATACAGCATACTCTGAAGTTTACAGTTGAAGAAAATTGTGGGGCAGACAACAATTTTTGTGGCTAATGGAATTTATATATGTATTTCTATCTTCCTTCTAAGTTCCCCCCTCCACTTATTTTACAGTTATCACCAAAAACTTTGAAAGGCATTTTTATTTCAATTACCTAGTTTTTATACAGTAATCACTAAGTGCCTATGATATTGTACTTTTCAATAGCAAGACTACCAGTTACATGTAAGTACATTTAAATTTTTATTAGCCACAAGTGGCCAGTAGCTACTCTACTGAACATCAGATATGGAGTGCAGCAATCATCATATATAGTTCTATTGGACAGGGTTATCTTACAATCTTGCTATTCAAAATGTGGTCCAAGTTTCAGTGCATATATCTAAACTTGGGCTGTGCTAAAACCTTATTTAAATTGCAGAAGATATGAGATGATTTATAGTCACATTTAAATTTCTGACAGAATAATGTTACCTGAGGAATTTGTTAAAATGTAGATTGTATTTCAGAAATTATGGAGTAAGTCCCAAAAGTGTCTGTTTTTAATAAGCTTCCATAAATGGTGTTGGTCCATGAACCATATTTTCAGTAGCAAAGATCTAAAGGGATTAAAAGTAAGTAAAACTGGCTCTTGACCTTAAAATCATAATGTTCTTTAAAAAGAATGATGCAAACATATTAGTCATTGATACAATAAAGAATTTAGAAATTAAATATTTAACAAAAATATTAGGAAACTGGTTTTATAGGCAGTGATTGTAATTATTATCACTAATATGGATCATTATTAAAAGATCACAGACAATATGAACATAATGCATCATGGTGAGTTCTCAATTATGAAAAAAAATATGCCAACTCCCTGAGAAAAATAATAAGGACTCAGAAGAAGAGTGAAAAAAAGTGATCTAAGGATCTCCTTTTAGGAACTTCCCACTATAAATTAGAATTAATAGCAATTGACCCTTGTGGAATTTCAGACGTTAAAGAACATTGCTATCATGGAGCCGGAAGGTATAGCACAGAGGTAGGGCATTTGCCTTGCAAGCTGCCAACCCAGGACCACCAAAGTTGGTTCGAATCCTGAATCCTAGCATCCCATATGGTCCCCTATGCCTGACTGGAGCAATTTCTGAGCACAGAGCCAGGAGTAACCCCTAGGCATCACCGATTATAGCCCAAAAGCCACCAGAAGAAGAGGAAGAGGAAGAAGAAGAAGAAGAAGAAGAAGAAGAAGAAGAAGAAGAAGAAGAAGAAGAAGAAGAAGAAGAAGAAGAAGAAGAAGAAGAACACTGCTACTCAAGCACAGTTGACCAGTAGCTATGAAACAGTACATTTCAAAACGAGATTTTTTATAACTAAATTCTTCACTTGAATCACCATGAGACACACAATTATAAAGTTGTTTCTGATTGAATTTCAGTCATACAATGTACCCTTCACCAGAGCACATTTATCCCACCAATGTCCCAGTTTCTCTAACCCCTCCCCCCTGCCTTCTCACACCCCCACATGCCTGTGTCAGATTTTTTTGTTCTCTCTTCTGTCTGTCTCTCTTTCCCTATTTTTCTTCCTGTTATACACTGTGGTTTGCAATATTTCTAATGAAGAGGTATCAAGCGTATCACTTTATCTCTTTTCAGCACCCAGTTCTTGTCCAGAGTGATTATTTCCAACTATCATTGTTACTGTGGTCCCTTCTATTCCCTAATTGCTCTCTCCTCCTTTTTGTGGAAAGCTTCCTACCATGAAATGGTTTTCCTGGCTCTCATCTCTATTGCTTTTGAATAATATTACCATATTATCAATTTATTTGTATCCCACAAAAGAGTGTGATCATTCTGTCTCTCCCTCATCTTCTAACTTCAGTCAGCCTAGTACTTTCCATATCTATTCACATATAAGCAAATTTCATGACATAATTTTTTCTAAGAACTTGTAGTACTCTATGGTATAGGTGTACTGCAGTTTCTTTATGTAGTCATCTATTCTCAGGCACTTGGGTTCTTTCCAGATTCTGGCTATTATGAATAGTGCTGCAATGAACATAAGAATGCAGGGGAATTTTCTAATATACCCTGAATATGAATATACCCTACGGTATATTCATAGCAGTGGGATTGCTGGGTCATATGGGAGCTCCATTTCTAGTTTTTTGAGACTGTTCCATATTGTTTTCCAAAATGACTGTATTATTTGGCATTCCCTCTGACAGAAAATGAGAGTCCCTTTCTCTCTGTATCCATATGAGCTCTGGTTGTTCTTTTTTTTTGTAATGTGTGCCATTCTCTATGGTGTAATATGGTATCTCATTGTTATTTTGATTTTCATCTCCCTGAAAATTAACGATATGAAAATTTTTTCATGTGCCCTATGGGTATCTATGTTTTTTATTTGAGGAAAATTCTATTCAGCTCTTATTCCTATTTTAGGATTGGGTTAGGTGTTTTTACTTATTATACTCTACCAGTACCTATAGATCTTATATAGAAAATCTTTATCAGATGGGTATAGGCTGAATAGTTTTTCCTATTCTATGGGCAAGCTGTCTATCTTAGTCACCATTTCTTTTGAGGTACAGAAGCTTCTTAGTTTAATAATCTGGCACAAGAAAAGGTTGTTCCCTCTCACCAATTCTATTCAATATGTAGTAAAATTCCTTGCCATAGCAATTAGGTAAGAAAAAATAGATCAAGGTGATCAACATAGAAACAAAGAAGTCAAGCTGTCATCACTATTTGTGGATGCCAGTAGTCTCATTTGTTTGTCTTTGCTTCCCCTTGCTTGGTCAGTGTTGTTTCATTTTTGAAAATATCTTTAATCTCAATATTAGTAGATGTTATGTCTATGTTTTACACTATACATCATATTGTTTCAGGTTAGATATAAAGATCTTTAAACCATTTTTATTTGACTTTTGTGCTTGGCTTTAAAGAGAGGCATGAATTCACTTTTTTGCATGTAGTTGACCAGTTTTCCCAAACACCATATGTTAAAGAGGTTTTCCTTTCCTCAGAAAATTAAGTACCTTGGAGTCAATTAACTAAAGAGGTGAAAGTCCTATACAAAAAAACCTACAAAAACACTGCTTTAATAAGTAAGAAGACAAAAAATGTATATTGAAAAAGCATAATTTTGTGTATCAACTTCATAACCTGCCACTTACTATTCAAATATATTGTTTCTAGAACTTTTGTGGAGTCTTTGGGATATTCTAATATAGTATCATGCTAGTCACAAACAGTGAGAGCTAACTTTTTCCTTTCCTATGTGGATCACCTTGATATATTTTTGTTATCTAATTGGTATGGCAAGGACTTCTAGTACTATATTAAATAGAAGTGGTGAGAGGGAACAGCCTTGTCTTGTGCCAGATCTTAGAAAAAAGACTTTTAGTTTTTTCCATTCAGTATAATGCTTGCTACCAGTTTGTTTTGTGGTAAAATACTTGGAATATATTGAGAAATGTATCCATTTCTTCTAGGTTCATCTCTCTTTATGAGGCTTGCTTATAATTATCAATTTTGCTTTGTTTATCTTTTCAAGAATCAACTCTTGCTTTTATTGATTTTTTGGGTTGTTTTTCATAAGTAACCCTCTCTGTCTTATATTACCCTTTAAGCCTGAATTGTATGCCTGCCCACGCACCCCAGCCATTTTAATGGAGTTGTTTACTTAAAGTGGTGTCTTCCATCCTTTGACTTTGAGTCTGTATTTGCTCTGACTATTCAAGTGAGTATCTGCAGGCAGCATAATGTGTGATACAATTCTACAAAATTTACAATTTTATGATCCATTTTACTTCTCTGTGTCTTTTAATTGGTTTATTTAGCCCATTGACATTGAGAAATGATTATCATGGAATCCTGTGCCATATTTTGGTAGAAATTTAGTGTGTTTGTGGAGTTTATCTTGCCTTGAAGTAGCCCCTTCTGTTCTACAAAACTTGATGTTCTTCTGCATGTCAGTATCCTTTTTTTATCTTTCTGCTTTTAGTGTTTTATCTCTATGTTTTTCATCATTATGTTTAGAATGTGTCATGAGTGGGGTGTGCTCAGATCTTAATATTGGCTCTGTGCTCACAGATCACTCCTATGGTGCTCAGGGAACCATATGTGGTGCCATGAACCTAAGTCAACCAGAAGCAAGCCTAGCACCTTACCTGCAGTATACCCTCTAACCATAAGGGATAAATTTCCACTGTATTTTTTTCATTCATTGAACTGAATAAAATCCAATAATTCAATCTAGTGAATGTTGTTATTATAACTTAGAATTAAGTTCTATAATGAAACTTCAAACGATGAATACTATCATTTCCTACCTCTAGTGTATTCTTTGTACTATCAAAAACAAAATACAGGACTAGGAAAATAGCATAAGGTCAAAAGAAATGTTTTGCATGTGCCCTACCCAGTTGGTTCTCTGACACAGTTTGTGGTACTCCAAGCACCATCAGGAGTGACCATTGAGCACAGAATCAGGAGTCAGCCTGAGTGCTGTAAAGTATGACCCAAAAACTTAAAAGAAAAATAAGAAAGTACTGTTTCAAATGAGATTTATAGTCATGAAACATTTGATTCACTAAAGTACATTTTAGTTAATGCTATTCACCAGATAAGTAAATGAATTAAGTAAGAGAATTAAGAATGAATAAAAAATATTCCTTTGTTGGAAAAACTTCTATATATTCTCTTACTCTTTTCTTTTGTGAACAATATTATTGAATTATTTTATCTGTGAGACCATTTTCTCTAATACATTTTCCTCCTCTTATGTAACGAATTTGAAACAATTGAATATAGCAACACTGTGATTCTGCCTGCTGGGCCAATCTTACCACCAATAACAGAAGTTTCTTTGAAGTAGAGCCTACTGTAATAAGAAGGAAAAATGAAGGTGCAAGACTTTCTCAGACACTATTTATCCAGAAAATGTTTCTCCTTTTCTTTCCAGGAAGCAAGAAGAGTTATACAATCCAGACATCACCTAATACAGAAGTCACCTCAGGGAATTCAGAGAGAAATCTTAATACCTATACTGTGCCCTTTGTGCAATAGCAATAATGAATAAAACAGTAAAATAGATATTCTGGATAGTAGTTGATATATTCTATATAGTTAAATAAAAAAAGTCTATTTTAATGAAGGACTTGCAATAACTAGCCCAAAAAAATGAAAATCAAATCAAGTTTATGTCCTAAGAAATAATCCAGTTAGAATGTGGATCTGAAATAGCTGTGTGGAACAGATATGTTAAGGGAACAAACACTACTGAACCCATATCACATAATGTACTTTTTTAGGCTTTCACTGCACTTTAGTTTTTGTTTTCTCTCCCTATCCTCAAAGATTTTCTTATGAATTATGTGGCTAATATCAAATTTTGTTTGTTATAAATGTAGAAGGGGCTATCAAACACTAGGACCTACAAAAACTGGAGATAAATAAGGATTAGCCACTTTATCTGAAAGTTTTATAAGGAACAGGTTGTCATCTCCAGAAATTTATTAACCATTGATTCCAGACTGCCTTTAGACTATTTCCTTTCTTCCCAGAACCAGTACCAATAATTTTCTTCAAATTCAGTTTTTCAACAGGAACTATAAAACTCTAAATCCCAATCTGGGAGGAAGATGTTTCTTAGAGGCAAGTACCCCAATCATGGCAGTGGGCTGGCCTTTGAGTATACTTATTTTTCCATATCAATCTTTATTTCATTGATCTTCAAACAGCAAGCACTCAAACTTAGAACAGAGAGATTCAGACCGAAACATAACCAATAAAAAAGCCCAGGACAAAGAAAGATATAACAAAACCTGATCCTCTGTTTCATATGGAATCAGTCTCTCACATTCTTAAATGAATTGTCCAAGAAGTAGAAGAAATTGATGATGACCAACACAATAAAAGTTTTATAAGAGGAAAGTTATGGACACATTCCAGAAGCTTAAAGAATCTCTAGCATGTGGATTTCTTTCAGACCTTATTAGAGGGGATACCTGGATAGGAATGTATAAAGGAGAAGATAACCTCAAGAGTAATTGAAAAAGAACCTAATTAGAATCCTATCTCTGAGAGATGAGACAGGCATTGAGTCAACAAACATTTTAGAAAAGATAGTGTGTTAGCAAAGAAGACATAGGTATAATGTCAATCTTTTTCCTCTTTCCTAGCTAGGTAGAAAGAGACATGATGCGTGACAGATATGACCAATACAGTGTAGTGGTGAAACATTTAGTATAGTTCAGAGGTCTCAAACTCGTGGCGCGCAGGCCGCAAACAGCCCTCCGTACAACATTTTGTGGCTCTGCCCTAGAGGAATCTTTTTTTGTTTTGTTTTGTTTTAGTTGTTTGGGTCACACCCCCCAATGTTCAAGGCTTACTACTGACTTTGCACTCAAGGATCACCCCAACTTTGCCTCCTGCGGCCCCCAGGTAAATTGAGTTTGAGACCCCTGGTATAGTTGGAACAAATATTGAACAATCACTGGGAAACACACAAATAAAATATTTAATTTTTTTAGTGAAGCAAGATGTATTTTATTGACATAAATGCTTTTTAAATAAGAATCTATATTATCTGTATATGACGTATTTTATTTCTTGATATACCTGTATCGTGATAAACCTTTATTCCTTTCTTTTGCAAGTAAGTTGGGGTCAGCACTGGGAATTAAACCCAGGTAGCACACATGCATGGCAAATGCTTGACTATTAAGTCACATCCATGGTATTAAAACATATTTTCTAGAATTTGAACAGACAAATGAATAAAATATATCTTAACATGTTAAACTCTAAACTTGTTTAAATTTGTTCATAAACACATGGGCCTAGCACACTTAACAGTTAACATGTAAAAAGCCTTACAGAAAGAAAAACAAATTTTGAAAACCTCTCATTTCCATTGTCTCAGATTTTGATAGGGAAGAACATTTATAAAACTGAACTGTCTGAGAAAAGGAAAAGTTGCTTCCAGATGGCAATTATGTTTTCAAATATTAATCAATGCCATTAGTGAGCAGTAGATTGGTTGCTGTATAAAGTGGGAATAAGATGTAGCGTTGCAGTGTAAATTTTACAGAACATAGAAGAAAATAGCAAAGGAATCAATATAATAAGTGAAAAGATAATAGGAAAATGGAAGATTGATCTATGAATTTCACTATGTTCATAATAAGAATTCCAAAATCTTGGACAAAAACTCTCAGATTGATGGCAGGAAAAGCAGTAAATAATATAAATGTGAAGATAAATTCACTGAACTGAAAAGAGCTGAGACATTCAAATTTTCAAAACGCTTCTTGGATTCTGGGCACCATTAATGAGAAATAAAAGACAATCAGAGGTCTTGTTCATCACAAGTGTAACAGGAAAACATAGCTAAAAACATTCAGGCAGAAAATAAGACAGTATGCAAAAGAAAATACAAAGGGATATTATTTTAAAATCATAATTCTTTTCACAGTTTTATATTTTAAAAAGCAAACTGCTTAACATCTATAAAGTGAAACACACTTCTGGGTTTAACTCAAGAAATCTGTGTTTACCCATGTTACCTTCTTTCAGGTTTGGAGGTAAGAGTCATTCTCATACCCTAGAGCTAATAAAAGATTCCTCATAGGTGTTAGAATAAAATGAAATACATGGAAATAATTAAATTTTTGGTAAGCAAAGAATCTGCATTACTAGAATTATTGCTTGCATGATCATTAATGAAGTCATAGGATAAATAGTGTTGCCCTGGTGGCTTATGTGAACTGGAGGTAAGAGGCAATATTCTCAAGTGCCAGGGCATGCCTAAGCTTTAGGGGGGCTCAGCCCACCAGATGGTCCCTCAGATTTTCCTGGTGGGTAGAACTAATTTAACCCCCATGGGGTTCTTCAAAAGGCCCATTGTGGACGCCTTTTTCCCCTGCGTGGATAGTTGAGGAATTTCCAAAGAAACGCCTGGCATTACATTTTCAGCCAGTATTTGACTATCTCTCCTTTGTATATATCAGGCAAAATAATAGCCTCTATCAAATAATTTGGCTCAGAAATTCCAGCACCAAAGTTTATTTGAGAACCCCCTTTTCTGGATATAGTCAGTCCTAAAAGCAAAGACAATTTTTCTTTCCTATTCAAATATGTCCTTTGCAGCTGCAATTTCTGGTAATCAAGGGTGTAACCAGAATACAGATTTTGACTTTTGAGCCTCCTTTAGAAATAGGGAAGCTCATTCCTGGGGATTTGGTACCTCCCTTCATTTAACCTCTAAAACAATAGAGTCTAGCCTAGAAAGACCAAGTTTCTAGATATTTCCTACTTCCCCCTAATCCTGATTTTTGCATTTAAAGTAAACTTGCAAGGAATTACCTTGAGTTGTGTAACTTTCTCTCTTGTAACTTAGAATTCTTAGTCACACCCATTGCTTTGGTATTGTTATTGTTGTACTAGGCTTTGTGATTACAATTATTCTTCACCTGTGGCTAATTTTACCCCTATAAGTCCCCCTGCTCAAAAATTAAACTTGTCGCACTCCTGCCAGAAACGTGTTGACCCCACATTCTCCGTGTGGTTTCTCCGAATAATTCATATTCAGCCGCTCGTACTCCCGCTTTCCTATCATGTAGTGCTATGACCCACGAGAATTGCTGAGACGCAAGACGTCCACAGCACTCAAGAAGGAAATCAACCCCTTTTCTCTACCTACTTTTGTTACCTGGGGAAGCACCAAGAAAAGTCTGCTCTAAGCCCCTGCATGACATGGACCTTCAGATCCCACATGCCTCATGACTCAGCCATTAAGATGAATCAGACATCACCTTGCTCTGCTTGATGTCAGAGATAATCTCTGCCTTGGATTCAGGCTAGCGCAAGGGGTTGCTTTCTGCAGAAAAATCACTACTAATTTTACACAGGTCTCTTTGGATCCATCATTTATTCTTCATAGAATTTCAGGAGACAAACAATGAAGTCTGTATAACAAAGTTACTGTGAAATAAAGATATAGAAACGGCAAGGAAACCACCTGCACTTGGTCTGAAATTCTGCATCTAAATGGCTTTCTAAGTTCCAGAGAGGAATGCTTTGTGTCGAAGGCCTCCATGCCTTCAAGCTGGTTAATGTTTCAGTGTTTTCCCCAACATTACTAAGGTCACTCCACCTGCCCACCTGCAACCAGCAAACAAATCTTTAAATATGCATCATTTTATATAAAAGTATGATGTACAGGAGTAAAGGTATTCAACGAGAGAAAAGAAAAAAAGAAGAAAAAGAAAAGGTACAAAGAATACATTTCTATTTAGGAGACAATATTGTTCTTTATTTTTTTAAAAACAGTATTCTAGTTTGTTCTATGGTTGGTCAGATCTACAGGTCTTGGACTGACCAGCTACTTGCAAACAGGTGATGCCTCAATATTTTATAGTAGTATCAGCAGGAAATCTGATGTGAACATTATATAATAATCTACCAAAATTAGTGAGCCTAAATAATAATACAGAATGCTCAACTAGCACCAACCATAGTCCAGAAAAATTGAATAGTTAAGATATCAAGACATTTTTTGGAAAAAATAACAAGAAACATAAATACATCAGGATATGGGAAAGGTATTATCCTTAAATGTAGAAGAAAATACATAGAAATTCCTAAGTAGAATCTTTAAATATAAAAAATTTCTAGAAGTTATGATTCTAAAGATAAAATTCATGTACCTTAAAGATAATGCAAGGAATAGAGTATATGTCTCACAGATATCCAACCTTGTTTTGATCCCTGGAAACATGCACCCTCCTATAAATCACTAGGAAGGCTCTGGAAGCCCAAGATTCACTGCAGTTAACTCTGGTGATCCTAGGCACTGCAGCAGCAGCACATCATCAGGACCTTGCAGTGAAGTGCCCATCTAATTAACTGACCATTGTCAAGAGTCACTCACAGCTTCCTTAAGGACCACTTGGGAGACCTCCCAAATAGATAGATAAATAGTATTAATCAAATAGAAAAAATAGTTAAAATAAATTGACCCACAACTGCACTGTAATCATTGCTATAATCATTTGCAAATGCTTATTTGACATTATGACCACATATACAGTATGATTCACAGAATATATTTCATTAACTATTAGTGGTATAGTATATTCTCAACAAATCCCATGGTCAGTGATGGCCATCTATCCATTCTATTCTCTTCATTTTTGTGATTCAGAAATTTTCTCCTCCTTCCAGCCTGACCTCAAAACCAATTCCAAGAATGAGTCCTTCTTGGTTTAAATTAAACAATTTACTCCTTTCACTCACCACAGTTAATATGGTCAAATAATCAAGAGTAGGTTGAGGGGCTGAAGTGGTGGCACACCGGTAGGGAATTTGTCTTGCATGCAGCTGACCTAGGACAGACCATGGTTCAATCCCCTGGTGTCCCATATGGTCCCCCAAGCCAGGGGCTATTTTTGAGCTCAGAGGCAGGAGTAACCCCTGAGCGTTACCAGGAGTGGCCCAAAAACCAAAGGAAAAAAAAAAGAAAAAAAGAAAACTTTTCCTTGGAATAAAGGCAAAGAGTATTTTATATCTTCCTCTAAACACTGTCACTGAACATTGTGATGTCCTCAACTGAAGAACCCCTTTTTTATTTTTGGTCAGAGCACTAATAGATTAAAAAGAGCCAAAGGCATAAAAAGTTCAGAAACATTAAATTACTAAAAATCCATATTTCTAGTACTAGGAGCCAATAAATTTTAAGCTGCTTTGAAATGACTTACCATAATTCATTATTCCATCTAATGCATATGTGTGGGATAGAGTTCAGTATATTGGTGCTTGCCTTACATGTAGCTGACCTTGGTTCAATCTGGCATCAGAGAGCCCTGCCAAGAGGAATCCCTGAGTGCAGTGCCAGGAGAAAGCCTGGAGCACTTCTGGGTATGGCCCAAAAGCCAAAAGAAAAACAAAAAGAAAAAAATGCATATCAAAAGCCAAAATATTTCTCATTTATGTTTGGTTTTCATCCACAATTCCTGACTCAGTTTTCCTCCCAAACCTTCACATTTTCTAAATGTTAAAAATTATAGTCTTTCTCATGATAATGGGAAGACTTTAAAGAAAACACCTAAGGCCAGTGACTGGTTGCCAAGGAACAAAACTCATTATTAGATTAGAGGGTTTTAGATTAGGTCAAGTCCTTCTCTGGAGACCTGAGATTGAGTTCAGTTGCCTATGGCCAATGAATTAATCATGCCTTTCTTCTTCTACTCCCCCTAAACACACACACACACACACACACACACACACACACACACACACACACAGCCTTTCAATTGGTGAATAAGTGAATATTGGAGAGAAAGATGTGTCCTTTCCCTATGCCTTGCCATGTTTCTCTGTTCCATAAGGCTGATTCTGAGTTATATCTGGCATAATAAATTGTTAATCCAGGGTGTCACATCCTTTGAGCTGATCTAGCAAATTAATCAAACCTGAGAAGGATGTCCAAGGAACCTTTGATTGATAGCCAGGACAATGAACTTTGAGTCAGTAGCACAGGTAGTGGCCTTATTTGTGACTAGTGGTTGAACTGGGAAGGGTCATGTCAGAAGGGAGACCAAGCTTGTTGGGAAGATCTGTGGAATTTGATGCTCCTTCCTGATAGTCAGTGTTAGACTGTGCTCAATTCTCACCCTGCTAGAGGTGAGAAATTTACCTATCAAGCCACAGGACCAGGGTCCAGAAAGCTCCATAGCATCCTAATAGATGCAAACAGTTTTTGCTGCCCATTTACACTGAACCACAAAGAAGACCTTTTTGATGTTAAAATTAAAAACAAAATCTCAATGTGGGGAAAGGGGGAGGTGTGGGCGAGAGAAGGACTAGCAAGCAGGGTGCCTGCAGTATGTGTGACTGGCTAACGTTTACTCCCACTGCTCTGCATATCCTCCCCTGAACACCAAGAGTGACCAGTAAGCAAGGGGTTAGGAATAAGCCCTGAGTATAATCAGGTGTTGCTCCCTCCAAAAAAGCACAAAATTAACAATCAAAACCTCCATTATATTGGCCCCAATCAACATTGCTTTTATATCAGTCCAGTGCCCCTCAAAATAAAACAGCATAATTTGTTCATTGAGTGCCTTAAACGATGATTTAAAATGTACTTAGTTTTCAATTTTTCAGATAAATGACAATTTCCAAACTATAGAATTTGAGAATATTTTACAACTTCCCAAGACTTACAAGTCTACAGATCAGAACATTGCCCTCATGGATGGCAAATCTTAATAAATAATCTACCTATAATGCCTATATTTTCCTTTTAATCAAAAATGGTATAAGAATAATCAAATTAAGTAGAAATAAATATAGTTCAATTCACCTTTGTAGAAAGAAAAAGTAAAAACTAAAAAGGTTAAATATAAGTTAAATGGTGAAAGATGCTAAGGAAAGTGGAGTGTTGGTTGGTTTTGTTATTAGGCTCATACCCAGTAAAGGGGATCTAAATGAATGTCCAAGATCAGCCCAGAGTGACTTGATCGAATTATTTTGTTGGGGTGCTCTGGTGCCCCTAAGGGTAATGTATTGCCAGGGATAAAACCATGTTAGACATGTGGTCTATCACTTGAATGATATCCCTAGGTTGTAAGTGGTGCTTGTTTATTTGTCTCCTTTTCAAAGTATCAACAGAATTTAAGTATGTGTTTCCCTAAATAATAATATAATACTACTTAATCTTCACTATTATGGTTAATTCCTGAGCAGGTCTTTCAGTTCTAGAGAGCAAAATTCACATACAAAACTCCAGATGCTTATGAAGCTAGAATTAGTTCTCTAACAGTTTTAATTCTTGATTTTCTCTGAGTTCTCTGGCTACAGGGGCACATGGAGTATACAAATTGCTGCTTTCCCAGCTGTTCACATAAGGTATTAGTGTTAAAATAAAGGCTGCCAGCCCTCTGGCTCTGGGTAGGAGCATAGGATTTAAAAGGTAGAAGCCTCCTGTGAGGACTTTAAGTGTTACTATCTCAACCCTTAGTCATTTCCATTATCTGTCTGACTATCCCTCATGTAGATGAGATTTTAAATAACTAATTGAAAATGACCTATTAAATTTAACTAGATTTTCTGATGTTCCTTCACCAGCCCTCATTACTCCCATAACAATATTATATCAAGAATCATATTTCTATATATAAAATGATAAATTTGGAGCTAGGACAGTACAGGGGTTCAGGCACTTGTTTTACATGAGGCCAACCAGTTCAAATCCTCCACAATAATTATGGTCCCCTGAGCTCCACCAGGAGTGATACCTAAACATGAAGCCAAGAGTAAACCCTGAGCATCATCAGGTGTAACCAAAAGCAAAAGAAAAGAAGATAATCAAAAGAATATATTTGAAATGATTTTCCCAATTTCTTTCTCTAAAGGAAAATAATTGTGTGGCACACCTATTCTCGGCATTTGAATGTAAAGAAACTATTTTATTAGAATGTCTTATTCCCAGGCCCGGAGAGATAGCACAGCGGCGTTTGCCTTGCAAGCAGCCGATCCAGGACCAAAGGTGGTTGGTTCGAATCCCGGTGTCCCATATGGTCCCCCGTGCATGCCAGGAGCTATTTCTGAGCAGACAGCCAGGAGTAACCCCTGAGCACCGCCGGGTGTGGCCCAAAAACCAAAAAAAAAAAAAAAAAGAATGTCTTATTCTCACTATCCATGCAGAAACTGATGAGTTCCTATTAGTAATAGTTATTGCCTGGGTAGTTTTGCAAAACTCTGAAATTCCCTCTCAAGATATCCCCTGAAAGAAATCATTCCTACTTTGTTCTGGTTTCTTAATCAGGAAGAAGCAGGAAAGATCATCTTCTAAGAGAGGTTGATACAAGTCATGTACAACAAAGAAGAAATGACATTAGGCAGAATAAAGAAAACTGTTTAGTTAATTTTAGACCCATATAACCCTATTTTATTCTCAGAGTAAATTACAATTTTTAACACATTGAGACAGACACATACAACTAGTAGCTCACTTATGAATGTGACTTCATTAACACAATTTGTAGCACTGACACCAACAAGCTCAACTTAAATAACTCCACTTATACATATTTTAAGAGTAAAATGCAGCAAAATTCAAGAAGGTTTAAGAATCTTGCCTTCATACTCCAGGTAACTGATTCCTATCAGCAACTTCAATGTTTGAATATTTGACTTCGGAAATTTTTTTTATTATCAGCTCTTTTTTTATATTTTTTTACATCTGTTACCTCCTGCCCTAAGCCTATTAAAATGTGAAATAATTGACAGCGAAATTTTGAAGAATTTCCATTACTCCATAGTATATTATGTAGGTGAATGTGGGAATCTGTAGTAGTCTTTTAAAGATTTTTTTATCGTCTAACCATTCTATTACCCTGGAGGGTTAAAATCTCTGACATATAAAAATAAGCTCTGAATTAAAACCCTAAAAGCTGAAAAAGTCAGTAGTACAATAGATATCTCAGAATGAAGCTCAGAGTTTAGAAACTGCGAGGGCTGCTCTCAAGTCTCCAAAATAACCAAGGACTGGCAAAGCAAAATAAAAAGATAGTTATGAATGTGGTCAAGTGTGCATGACTATTTTCTACAATAGCTAATATTCAGCCTGTAATTTCCTCAGCCATAAGCATCAAATGTATTACGTCTGGTACATAGGTAGACAACTTCTCATGAACACAATCTGTGGTCCATCAACTTTTTGAGCTTTTAACAAGAGCCTTTACAAAGCAGGGGTGTGGAGAATTGACAGACTGTACACATTTTGTGCTTTTTCACAATGCTTGCTATGTTCAGCAGAATATAAGCTTTCACATTTAAAATATATTTCCTAGCTTGTACCACTGTGCAAATCAGTACATTTAGCAAACCCGGCAAAAACCCATAAGTAGGCAGAGAGAAAAGTGGCAAGAAGCTTTCCTATCAAGTGTGATAAGAAATAAGATTTAAATATCAGTTTACCCACCAGCATATAAACCAAAATGCACAGGCCTGAAACAGAATAAATACATAAATAAATAAACACATAAAGAAACACCAAGCAAGGTCAACCAAGTGACATAATAGGCTGTGATATTTGAAAGCACTCAGATAAATTAAGCATTCGATGCAAATTATAGCATATCAAATGCACCCACAGTAGCAAACACATTTATTGACTAAAACACATTGTTAAAATAGGAGAAACTCCTACAATAAATCATATCAACTATATTTCTTGCTCCCTTGGCAGAGCACCTAGGTGTTGCTGGCACGCAGGCATCTCTGTTCTGAACTGGGACACAAAGCTGCAGGTTGCATCCCAGGCCCAGTCCTCTATATTCAGCTTTCACATAGGATATGTATGTCCATGGTTAAGTGACAGAATTTAGGAGGCAAGAGGAGCTTCTGTTCTGATAAAGGCTCCTCCCTGCAAGGATGGTTTTTCTTCTCTCATTCAATATAAAGTCAGTCAAGAGACCTCACTGGCAATGAGAAAAGGTGCAAATTTCATCATCTTGCAGAATGTCCAGAAGAAAGTAGAGAAGAAATTTTGAACCTACAAATTTGAAAAAAATATCTATCATCCCACACCTAAAAATACAAATTCTTCTTATTATCCTCTCTAACTCAATTGTTAAAAAAAACATTTCAATTTATTAAAAAGAGAGCTAGGTTAATTATGGGTCCCAAGTTACAGAGGTCTTAAGATAAGCCCTAATCAGTCATTTCCTACCCAATTAAAAAGCCAGTAGTTGATTTTGAAATAAGTAACAGCAAATTTTAGCATGGTGTGGGCTAAAGCGATAGCACAGCAGGGTGGGCATTTGCCTTGCACATGACTGACCCCGGGATCAATCCTCAGCATCCCATGTGGTCCCCTGAGATTGGTAGGAGTAATTTCTAAGTACCACCAGGTGTGGCCCAAAAACAAACAAAATAATTTCAGGATACCAAATTAAGTGGCCTCAAAGAATTAACACCCAAATATACATCAATTTATCTAAATTCAATGACTTAATGAAAAAATAAAATAAAATTAAGGTATTGACTTTATACCTTGAATGATTATAAAAAGTAGAGCCTGTAAATTTAAATAACAAAATTTAATATATATTTAATTTTTTATTTTGTTAATAATAATAAAGCCTGGGGACTGGAATCGTAGTACAGCAAGTAGGGCATTTCCCTGGCATGCAATCTATGTTTGATCTGGGTTTGATCCCCAGGATCCAAGAGACTGGAGTAACCCTTGAGCACTTCTGGGTGTGGCCCAAAGAGCAAAACATAAATAAAACAAAAAGCAATAAAGCCTTTCATTCTTATGAATAATGTTTAAATATTTTAATAAATATTTTAATAATTTATTATGAAAATATATTGATCAATATTTTAGAATAATCATTTAGAATTTTAAATTCTACTGATGCTTGACTTTATTTGCTAGGGATTAAGTTGCTTGCTTTGTTCTGACACTGGTTCAATACTTAGCAATACATATATTTCCACAATCACAGCCAGAAGTGAACCCTAAGTACAGGGGTAAAACCCTGAGTACCTTCAGGTACTCAAACAACAAACGTATTTCTAATTGTAGTTTTTTATAGTCGTCTTCATATCATAATTAAGCCTTTTCATAAATTTAAAATATACATACAGTTCACTGCTAATAAAATATCTAAATCCATATATCAAAATCACATTGTTTTTGTTTATTTATCCTTATGAAGATTTTCTTTCTTATTATTAATCAGTGTCAGATTTGAGTTCACAAAATTATTCTACTTGGACTAAGAGACACTTTGAAAATCAAAGCATTTGGCATTTTACTCTGACCTTTGATCTACAGTTTCTTTGGAAGAATCTTTCAAAACTCTTTGGAATTTGATTAAGTTGCAACTAGCTATTTCCATTTAAAGAGACACACATATATTATACTTGACAGCAATTCAGTGAAAGCAAATGAACGACTCAGTATACATCTCTGAGGAAGCCTCTGCATTATTTTGGGGGGGGGGCAGCATGATTCTTGTCACTATGTTGTATGTGATCACTTGGGGGTGCCAGAGTCAGTCCATAGATCAATGCTATACCTCACCTTTTTAAATATTTTTATTAATATACTTTGGGAAGGTTAGGACACACCCCGCAGCTCTCAGGAGTTACTCTTGGCTCTGCGCTCAGAAATTGCTCCTGTCAGGCTCCGGGTACCATATTGGATGCCAGGAATTGAATCTGGGTCTGTTCCGGGTCACCCGCATGCAAGGCAAACGCCCTATTAATTTGTATTAATTTACTTCATTTACAAAGTTGTCCTTAGTAGAATTGTTTCAGGCATGCAATGTCCAAACCCCAGTCCCAGTTCCAGTGTGCCCTTTCCTCCACCAATGTCTCCAGGTTCCCTTGCACCATCTACAACCCCCAGTCTGTTCCCTAGGCTAGCATAGAACAAAACCATTTCATATTGCTTGCTCCAGCACAACCTAGTAGAATGGCATTTGAAATTATCATAAAATAAACCAATAGAAGAATGATAGAATAGATAGAATGATTTATTGCTGTATGATTTGAGCCTATGTCATTAAATACAATATAATGCCTGTTCTTGTATTAGTAAATTTTCCATGCTGGCAGCTAACATATATTCCATTAAATTTTACTTTGTATTGGATCTTATGTTGGTAACTCCCATGTCTTCCATGTTATAAATAAGCCCTTTCTTTTTAAATAAACACTTATTTAAAAAAAATACTTTGCTATTATATTTTAGATTAAATAGGTAAAAAAACCTACAAATGTAATTTTAGTAAAAATGAAGAGAACTAAGAAAAGTTAAAGGGACAAAAACTGGAAAAGAAGACTACCTTTCTGACAAATTTTAAATAAAATTCAAGGAGGCTGGGCATGGCTCAGAGGCAAAACTACCTGCATCCCCATTCTCCAAGAGGCCCCATTCTCAGTGCAGAGCATGCGTGACAGAAGCAGAACAAACCTTACTGCTATTCAGGCCCTTGAAATGGAGCCATCTCTGCTTCCACTGGGTGTGTGCAAGAGATGTACCAGGTGTGTGTCATGTGTGCTCTAGCAAGCATTGTAACAGCAACATCAAAAGTGCATTGAATCCCCCAGCCAGTAGAACACAACCCCAGCAACAAAATTGAAGTGTATGACCACTGGCAAATTAGAAGGTGCCAACTGTGTGTGTGACCTCTGATCATTTCAGCAACAAAAGAGATAGAAAGGAGGTATCAGTTGAAAACACTTCATGGTGGATTGTTTTGTGCCACTCTTGGTAAGTTCATCATCACTTGAGGTCTGAAGGAAAATGGATTTAGGCCTCATTTAGCAATGCTTTCTCAAGTATGTACCTTATTTAATACCTAGGATAGACCATGATCAATTTCATGCCAGGCAAGCTCCTCATTTCCTATATCTCTCTGATCCTTGTGTTATCTCTGAATCATGCATTGAAATGATCTGGGTATCTTTTTCCAGTGCACTTCTTCTTTTTTTTTTTTTTATTAAAAGACCACTGAGTATATCCTGTTTATTGTTAATGATTTACATGAAAAATGATGAACGAGCATGGTAGAATAAACCAACCATTACATTTAGACCTGGGCTTTTGAAAAACTTGCATTCCATTTTAACAGTTCATATATATTACATAAATATGGGGAGGGAGAAGAGAGTCAACCTTTTTGTTTTCCATGCTGTTTGATCAGAGACAGTTGCAAGAGCTTAGGAAAGAAATGTCCCCATAGAACTAATTATAGATGATAAATATCTTGAGAAAGACCTATCGGAAACAAATCCATAGTCTGAAATCCACCTCTACATATTACCCTTCAAAAAAAGGAAAGAAAATGATAATGAAAAAAGATATAACCAATAATTTAACCCAACCAATATTTTCTTGAAGTGCAGCTCCATTATATAAATTCTAAGATTTTTGTGTCTATTTAACATAATGTTGGACTAGAGACAAGATTTCAAAGACTTCAAACAGTTGCCTGAAATTAGAGGTTAGTTTAGTAGCAATGCAACTCACTAAACCTGTAGAAGAATTTATAGCCTTTGTAATCATTTGCTTTCTTGATTTTATCAATGTGGTAATGAGAATGAACTGAGAATAGTGTTGAAAGTATAACACAAGATAATGGGGTCAATTATACCAAATTTTAACTGTTTCTAGTAATCTTCAATATAACAGTGTGATTAAAGAATTTGTTGTTGCTTTTTGTAAAACACAAGCTAGTTACTGATTGCAGAAACACTCTAAAATATTTTAGTTTAATTGGGATTAGATACTGCAAAAGAGAAAGTAAACATTCATCCCTAAGCATAGCATGAAAATAAAAATACAACAGAAATTCCATGTAAGTCTCCTAATTTTATATGAAATATCACAATACAGCCTACTCACCTTAGCCTAGATTTTGAATGCTTACTAAAAAATATCTACTTTATCAACAGAATTTCTAATATTTTCTCAAATATTAGAGAACAAAGAAACTTAGCAACTAATGGCAATTTTATTTTAAAGGAGTACATGAGATAATGTAAATGTAAATAATAAAGGAAAATGTCATAAAAGTCTAGTTATGCAGTTTTGAAACACAGTGAACTTTCAATATTTTTGTACCCTCAAAATCATAGCTCAAGACTGTGTTATATATAATAGTGTAAATATAAATATTTGGCTAGCTGAATATATTATTTTAGCTTTTATTATTTAAGAAAAAATTAAATTAAATTTTTCCTTTGAAAATTTCTTTTCTTAAATGGATTTTTATAGTTTCCTGTTTTTCACTTGTTTAAATTTTTGTTCCCCTTTTTTATTCTTTTTTTCTTATCTTTAAACAGGACCATATAACTGAATCATCTTTTTTTGCTTCACAAATTGAGGGAGAAATAATGGAGGACACCAAGACCAAACAGTCATATGAACATTGAGTAGAAATAAAAACTGATCAGACTTAAACACCAAATCGAAAGCCAACTACAACAGAATCAATACCCAATCTACAACAAGCTAGACACAGAAGGGACCACTTATACTAGTAGCCTGGGGGCAAAAAGAGGGACGAGATGGAATGCATGCTGGGAACAGGGGTGAAGGGAGGACAACATTAGTGGTGGAATTGCCCCTGATTCAATGTCACTATGTACCTGAAATACTACTGTGAAAGATTTATAATCCACTTTGGTCAAAATAAAAATTATTAATAAAAAAACAAAGAATATTCCTTCCCCCACTCCCCAACCTGTGAAGTACAGCACTCTTAAGGAAATAAAATTTTTAAAAAATCTTCTCTTTTTTAGTCACATAAGATATTAATAGCCAAAGATAATAAATAAATCTTCTTTCAGATAAAAAAATTTAAATTCATGTCATTTTCAAAAAAATTAGTGAAACATTCATCAATGAGGTTTGTTTAAATGTTATGCTGCTTACACACACATACATATAGCATGTCCTTTGTTCCTAAAAAAATAAAAGAATACTAGATTTTTAAGTAAAAATATTTTTTCTAAATGTTTTCTTTTTGATATTACTAAAGAAACTTGGCTTTATCTCCTGAGTGGATGCTAGCAGTACTGGGAAAAGACCATTATTCCAGCATAATGAAGGAAGCTAAAAAAATAACCTTACTGTCATAGGTCATGTCATTTCAAATATAGAAGAGAACAGAATAAGTCCCTTCATATTAAGAAATTCTCCCTAGTATCAATTGATAAATACTAACAGTTCTTTTCAATGTAACATAAAAGCTAAAAGAAGCTTCTTGTAGTTTTTGTTTCATTTGGGAACCACACACAGTGTTCATGGTTTATTCTGAGCTTTGTGCTCAGGGGTCACTCCTAGCAGTGCTCAGGGATTGAATATGTGGTGCCAGTTATTAAATCAGGATTGGCTACATGGTGCCTTAATTGTACTGTCTCTTCACAAATCTCTTTTGCTCACTTAAACTATGTTAGAATCTGTCTAAGGTATATATGCCACATAGTACTCTTTAAAAGCACAGACTATTCTCCCACTTTATGTAAAAGAAAGATAAGATTTAGGAAAATTAATTCATTCTATTAATATCAGAAAAACAGTAGTTTCAGATTAAGTTTTTCAGTAAAGATAGATATTTATGCTCATTCACTCGGTAAACCCTTGATACAGCAAGGTTGGGTACATTTGAGTTCTGGACAAAACACAATGAGATGCCTTTATTGTAATCATTCCATTGCAGTACTGTTCATCCTGGAAGTAAAAAGAGGTCGAGCCATATCCTCCACAGACCTTAACCTCCTGTCTGTCCCCCATGTACATGCACATGCATCACACAAACTAAAGTGCCTGACTTAGAAAAAAATTCCTGAAATAAGATAACTCCTAAGACAACACATGAAGTTACCTACTTAACCTACAAAATATTTGTCATACTTGAATCTGTGCTAT
This sequence comes from Suncus etruscus, assembly GCF_024139225.1. Classification (NCBI taxonomy): domain Eukaryota; kingdom Metazoa; phylum Chordata; class Mammalia; order Eulipotyphla; family Soricidae; genus Suncus; species Suncus etruscus. Next base: position 52,314,299 of record NC_064860.1, on the reverse strand, counting down.
GATAATATAAGTATAAACATTTCATTGTTTTCAGGGCTGAAGCAGTGGTGCAAGTGGTATCTGTCTTGCCCTCGCTAGCCTAGGACAGACCACAGTTGTTCCTCCAGTGTCCCATGTGGTCACCCAAGCCAGGAGCAATTTCTGAGTGCCTAGCCAGGAGTAGCCCCTGAGCATCACAGATGTGGCCCCAAAACAAAAACAAACAAATAAACAAAAATCATTTCATTGTTTTCATCCCAAATGAAAATAAAACCAAAAGGAACAACAAATACTAGCTCAAAAGAAGAGTTATGACTATTATATAAAATTTGTTCTATCAATCTCCATGTCCCACTTGTAACATATGAGGTACATTGTCCTTCAGAAAGGAGAGAGAAAACAACTATGTGAGCCCAGTATTAATGCTGTTGAAACTTAAATGAAATGCATATCATACCATCAATCAACTAAATTCATCTAAAGTGAATCTAAATCAGATAATTGTAGATACTAAGAAATAAACACTAATGGCTTTTGTAAAGTCTCAGTGTCTTAAAAATGATAGTCACCAAAGGGACTGGTAAATTCTTTCTGAATGCCCTAATTCCCTTTAGGAGTTTAAGGTCATGCACACACATCTCAATTTCTACAATCTCTCCACCCTTAAATAGTACAAATTATTTTATCAGTGTCAAGATTAAAATGTCAAGGACTCACCAAAGGCCTGCTGGCAGTGAAGGCCAAAATGAGTAAAATCTTATTCGGCTTCTTTAATGCTAGATTGCTGGAAATCTGCACAGGAACCAAGAGGGTACCAGAATGATGGCTTCTTTCTTGCAAGTTCAAGAAAAGCCTTAGGTGAGGGAAGCAGCATGAACCTCCAAAGGCTCACTGAGAAAACTGCCACTCAACAGGAACTTCATTGTGGTATCAAGATTCCAACGATCTCCTTTGTGCACAAGTAATAATCAAGCATTCTCTTTTGTGTTTTGTTGAGATTTATTTGTGGGTCACATTCAGTGATGTTCAGGACTTACTCTGGGCTCTGTGCTCAAGATCACTCCTACTGGAGGTGTACATGCCCTAGCCACTATATTATCTCTCTGACCCTAATTAGGTATTCTTAGCCTGTTTTTAAGTGACAGAGTAAATCTATTTGCACATGCATACACAAACCAAGAGATATAGACCTTATTTTATAAATTGGTGAGTGCTGAAACTGAAGGATGTTTTTTAAAATAAAAATAAAACTTACCTCTTTGCAGTTACTGTTATTAGGTGTATCTGATGCCCCTCCTCATGTCCATGCTCCTCAACTTCCTGTTCATCTTTATCCCACTTATGTCAAGTGATGTCCTATGGCATCAATATTCAGATCAAGATATTTGTTTCACCAAAGACCTTTTCTTGGTACCAAAGACTTTCTCTTTCCTTTAAAAACTTGCTTCTTGCTTCTGCAGCTCAAAGGAAAAGGTGACTAGGATAAAGACTGCCCACTAACTGGGAGAAATTACTCATCTGATAAGAGGTCAATATTAAGATATAGAAGGCAATGATAAAATTTAACAAAATAAGACATCTAATTTCATCCATAAATGAGCAGAGGAGATGAAAAAAATGCTTTCTTAAATTAAAAAAAATACAGATGCCCAAAAGGCAATGAAGAATGCTCCACATCATTAATCATCAGGGAGATGCAAATCAAAACAACAATGATTTAGTATCTCACACTGTAAAGACTGGCACACATCACAAAGAACAAGAACAACCAGTACTGGCAGAGATGCAGGGAGAAAGAAACTAATTTTCTACTGGTAGGAATGTCTACTAGTTCAGCCTTATTGGAAACAAAATGGATATTCTCAAAATTATAAATCAAGCTCCCAAATGACCCAGCAATATTGCTCCTAAGAATCTAACTTGGGAACCCAAAGACACAATGCAGAAAGGCCTTCTGCATTCCTATGTTCACTGCAACACTATTCACAATAGCTAGAATCTCAAAACAATCCAAGACTTTGAGAACAAATGAATGGATAAAGAAACACTGGTACATTTACACAATAAAATACTACACAGCTGCTATGAAAAATGAAGTCATCTATGCTTACACATAGATGTATATGTAAAGTATTATTCTGATAGTAATGAGTCAGTGGGATAGGAATTGGTATAAAATGATCACTCATTTGTGGGATTTTATAAAAAATAGTATGGTAACTATATCCAAAGACAATAGAAATGAAGGCCAGGAGGAACAGTCCATGGTAGGATGCTTTCCATAACTAACAGGGGAGTGCATATAGGGCAGAGATGGGACCACTCTGTCAATGATAGTTGGAAATTATCACTCTAAACAAGAACTGGCTGTTGAAAGGGGATAAAGCTATATGAATGACACCTCTTCAGTAACAATATTGAAAACCATCATGCCTAAAAAGAAAAATAAGGAAGAGAAAGAGAGGAAAAATATCTGCCACAGAGGCAAGCAGGAAGAGAGCAGGAAGAAGAGCAGGAGAAAAACTGGGAACATTGATGGTGAGAAATGCACACTAGTGAAGGTGTTGTGTTTTGTATAACTGATACTCAAATCACAATCAACTTTGTAACTGTATATCATGGTGATTCAATTAAATAATTTATTTTTAAAAGAAAGGAAAAATTTTAAATAAATATGACTCAAGACCACCACTCAACTCAACTATCACTCTGAAAGGTCATCAATAATTCTTTGAGAAGTTCTCTGGGCATTTGGGGAACATTTAATCACAAATTTATTTATCTCCTTCTTAATTATCTTTTTTCCCTCCATGTGTTCTGTGCCTCCCTAGTGTTATGTCTCCTTTGATGATTTCTTGAATCAGACCCCTTTTTCCTGATTTTTAATGTATTTTCTTGAGACTTTGAACCAGGCTATCTTTCTAGAACATTCAATTCTTTCTCTCTAGGCTTTTTTTATCCCTGCATGCAATTAAAGTCACTTACCAAAGGCCTATGTCAACCAGATTTCTACTATATTTGATTTGTCATATGATGTTACTTTTCTACTTTTTGACATCTTCTAAATTAAGCTAGAACCTACAGTTAATAATCTGCCATAATGTTGCTTGTATTTCTTTTTTTTTCCTGATGGCATATAAAATAATGGAAAATGTTTAAGTTGGTGCTTCTTGATTCAAACAATAATAAATTTCTACCATTGTTTCCAAACAATAATGAATTTCTACCACTGTTTTTTTTCTCTGAAATCCTCAGACCCATATGTCTGCTATTTCCACTTGAATGCCTACAGAAGCAGCACTGTAAAAACCATCATGGGGACAATGTTTTAATTGAATGGTGCCTTCTAGAATTATTCAGCATAATAGCCTTGGCAAATGTACTTCAAATTCACCACATTCTAAATATAACACAAAATCTTCACTTTGTCCTGAATCTACCAGTACTTCTGAAATAGATTCTTCCTACATTACCTATGTCTGGGTCCTTTACTGATTTATTATTTTATTATAAAATAATTTTATTATTAATTTATTATTGCTATTATTAATCCAGGTTTACATGTGTCAGAAACTTAACTATCCAATTTATATTTTCCTCTTCAACATCACAAAGATCTTGTTTTAAAAAGTGTGCATTGATTTTCGGATTTGTCTGTTTCTTAGTATTTCCTCCTATAGTTCTATAGTCCAAGTGACACTTAACCAGACTTCATAACAGTCTTCTAATTGTGTTCTGCCTCACAAATTGAGGGGGAAATAATGGAGGGCACCAAGACCAAACAGTCATTGAATAGAACATTGAATAGAAATAAAAAATGATCAGAATTAAACACCAAATCGAAAGCCAACTACAACAGAATCGATACCCAATTTACAACAAGCTAGACACAGAAGGGACCACTTATACTAGCAGCCTGCAGGGCAAAGGAGGGGCGAGATGGGATGCATGCTGGGAACAAGGGTGGAGGGAAAACAACATTGGTGGTGAGAATGTCCCCTGATTCAATGTCACTATGTACCTAAAATACTACTGTGAAAGACTTGTAATCCATTTTGGTCAAAATAAAAATTATTAATAAAAAAAAAGAAATTCTGGGAAAAAGTCTTCTGAGTGTTCTGATGGCTCCTATTCTTTATCGTTTTTCGAACTCTTCTTCATCTAATAGCATAGCCTTTTCAAAACTAGTCTGACAATGGCATAGTCAGTTGAAACCTTTTAGAGTCTATTCAGTGATGCAAATCTTGGTGTCTTCCCAGGCTGTGTCTTCTAGGAGGTTCCACATTTTCTGGGCCCCACCAGTGATCAAATTAATGTGCTTCTGCTTGATCCTTCTTTGATTATAGATCCAAACCATTTGGATTCTCTTCAGGTTCCTAGGACCACCAAATTCCTGTTTCTCATTTTGAAATGGACTCACTAGTGGTTCTACTACTACACCCAGATCCAATTGACCTTTCTCAACCTTCAGATTTCTGCCCAGATATTGTGGGTTTGTTGGGAGTTTTTCTGTTTGTTTGGTTTTTATTTTATTTTTGTTGTTGTTATTATTTTTTGTAGTACTTCTAAATCTTAAGTCATATAAGCTTCCTCCATAATGCATTTCTTCCTTTACTTGAAAAATCACACATTCATATTTAATTAAATGCCTTGTATTTATTATCATATGATGATTTCTACTAAGGTTTACTAAAAACCCAAGTTCACATGATAGGAGGTAAGTTTGCTATCTTTTTACTGTTCTCTCCACCAACTAGTAGAGGAGTTTTTGGAAAAGGATATGAGCTAAAGAGTTTTTCATGGGAATAATTGTCTAGATTGAATAGAATCAGATGAGATTCAAAATTCCCATTTTCACTGAGTGATTCTAAGTTACAACGTTTTGTTTAATATTCTCTTTTGTAGTTATTGAAAAAGTGTTGGGTTTTATAATGCCTTATAGTGTTTTATACTTAGATAGTATTTCATATTTAGTTTTATAGTGTTTCCCAAAGTTAATAGTGCTGATTTGGGGAATGTGCTAGCATGATGGAGTTACAGAAATAGCCTCAGAAGCAATTGGGGTTTACTTCCTTTTGTTTGCTTCCAAAGGTATTCTAAGTGATTATTTTTCTTTTTCCCCTGACCCCAATTATTTTTCTAAAAGAGGGACAGTAGGTCAAACGTGTTTGGGAATATCTGTTTTATATTATTCACTCTCAAATTAATTTACCTATCTGTATTTGAAATTTTTATTATTTTTTGGTAGTTTGTTTAAGTTCTTTATTTCTGTGTAACTATAAAATTATCTTAATTAATTCCATTTATTTTAGGCCTCATAATTCACTACATTTTTTTTTTGAATTCACATGTCTTTAAGTCTATAGTAGTGAAGGTGATTTGTCTGTGTCAGGAATTTAATTTTTTGATGATGAGTAGCAAGTGTTACTCTGATAGTTCTACACCCTTAGGCCTTTATTTCAATTAGAATAATATGCTCATTAAATTAAGACATCTATTATGGTACCAGCATTCATGTAACAGACAGAAAAATGTCTCAGATGGGTCAATTGGAATCAGTTTGTTAAATTAACATCATAGCCTTTCATAAGAGGGTCTTAGTAGATACTGTTATTAACAAAGATAGGGCACAAATTGAAATGAGGTTTTTTATTCGTTATAAGCTCTGAGCAGATTTCCAAAGGACAAGTCTGTGTAGAAGGCAGCTAAGCTTTTAAAATATGTATAATCCATATATCTATAGAAGTATTTGCCAATTTGCATATTATTAAGGACGAGGGTTATTTTTACCTGTTTAAGTATATATTATAGCAAAGGAATGAGAACTTGAAAATGCTAAGGTTATTTCACTTGAATATCTAAAATGTTATTTAGCCTCATTTAAGTCAAAGATATGCCTGCAAAGCTTTTAATGATACTCAGTGACACCATGAGAAGCCCAAAGTGTCCCAATTTAACAATCTAGGTCTCTGGAACATCATCCCATCTACCTGTATTTCAAAGATAATCAGTGTGTTGAAACAAGTGGGAATAATCATAAGTACTGAATGGGCGGGGACTTGAGATATACTTCACATAGCCATTCTCTTAAGAAATATTTCTCTGTTTTGATGGTTTTGCTTCTATTTTGCTCTCTGCATCCCAGTGAAGGGGACCTAGGAAGATGTTTAGAGGATCTCCTAAAGATTTATTAGAGAGCAAAAACAAAAGAATTTTTGTGAGAGTTTTTTATTTCTACATGAATATTATTGTCTAAAATAAACCCCTCTAGATCTTAATAAATGAAAGCAATTGGAGTTATTCTTTATATTGAGCAACCAACTGGAGCTGATCTCATTGACCACTGGAAAAAGAGAACTTGATCTCAATGACCACTGTAAACATCAGGATCTCTTATATTCATAGACTAAAAGCAGAAACCCAGTCTCCTCAGTGGTAGACTGTGGCTCAGCATGATGCATTCAGAACAGCATTCCTAAAGATATAAACTGATGGAAGGAGGCCATGATACACCAGGTATGGGTACTCAGTCCAAAGCAGATGTCTGTGACTCCATCAGGACAGAGGCCACTCAAAAGCAGAGGCAGCAAGGAGAGAGCAACTGTAAAGGAATAAAGTGGAGTTGTTGCTAGCATTGTCATCATCTCCTTTCTCAACAGTCATTTAAGACAAGTTATCTCATCACAAAATTGCTGACCCCCACAAGATATGAAGCTTATCCTTTTCAGAGATTTTTTTTAAATGCATTCATTTGATGTATTTAATATTACACAACAAACTGGAGAGCTAGTTCAACGGCTACTGTGGTGGGCTTCATGTGTGAGAGAACTTTACTCAGTTCCTGGCACTGCAAGATGTGGCTCTCAAAATAAATAAATAAATGAACTACGCAGAGTGCTGAAGTAATGGTTACACACTTTATCATTGAAAAAATATCTAACCCACCTTGGTGTCAGTGGAAACTTGCAGTAGCAGCAACATTCCTGATGTGTTCCTTGTAAATAAATAAATAAATAAATAATTGAAATTTTCATAATAAGTAGCAAGAGGAAATCATTCTACATGTTTTGCATGTGACTAATAATACAAACTGACAGTGCTAAAAAATGACTACATGAGTGAGATGTAAAAGATCACTGAAAATACTTTGTTTCATTTATTTGGGGGGCCACCCAACAGTGATCCCAGGCTTGCTCCTAACTATACTCAAAGATCATGCCCAGAGGAGATCGGGGTCCATATATGGTGCAGGGGATGGAACTTCAGTAGGCTTTGTGCAAGACAAGTGCCCTGCCTACTGTTTTATCTTGCCAGTCTCTGGATGGAGGGGAAGCAGGAACTAGAGACTTCCCGTGAAACAGCCAGATAAAAATAATTACCTAAGTTCTTGCTTCAACAGTACCATATACTAAAAGATAGTTACCTGTTATTTTATTTTACTTATGGTATATTATTTCATTTATTATAAGGTAGAAATAAGTTGTTATTCAGCAGTTAAACATGGAGGGAGCACATGTATATCACTGAAAGGGGGTAGCAATAGGGAGCTCTTTTCAGTGATAAAATAGTACTGTATTTTGGTTGTGATAAGTTTTGTATGATAAAGTGGCATTGCACCATATACACATATACATATAGACTAAATTGGCACCTAGACATGAAATGGACCAATCTCAAATACTTAGATTTGCTGTTGATTCTTAGTTACATGAGATATCATCATTGGAGAGACTGTAAAAAAAAAAAAATGCATGGGCCTCTCCAGGATCTTTTTTGCAACATCCTATGAATTAATCATTTTAAATTTCCAACTTAAAAGTTAAAAAATAATAGGGGCTGGAGCGGTGGCACAGTGGTTGGACATTTGCCTTGCATGCAGCTGACCTAGGATGAACTACGTTTGGATCCTCCAGTGTCCTATATGGTCCCCCCAAGCCAGGAGCGATTTCTGAGTGCTAAAAATCCAAAATCCAAAAAAAAGTTAAAAAATAGAAATAAATGAGAGATAAGAATCTTCCAAAAATTCATAGGTAAAAATATTTTTAAGAATCAAATGTGTTTTTAATTATGACCAAATACATGCTTAGAGTATGTTACAAGAATTGTACCTCTGTCACTTCAAAATTGACCAGGGAACAATTGCCATGCTAGGACCTTCAAATCAATTTGTTGGTTTTATATTCTTGTAATTTGATAATGTCAGACCAGAACTAATGTTTAAAAGAAAAAAGCAAAATACTTGAAATCAGTCAGTTAACATAACTGCCTTAAGATTATGTAACTTTTTAATTTTAATCATGTCATTTGTAATATTACTTTAGTAAAATGAGAAGCATCTAAATTAAAAATTCAGAAATTATTAAAAATAGAATCATTACAGTCATGCAAACCAGAAATGATACAAAAAGCTTAAGATATGCAGCAATTTTTCATGCTAATGGACTAAAGTACCTCTTGAGCCTTTCTTATCATCATTGCCTCGGATTCTATTATTTCTATTGAGATAAAAATATCTACATAATGTCATTACCTAGATCTCCTGTGTATAAGGATAATGGAAAGTGCTTCCATACTTTGCAAATGCTTTATGTTCAGAAAGAATATTAACATTTTATTTTATATAAGTGCCTAATGGGAACATTTCTAAAACACTAAAATAATTATTCAAAATGGCTCTCTTCTCATAATTGCAACAAATTTTGTAAAACTATAGATTTGGGGAGATATTACTTTCTGTTCCTTTATGCATGGTTAGGATATAAGAAATTCTGAGTTAGTTTTAAATATTCATCAACTGTGTGTGCATTATATAAATATGATGTAGATATCAAGAGAGCATGATTATAAAATATGTCTTTGAATAAACTGTATCATTCATTTCACAAAATTCTTACACCTACAATATCTCAACTTAATCATGTACTGATTCTATTCCATGGTTTGTTAACATAATTCCGGACTAACTGCAGAATAAGTTTTAAGGACCCTTTTTCATAAACCAAAGCTCTTGAAATCTAATCTCTATCTTCCAGGAGCAAAAATTCATTGCTAGAGCAAAAAAAAAAAAAGAGACGTCTTTAATATTTTTCTTATTTTGAGTATATGGCTATAAAAATTAATGGAGAACAATGGAAAGACTCTTTTGGCCTTAGGATAAAGTCACAAATGCCAATGTTTAATAATATCTGTGTTTTAAGGTTAAAAGAAATAGGTTGATCATTTTTCTTTTGTTTTGTTTTGTTTTGGTTTTGTTTTGGGGCCACACTCACAGGACTCAGGGATTACTCCTAGATCTGTGCTCAGAAATCACTCCTGGCAGGCTCTGGGGAGCATATGAGATGCCGGGATTTGAACCCCTGTTCATTCTGGAAGTTGAACATTTTTTCTTCACTGTCATTCTTTTGTCTAGTGGTCTAGTAAGCTGGAATCACAGTACAGTGGAGATATAAGTTAATTAATTAGTATTCTCACAACTCCAGCTCTATTCTTGAGTACAACAACGTGCATACCAAAAAAACCCTAGACAACAGTAAAATAAAGATATCCACGAAACTTTCAGAATATGTCTCTAATTGCATTAAAATCCTCTAAAAATTGCTATTTCTTGTACCTAACATAGATAGGAGTTCTGCCATCGCCATCATATATTTTGGGAATGATTCAATACTAGTTCAGAAAAATTTTTTTAAATAAATCTTATATTACTTAAGTTACAGTCTTTCTTAAAATTTTCCATGAGAAAGCATCCTTTTGATAGATTTCTTCAGGGTAATTAAAAATTTGAAAGATCTGGGGCTGGAGAGATAGCATGGAGGTAAGGCGTTTGCCTTTCATGCAGAAGGTCATCGGTTCGAATCCCAGCGTCCCATATGGTCCCCTGTGCCTACCAGGAGCAATTTCTGAGCATGGAGCCAGGAATAACCCCTGAGCACTGCCGGGTGTGACCCAAAAACCACAAAAAAAAAAAAAAAAAAAAAAAAAAAAAAAAATTTGAAAGATCTGTCAAAAATGGATATAAATGCAAACTCTAATGCTTTCAGAAATCATAATATACAATTAAATAAATATGTTATAATCTGTATGAAAGTTTAAATCATACAAAAATATTTTATGTCATTCATAAATAATAAAACAAAAATCCTTGAAGAACAGACATTAAATGTGTGGAAATGTGTGTGTGTGTACTTTGGAAGGGAGAGAGAATAAATTAAGTGGAGGTATTTTTTGCTTTACACACATAACTCACACCCATCTTCTGCTAAAACTGAACTTTGTCCTAATTTCTTTTTCCTTCACCACCCCTTTTGAAATGTAAAAGACCTAACTGGGTTTTATTAGCATGAGATAGGTACTTTAGTCTATTATGCCTGCCCCACCACCACCACTCTCTGTGTGAATAAGCCCTATACAATAAAGATTGCAAGGAAAGGTCATTTGACAGTTTTCAGTCAGTGACACTGGAATCTCCCTGACCCCTATGCCTTTTCTCTTCCTTACATTGTCTTGTTTTATTAATTCTCTCAGTGATCCTGCTTCACACCTGTTTTCCCAGGGTTGGATCACAGCAAGTGAATCTATACAATAATATTTCAGATAGATTTATTTTGGTACTTAAAAAAAAAAAAAACAAATTTCTGGAGCCGAAGATATAGCACGGAGGTAGGGCTTTTGCCTTGCATGCAGAAGGACGGTGGTTCGAATCCCGGCATCCCATATGGTTTCCCAAACTTGCGAGGAGCAATTTCTGAGCATAGAGCCAGGAGTAACCCCTGAGTGCTGCCAGGTGTGACCCAAAAGCCAAAAAAAAAAATTTTTTTTTAGAAAAACAGAAAATTAAGGTGAAAATCATGTCCAGATTTTTTTAACAAGCCTCATTCAAACACTTACCTTGGTGTATTTTGTATCTCAGATTTTTATTTCTAGGTACTATACTTTTGAGTAATGTCTGCCAGTGGCTTAAAGTTATTTTGTAAACTAACCAAAAAAAGCAATCTTTTATACACTAGTATTTGTTTTTCATGAGAATATACAGAGAATGATTTGGCAAATTATAAAAAAGCATATTACTATTATGGTTATTTTACTTTTATATTCTTGTTCTCCTAAGGGCTTATTCAGATTGTATAGGATAGGAAATACAGAATCAATGTTACTAGTTTAGGGGCCAACTTTTATTTTCTTTTATAGATTTTTGGGCAGTGCTCAGGGGTTACTACTTGCTCTACACTCAGAAATTACTCCTGGTAGGCTCTGGCAACCATATGGGATGCCGGTGATAGAACCTGGGTTGGCTGTGCAAGGCAAATAAAAGCTCTACCCACTGTGATATCACTTTGGCCCCCATAGACTTTTAAAAGTTGAAGTTAAACATATATTCAAATAGCATAAAAACCAGTGAGTCTGCTCCCACTTCCTCTCAGGATGATCTAAATTTAATATATGAATGTACTACATCTCACCACCTATTTTAACAGGTACCATAAAGGATGTTCCACTCCCAAAATAAGAGCTTCAGATATTTTATTTCTAGAATTTATACACTAACAGCAGACTTTAGCTTGATAGAAAGTTGCTGTATTATCTTTTCTCTTAAATTTTATTATAACTATTACTTACTAATAATATAATAGTCATGTCAGACATTAAATATTCACACAAATATTATACCACTAGTGTCCCCAGTTGCCCATCCACCACCATAGTTTACCTCCTTACAATGATAGACACATTAACTTCATATTATTTGTTACAACAAAAAGGCAAAGAAAATCATCAAAACTTAATAAAGGTCAATTTGAAATTATTCTCATATCTTTCCATAGGTTAGATGTGCTTTTGAAAGATGCAAGAAGACTCATTTGTTGGTGTCTCCAGGTTTTGAAGACCTTTCTGATTTTTTTTCTTTTTCCATAAATGCTATAAGCATGCAACCCAAGAAGTACATTACAGTATCTCTGAGGCAAACAAAGAGATGTAATATCAAGAAAGGTTTAGCTGTGAGGACTGTGATTGACTGAATATTTCAGCTAGTAACCAGCTATCAGAATGTCTCAGCATTCGAGATGAGGTGAATTCTTTTTGAAGTGTGGTGGGGATAGTCAAGTCATCAAGATGCATGTAGTCATGGTTATGCTTTTATTTTACTTTTGTTTATACTTCTGATTTTATTGAGGTTTAAGTAACCTAGTAACAATACTGCTAACATTTATAAGTTTGGGGATGAATTATATTTGTCAGTGCTCAAGAGTTGCTCCTGTCTCTGTGCCCAAGAATCACTCCTGAAAGTGCTCTGTGGATGATTTGTAATGCCAGGCATCAAATCTGGGGTACTTACCTGCAAGGCAAAGACTTTACACCCTGTACTATCTTTCAGCCTACAAAGTGCAGTTACTTTATCTTATTGCCACCAGTGTCCAAGACCCTCCATCACTGTCTTTTATATGTTATTTTTACTACATCTTTTCCTTTCCCTTACCATCCCCTGCCTCTACTTGCTAATTAATTTTGTAATCAATAGTAAAAAAAATTGCAGTCATTTGTTATTGTTTATTTTCTTGTTTCTCCATATACCACAATGAGATAAATAAACCATTATTGTCCTCCTTTTTAGTTATTTCACTTCACATGATATCTTCCATTTCCATACAAGTTGCAGCAAACTACATTTAATAGCTGCAAAATTTTTCCCATAGCTGCATAATGTTTCCTTGTGTATGTATGCCACTGCTTCTTTATTCATTCATCTATCATTAGACATCCTATACCACCACCTTTTGCCCCATGGCCTGCCAGTATAACTGTCCCCTTTAAGTATTGATTGTTAAAATTTAGGTCCCTTGATTCTATTATTACTAACTTTGTCTTGAATATTTAGTTCTGTCCTTGTTTATTTCCCCACCAATGCATTCGAGTTCACTTGGCCCCTGACTAAAGGCATGTTTTTCAATAAACCTTACGTATGGCAAAATCTATCTCAGTTTCAACTACTTGGGATTCCCAACCTGCAACAGACACTGATGTGTCAGATAGGATTCATGACAATGACATAAAATGAGAAAAGATCATGCAGGGTTGACTCATAAAACTTTTGGTAGAGGCAAAGTGAAAAGGACAGACAGAGTGAAAAGGACAAAAGGGGCCCTGTCATTACAAAGAACGAGAAAAATGCAAAGCAGAATTTATCATGTGCCAACTCTGTGCAAGAATTTTACAGATGTTATTATCATTTTATCTTTACAACTATAGTCCCATTATTAAAGTATTTTTATTGACCTGTAGGAAAAACACGCCTGACTGTGTTAAACTAAGAATATTCTGCAAGAATCGAAAGCATTATAAGAACATTAATTTAGCTCCAGGAAGTACTACTGTGTCTAATCAACAACTTCAGTCATACATTCTGGTTTTCTCCCTCTTATCTCTATAAATCCTTAATAAGTCAGAGGATTACCAGGGATATCCAACTAAGATTTCTTCCCTTCTATAAACATTGGAAAAGTTATGGTCACTACCATGTTTTCACAACCAATCTTTTAAATACACATTGCTCTTACTATTTTATAAAACAAATTTTTCATGAATATTTATATATATCAAATGGGTGATATGTATTACATTACAAAGATATTTGCACATGAATTATCTGGTTCTGCCTCATATTTATATGTTCTTCCTGTGAACTGAGAAAAGGAAAAAATAAGTGGATGAGACCCAGGGCCCAAATGGTCTCAGGAGCATAAAATGGAAATAAAAAAATGGTCAGCCCTAAATACCCAAACCAATGTCAACAACAGTAGAATCAAGAGACTCAAACTATAACAAGCTATAAACAAAATGGACCTGTTACTCTAGCACTAGGGGGCAAAGGATAGAGGAGGTATGGCTTGCATGCTGAAACTATGGTGGAGAGAGGGCAACACTCATTGAATGGCCCTAATTCACTGTCACCATGTAACTAAAATACAAGTGTGAAATACTTGTAATTTATATTGATCTCAATAAAAATAAATATATATAAACATACTTGTCTTCAAAGATGAAAAATGTCACACTACAGGCCAGAGCTATAGGAGGGTAGAGCATTTGCCTTGCACTCAGCCATCCTGTGTTTGATTCCTGGCATCCCCTGTGGTGCTTCAAGCCTGCCAGGAGTGATTTCTAAGTGCAGAGTCAGGAGTAACCCCTAAGCAACACCGAATTCTTGCCCAAAAACTAAAAAAAAAAATTGTTTTAATTCTATAGCAGAGTGTCATGAGGTAGACACCATTTCATCTAGGAATAGTCAGGTGAAAAAACTTGACAAGTGTTGGTCAAATCGAGGAACCCCATTTGCAAATGCACAGAGCACTCAAATTTTATCACTTGAGTTCCTTATAAAAAATCAAGTTGGGATTTAGACTCAACCATAATGTCTAGGATTGTGTTCATTCTGCTTCAATCAAAACTTGGCACTGACTTTGTATGAAATGTTCTCAACAACAGTACAGTAGACTTTACTACAAGAAAAAGTATTATATTTAAAAAGCGTCTCTCATAGAAGCAGATTGGTGAGAGACAAATGGGCATGGAAGTAGAGGTAGGTCCATTGATAGAGGAAACTAGACATTGGTGACCAAATTAGCAGTAAAAAAGAATTGTATGCCTGTAACCCAGTCAAGAATAACTTAGCACTTTCATGGTGACTATATAAAAATAATAAAATTAAAAAAAGTAAATCAGCACTCAGCAAGATAGTCAATGAGGATAAGATTGTTTCACTCTCCCATCACAGTTTTGTCTAGAACTAATCCATAACACTATGATACTACAAAGCAAACTCCCCTTCTTTTTCCCTGCTGTTCTATTGGAACTAACTTAAATTCATGTGCAAAAAGAACAACAGAAAGATAGAGGCTGTCAGCTGCCAAAGCTATCAAAACTCCTTTACATGGAGTTAAGAGAAGTCTTTTCTGTGCTGAAAATCATGAATCATGCAAATTACAGGTAGACTTAGTTGTGTCACTGACACAATCTTCATTTGTCTTACTCACCATGTGTGTGTGGCAGCAAAGATATCTGTGGGTTTAAGGTATTCAAGAACAGATGAGTGGCTAAAGAAACTGTAATACATCTACATTTTGGAGTACTATACAGCTGTTAGGAACAATGTAGTCATGAAGTTTGCTTATACATGGATGGACATCGAGATTATTAAACAATGAAATAAGTCAGAGGGGGAGGAATAAACCTAAAAAAATTTCACTCATCTGTGGGATATAAGAAAAATAAAAGTTAGTATGGCAATAATGTCCAGAGAGAAGAATGGTGAGGATCACTAAGACCAGTCCATGGTAGGAAGCTTGCCACAAAGAGCAGAGAATGCAGTTAGAGAAGGTTCTACTATGACAATGACAGTTTACACTGATCACTCTGAAAAAGAAGTGGGTGCTGAAAGGGATAAAGTGACATGTGATATGCATGGCACCCTTTCATTAACAGTAGTGCAAACCAAGTGTCAGGAGAGAGAGAGACAGAGACAGAGACAGAGAGACAGAGACAGAGACAGAGAGAGACAGAGAGAGAGAGAATTAAAATGCCTGCCCCAGAGAAAGGCATGGAAGGTTGGATGGAAGGGAATTGGAGACATTGGTGGTGGGAAATGTGCACTGTACTGCAAACCAAAGTGCCTAAAAGGAAAAAGAAAGAATGAGAGGAAAATGTATGCCACAGAGAGAGAAAGAGGAGAGGGCATTGGGGTGGAGGTGAGCAAAAAATGGGGACATTGTTGGTGGGAAATGCACACTGTTGAAGGTTTTTGAACATTGTATGAGTGTAGCTCAGTCATGAACAACTGTATCTGTGGGAAAAACAACGACAACAACCACATTAAGTAACTTGTAACCACTGTGTTTAAATTTTAAAATAAAATTTGTGTGTTATTGCTCTCTGAATACAATGTTATAGTCCTCAAACTTTTAACTATGAGACTTTTGGTGATGCTGAAAGGTTTCTTTTAAGTGAATGAATCTCAGAGAATAAATGATATTTCACTTAATGGAAATAGTTTTATGATTCAATGTTTAGTTCATGCAAATTACCTCCTCCAGACTCCCCCACAAATGTTTGAGAAGAATCCAAACCATTTTTATTGGGGAATATCAATATGCAACTAGAATATAAAATGAAGGCATTTACGATAAAGCACCCTTCAGTGCAATCACTTACTTCAGCTGTTGATGGATTCTATTAACGGAGCCGTTTTGGCACTAGCTTCCAGGTGGAGAATGATTAATCATGACTCCTGCAAGGCGTTAATTCATCATTAACTGAGTAAATAAATATTTTTACATCTTTAATTTCGCTACCTAAATCAATCAGAAGAGAAAAACTATCTTATTTGCGTGAGAGATTTCTTCCATGTACCTGAAAAGCCAACAGGCCAGCCAAGAATCCAGGTGTCGCATGAAGCTTATAACACTAGGTTGGATTCCAGGGGCAATAAATAGATGTCACCCTAACTCCTAGCAAGCATGCCAGAGATTCCTGGGTTCATGAAGATGGACTCAGAATTGGGGATTTGGAAAGAAAAGGTTTGTATAGTTAGGGTCCGGAGTCCAAGGACGAGACCACACAATTGGAGACCACACAAGACAAAACTATTCTATCAGCCACAAGCCCCAAACTGACTCCCAGAGGAGTTGATTCCCTACCCAAGGTTACAAGCTACTTTATAAAGGGAGAGGATGAGGAGATTCTAACTTCTGATGATCTTCAAAATGATTGGCTACTGTCTAAGGTATCTTCCTACTGCTTCTTCATGTCCTTTCCAGTAGGTTACCTGGTATCTCGGGCCATGTTAATACAAACTGAGGTTTGAGAAAGAGAAGCCTAAGAGTTTACATGTGGTCCTTTACAAAATTTATTCCCTCCTTGATCAGAACCCAGGGTCCCACAGTATTGGAATATGGGCCTTGAGAGAATAGATGGGCTTTGATTTAATATAGTTTTGTGTGATGTTCCTTCCTAGGGAAAGTACTGTATCTGGCACTATTGACTGAGGTTGTTGGTTGAGTAAGACTAGGAGAGGACCAGTCTCTCTGCCATCAGCCATTGTGGCTAGACTTTGTACAAAAATTATCTTAAGACAGTGCTTCTCAAATTTGACTGTGTGATTGAATTGATCTACATTCAAAAAAGGCATAGACCATGACTCAACCTACAGATTCTGATACACTAATGGAGAGAAGCAATTCCAAAATTGCAATCATAAATCTTTCCAAGTAGTTCTGATATGGTTTTCTGGTGAGAAAACATAATCTAAGATAACTGTGAAATAAAAACGCTGAATAAATTACCTTCTACATTATAAAATGAATCCTAAATTTAATTCCAATCAAATAAAATTTAATGGCATAGTCAGAAAGATAGAGTTATACTGTTTCCACCCTCTCAGATTCTGACCTTGCTATAGTTTAATGCATGTTCCAATTGTGTTGCCTTCAATACTGAGGTCACTTAGAAATTGTAAATATACTCCCATTTTTAAATTAAAAAATAAACTAACCTTTTAAATTTAATTCACTTTAACATACCAATAAATGTATAATAGACATTGTAGTTAAAGGAGAATTGTATACTGAGGCAAAAAAATGGATTCAAATTCCAGTTCCATTTCTGGCTAAATTTAGCAAGTCTTCATATTGCTGATAGTTTTGCATTGCCATACCTTTCACTCAAAACTTTGGGAAATAATAATACCTATGGAGAATGATTTTTATGAGAATTAAATGAGGAACATATGTAGGTAGTAAGCATGGCATATAGAAAAATTACTACTGTTTTGGTTGAATAGATAAATGAATTAAGCAACATTTGGGTGAAGAAGAAGTTTCCTTGAAATTAAATGAATGCTAAAACTGCTAGCAGACAATATGTTAGCATCCAAGTTGGTGGCAAAAGATTCTTTATTTTTAATTACCAATTTATTTCCTTTTTCTAGTGTGTCTTTTCCCACTGGGAACACAACTGTGATCATATTTTTTCATTCCTGCTTTACTTTGATTTCCGACTTAGCCTTGGAACAAATCATGCAAAATGGCATTTAAACTATAGACCCGCAGAGCCTCCAAGCCTTTGGATTCAGCGCTATTGAACCATTCAAGAAAACTAATTCATTCATTTGGCTTTCATTTTGTACACTCTCCCCATCTTCTTCCATGCTTTTGTTAATTTCTCGAGCATGGTCTGTACGTTGCTCCACAGAAGTTCACAATTACGTGGGGCCGTCTTCCATGGTAACTCTTCAAATGGCTTCATTTATAGGCACAGCTGTCTCATCTTGATTTCACTGGGAGCCAGGCAGAACTGGCATTTCCCTTCTCACAGCCCATTTATTCTCAGACACGTGTTGCTGCATATATTAAATTCATTTTCTGTGGAGTCGTTTTGGAGGTATAGAACCAGGAACAGTTGGACAGCATCATGTCCTTCAAATGGAAAGAAGAAAAATTGATGTGTACCAAAAGAGAGACATAGAAAAAGGTCAGATTTTCCATCATCAGTGTTTACCTTAAGCTATGGGCCTCCCGAAGGTTTCCCCAGGAAAGGAAACAATAGTGTCATATGACTAGAAACAGCTCTGTTCTATCTATAAATACTTCACACATGCCATCTGATATTTTACACTAGAACGTCTTATTATAATCCTTACCATGCTATGAAAGCATGGTAGTTTTGGGTAAGTTATCCCATGTGAAACAGCATTTCAGAGCAGGGTCTAGACATCCTTCATCCTTCATTTTGGTCTGGGTGAGCCCACCAGCTAAAACAGAATGCTGGAAACTGGGTGACTTGGAAACTGCAGAAATGTCTTTCACACAGTCCTGAAATCTTCAAAATCAAAGACCATGGTCATTACCCAGGGAAAACTCCCCTGGCCCATAGCTGAGATTCTCAGTGGCTCCTCATGTGGAGGGGACAAGAGAGTTATTTAAAGCTTCTTTTATACAAGTGCATTCATCTCATTTCTTGAGGATTCCATTCTCAGGATCCAAATGCAACCCAAAGACCTCATCACTTTTTGCCATTAGATTGGCTAGGTCTTAGGATTTCTAGGTATATGAACTTGGAAGGACAAAAGCACAACAATTTAGACCAGAACAGTTTTCTAAGCTCAAACTGCAAAGCCCTTACAAAATGGCAATATTTCCCCCAGATTCAGATGCAACATTAGCCTTAGCAGAATCCTCTAAAGGAGGAAAAAGAGAGAGTGTATAAGGTGGATGCAATTTTCAAAGGCAACCAGCACAATCTAATTCAAATAAACTCTGCTCATTATGTTCTGCTCCAAGGCTCTTAGTGGGTGTGACCTTTTTAATTTATCGCCACAGGAGACTCATCTTTCAAATGGTTACTGTTGCCTGCTTGCTTCAGTTTAGCCACAGACATCTGACAACTGCCAAGACCAATAGTGCTTTGGGATCATGGGTTGATCTGAACATTCTTTATATACTTGGTTGAATTCCCTTGGACTTGAATTTCTGAACTTGATTAGGTTGCAGCAATCTCTTTCACAGAGGAATTGTTGCAAACAATTGAGATTTGGCTAAGTACAAAATGGCACTTGTTCTAAGTAAATTCAGTTCAAAGGATTCTGCAACTAAATGCCTGCACACATAGCCCTCCCCTTTCTCCAAAAAGGCTTCAACAGATCTTAAACTGCTCTTGGGTAATTAAGGTAGGAATGAGTTTGAATGAAGGATTATGTCCTCTGTTTTCTCTAGTAAATCTCAGAGGATCTTGTTAGTCTTATTTTATTGTGGTCTAGCAAGATTCTTCTAGAGTTCTCTGTTCTCAGCTGAGAATATTCCTTATTGAACATTTGATTGAACCTTTAAGTACCATGGACATGTTTTCTACTTTCATCAAATAGCTCAAATACTAGGTACTGTGACCTAAAGCAAAAGGTCTAATATTTGCAGATAAAGATAAAATAATGTTCCAACACATGGAGGAAATGCATCGTGTTTCATTGCATAATCACCACAGATTTTTTTAGGTTGAATTATGTTGGGGAAATAAAAGTGAGGTGTAATGAATATGCAAAGCTTTTTTCAAAGTTTATGAGCCGATTTTGAAACTGAAAAGAAAGTCTTACTGATTATACAGTGGCAACACGTTAAGTGGTGAAATGCAGTAATACCAATCATCCAAGTGAAGAAAATGCTTCCTCTTCCTTCTCTCCTCACTTATCTACATCCAGAGTGGATGATACCCACTTCCAAAATCTCTCTCTACCCTCTTCTTTGAATAGATTTTTCTTCTACCATCTCATTCACAAAAAAGGAGGATCTTCGAAAACAGAGATATTTGGGGGCCCATTATTTAAGTGCCTCCCCAAAAGAAAACCTTTGGGGCCAGAGCAATGGTAAAGCGGTAGGGCGTTTGCCTTGCTCACAGCTGATCCAGGATCCAGAGTCCTACATGGTCTCCCAAGTCAGGAGCAATTTCTGAGCTCATAGCCAGGAGTAACCCCTGAGTGTCACCAGGTGTGGTCCAAAAATAAAAAAATAAAATAAAATAAAAATAAAATGAAAACTTAAAGTGTTCTCTAAAAGTACTCTCCAGAAGCAGCCATATCAATAACATCTGCTTCATCATCATTATCATTATCTTGCCTTCCTACCTACCTCCCCCACAGTATGTAATTGAATTCTATTTGTTTCTGCTCCCCCCAAAAAAAGATAAGAAAGAAAAAAAGAATTCTTCCTTTGAAATTACTAATGAACCCACATTAAAGAAGATTAATAAATTGACACTTCACTATTAATGAAAAGGCACTCTACCTCTCTTTTGAATATTAATTCTTGAGTTTGTCATTCTCCTCATTAGACATCCAGCAGAGAGACGTTTTCAATGCCAGAATTTTATCCACTTATTCTTGGAGCTCCAATTAATACCTTCAAAACATACAACCCACGCCTAATCTTCAGCATAATTTTTACACTTAATTCTGCTAAATTAGCCCATCACTGACCTCACTGCTAACGATGAAATCTAAACCAAAAAATAAATCTAAATGTGTGATGGGAGTTTGCTGAAGTGAATTCACCTGTGTCCTGAGAACAGCCTTTTAATTTCATGACTTCACTTAATTAAATTCTGTCCACCAAGATGGGTATTACCTCTTATCTCCCATTCCCTATGGATTCCTCCTCCTCCTCAAAAAACTCATAAGATATTACAGCTGTTCTCGCCTATGTTTCCCTGAAAATAGATCCTGAGAAAAAGTCTTGAGTATGAGAATTTGTTTGGAAAATGGTTCTCCTAGGAGGCCAGAATAAAGAATGAAGAAATTAAAGCAAGGAAGGAGGGGAATTTAATATATGAAGACTTCATCAAACTAGTGACTGACAAACTAAGTCTTAGAGTTGTCCTAGTGAAGAAAGCAGAAATCTTTTCTCAATGAATTTTCATCTCCCAAGGACAAGAATATCCACTAGGGAATTATCTCCCTTAGAATTTCCATATATTGAAGAGCTGAGTAGATAACCAAGACAGGATAACACCAGGAAGTAGAAGAAGTTAGTATAAGGCAGGAAGTGAAACTGGCAAGTGGTCTTTGGGTTGAGTAAATCAAGTCCTCATAGAACTGGTGATGACAGGAGATAGAATGAAAGGTATACTTATGTCCAATACAGTCCTCCTCTAGCATTACATAGTACTTGGCATGCTTTCATTTACGTCCAAAATGTCCCCTTCAAGCTGTAGCCAGCTACAGTGTCTAAGAATCTAATGGCACTGATTGTTAGAACAATCCCTGCTGGGATTTGGCCTTGACCCATAAGTGGTATTTCCTATTGATCTTCATCTTTGGTTATTTATTTTGCTGAACATGGCAGTTCTCAATTGTTCTTCTGGGTAGATTCCCTCCTGGGCCACCTATAAAAAATCAGACCCCCTTTTTTTTCTCATCCAAGTAAGAACAAAGTTACTCAACTGCTTTTTCACAACTGTCACTCAGCATAGAGAAACCAAAGGAAATCCAGGCGAATTTGGAATACAGAACTAGGAGCCAGAGAGATATAGCACAGGAGTCCTTTAACCACCTTGCACATGGCTGACCCAGGTTGTGCCACCAGCACCCTCTATGGTCCTGAGTGATCCCTGAGTAAAGAGCCAAGAGTGAGCTCTGAGCACCACTGGTATCAAAAAGCAGTAACAAAAGTAAACTTTAAAAAATAAAATACAATTATAGAACTACTTCTCCCTGATTCTGCTAATTATCCCAAGTCCTCAGAAGTGTATTCATATAAGCCTACATATGACTCCCCCAAGCCCCACCAGAAGTAAACCCCTTACCACAGAGCCAGAAGAAAGCCCTGAGCACCCACTGTGTGTGTGATTCAAAAAAAAAACAAAACAAAAACACAAGCATCACAAAATTTTTATCTTTTCCACAGTGCCTCATTTTTTTCAGACCTTTTTATTAATCTGGTTTCACAACTTTATTTTTGTGACCAAAAGAAAAATGAGTATTAAATGCAGTCAGGATTCATATATTATTTGCCAAACATCATGGTATAATATTTGCCAAAAGTCTTGTCCAGAGTACATGGGTTTATTTTTTGTTTGTTTCGGTTTGTGTTTATGTTTTTGTTTTTGACATAGTAGGCAGTGCTCAGGGGTTATTAGTGACTTTGCTTTCAGAAATCTCTCATTAGTACACTTGAAAGACCATATGGAATTTTGAGGATTGAACATGGGTTGGCCATGTGCAAAGCAAATACCCTACCAGCTTTGCTATCACTTTAGCCCCAAAAACATATGCTTTTATACTCTTTCTTAAAACAACTTTATTCTTGAGGCTGAAGTGATAGTGATTTGGTAGGGCATTTGCCATGCATGCTGCTGACCCAGGAACAGACCTCGGTTTTTCAGCCACACCCAGTGATGCTCAGGGGTTACTCCTGACTATATGCTCAGAAATCATTCCTGGCTTGGGGGACCATATGAGACACCAGGGGATAGAACTGAGTTCGCCTTACCACTTGCACCACTACTCTGGCCCCAACTTTATTCTTTTATGGTATAGAAATGTAGACTGTTAATCTCATTTATATCCAGAATATAAACAAAGAAATATATTGGACAATCAATAATATAAATAAAACATTTAGTGAAACTGGTAACTAAGGAGTCTGGTAGAAGGGTGAGTAGAAATAGATATTGGGATAATGGTGGAAAGATCTAGAACACTGGTGAAGGGATTGGTGATTAGTTCTGCAACTGTAAAAGAATGATTTCAACAGTGTTATAAACTATAATACCTCAATTAAAATAATAAGTAATCAAAAGAAAATAATCTGGAGCCAGCAAGACAGTAAAGGGGGAAGGTTTCTGAAGAGGCATTTCCAACCCTGTTCCTTCTTGCATTACATGCTTTAACCTTGGTCTATCTTGCATCACACTATGTTCAAAGCATTGCCTAGTGGACCCCTGGAAGCCCCTAAGAACTACCAAGCAGCCCATGGATTTCCAGGGTTAATGCATGGCTTAAATTCTCAGGCCCTAGCATATGATTTACCAACAAGTATCGCTGGGCATGGCCTTTGAGCTCTGAGCACCACTAGGAGAATAAATAATGCATATGGGTGTGTGTGTGTGTGTGTGTGTGTGTGTGTGTGTGTGTGTGTGTGTGTGTGTGTGTAGAATCTTTATAACTTCATCAGATTTGTTATATGAATTTTTTTTTTTTTTGGTTTTTGAGCCACACCCGTTTGACACTCAGGAGTTACTCCTGGCTATGCGCTCAGAAATAGCCCCTGGCTTGGGGGCACCATATGGGACGCCAGGGGATCGAAACACTGTCTGTTCAACGCTAGCGCTTGCAATGCAGACACCTTACCTCTAGCGCCACCTTCCCGGCCCCATACATGAATTTTTTGTTATCAACAGAGAAATTGGGTGAGACACAGCCTATAGCTGGAATTTAGCTCTTTACATGCAAAGAAAAAAAGAAGCACACATGTTCTTTAGTTTCCTCCTTTTTACAATATTGCATGACACCATAAATCACTATATAGCTTACATAAGATCTATATAATTAAAACTCAAACATCAAAAAAAAAAAACCCTAAGCTTTGAAAAAATATATTTTCTAGCAGAAGGTAGATATTTCACAACAGTGAATGCAGTTTTTCAACTCTGAAAACTTTCACCAATATGAAGCTATTCTTTTTTTTTTTTTTTTTTTTTTTTTTTGTGGTTTTTGGGTCACACCCGGCAGTGCTCAGGGGTTATTCCTGGCTCCAGGCTCAGAAATTGCTCCTGGCAGGCACGGGGGACCATATGGGACGCCGGGATTCGAACTGATGACCTCCTGCATAAAAGGCAAACGCCTTACCTCCATGCTATCTCTCCGGCCCCGCTATTCTTTATATACATTATATTATGAATCTACTAGCTAAATTTGTATTTCTGCCTCCTACTTTACATTTTATAAACCATAAAGAGGGGCCAGAGAGATAACATGGAGGTAAGGCATTTGCCTTGCATGCAGAAGGATGGGGATTCGAATCCCAGCATCCCATGTGGTCCCCTGAGCCTGCCAGGAGCGATTTCTGAGCTTAGAGCCAGGAGTAACCCCTGAGCACCGCCAGGTGTGACCAAAAACAAAAACAAACAAACAAACAAAAAACCCATAAAGAATTAATTTAGCATATCTCTACATATTAAATAATATATCTATAAATCTGTGCCCTAAACCAAGCATATTAAACACTAAAATTATATTTTATATTTATTTAAACTACGCATATTTTATTATTAAATTAATATGTTTTTCTTTCATCTAAAATCAAAATATGATGTATTTTATGACATTATGAATAGTTTAATAAAAATATTTTTCTTCTCCATTTAAAAATGTAATTACAACCAATAAAATATATTATTTTAAGAAAAGTTTTCCTTATATATTTCAATTCAGCAAACCCGAAAAAAATAAAACAAAAATTTTTTAAGGAAATGGGAGAAACAGGGAATGTGAAATAAGGAAACAGCTAAGTTTAAGGAGTAGAGTATTTCTGCCACCTAGTGGCTATTCTCAAATATAACCAGAGGTTGTTTTTTTTTATTTCTTTTATTTTTAACTAGTGTTTTCTGTTTGTTTGTTTGTTTGTTTTGTTTTGTTTTGTTTGGAGGGATTATGGAACACACCCATTTGATGTTCAGGGGTTACTCCTGGCTATGCGCTTAGAAATCGTTCCTTGCTTTCGGGGACCATATGGGATGCCAGGGGATCAAACCGAGGCCCCATCTGCAAGGCAGACCCCTTACCTCTAGCTCCACCGCTTCGGCCCCCATGTTTTATTTTTTAATGTGAAAGTGATTAAAGACATTTTGTAAATTTGGAAAATCTATTTTTAACTTTACATGTTAGAGTAATCGCTATTCAAAATATAAAGCTTTACTTTCTCTGATAGTTTCTAAGTTAAATATTTTTTATTTAAAGCACTATGATTCACAGTTATGCATAGTTGAGTTTCAACCATACAATATTTCCGTACCAATCCCATCACCTGTGTCAAGCTCCTTCCAGCAATGTTCCCAGAGTTCATCCCATACCTCCCCACCCCCATCCTGTTATCATAATAATCATCTTTTTAAGTTTGTTAAAGTTTGGTTTTCAATTTCAATATTGTTTATTCTGCTGGATATTTAATTCCATCCTTCCTTAACTCTTCCAATATACCTGAATCCCCTTTACCTCTGTCACAATTTTACTCTTAGATAATGCATTCAAACAGCCAATATAAAAAAACACTTAAATTTTTAAAATACATATGCCTATCTGCCTGTGTTCATTGTAATACTATTTGTAATAGCCAAGAGTCAGATACAACCCAAGTACCGTACAATAGATGAGTGTATGAAGAAGATGTAGTAGATAAATGACACTCCTTAGCTATCAGCAAAGATGTATCTTCCTCATTGTGCAACATGGCTGGGACTGAAGAAGGTCATGCTAAATTACATAGGTCAGAGAAGAAAACCAATACAGGATGATATTACTCATGGTTGGGATATAAAGGAATGGAGCTAGGGAATAGACAAATCCGATAAAATTGCACTTTTTGACCTGTTAATCCACAGAGAAAAGGGGCAAGATTTGACACAATGGTGAGGTTCCAATGGACGGGAATAGAGGGATATTTTGATGAGTGTAAAATAGTAACATATTTGAAAGAGACTCCAAACTATACCACAAAAATGTATACATTCCTAGAAGCCATTACTTCGATAGAAAAAATATTAATAAAAGTCATAGAAGGGGCCAGTGAGGTGGCGATAGAGGTAAGATGTCTGCCTTGCAAGCGCTAGCTAAGGAAGACCACGGTTCAATCCCCGGCGTTCCATATGGTCCCCCCCAAGCCAGGCGCAATTTCTGAGCGCTTAGCCAGGAGTAACCCCTGAGCATCAAATGGGTGTGCCCTCCAAAAAAAAAAAAGATTCCTAGAAGTAGTTCAATAAATGAGGAGTCTACTATCCATGCAGCTGAGGCACAGATTCAATCTCTAGTACTGCAGATGATCCTTCAAGAACCTGAGCACAGTTCTGAGCACAATAGGGTATCATCTAAAATTCAACATCATAGTAATAATAAATAAGTTAAACTTTATCAGTTTATTTTCTGGAATAAACACTGTAATTGCAATTACCACAGGTCAAGTTTCTTGGATCAAGTCTTTTCACTAGAGCTCCTTCCTCAATTTCCTATTCTTGTTTATGTAATAGAACCATCTTCTTCATTTTTCCTTTTAAATACTCTTTCCCAGCCTCTCTTCCTTTCAGACCTCTAAGTCTGGATGTTCTTTATAAATATGTCTTCAAACATCTATATTTCTTTAATATACAAACATTTCATTTAAAGCCATGCTGGCCAATGGAAATAAATGTGAATCACCAGTTCTGGCAACATGTATAACTTTAGAAGTTCTAGTAGTCACATTTGAAAAGCAGATAAAATTTCTTTCATATCATATCTTATTCAATTCATTATATTCAAATTATTATGATTTAAATATGTGTCAATATTTTAATTGAGAAATTTACATAATTGTGGACTGCCTTTGAAGTGAATGGTACTTTCCACTTACAGAACCTCTCAGATTTAGCCGCATTTTTTTTTAAGTTTTCAACAAACCCCAATAGCAAATGTCAAGAATAGAAGTTAATGTAGGTCTAGTACTCCACTTACTGAAGTGTGTCTTTCATAACCTATTCATTCTCTCTTGGAATATCCAACCAACACTCAAGAGTGACCAAGTCTAAAATCAAATATATGTCCCTTTTTACTCCTTACTGCCCATATAAGCACCAGCCCACCTTCCAATATCCCTTGTAGATATTAAGGGCCCCAACAATATGACAAAGTCTAAGTTCTATGACTACCCTAAAATTGAAGAGGCATCTAGTCTGAACTCAAGGATTTTCCTTCTACAAAATGTGTCACTAACCTATCACTTCCATGTCTGTGAAATTCCAGAGACTATAGGAAAGAGGTAGGTAAGTGGGATTTTTTCCCCAAGTAATATAACCATAGTTTCAAAACTCAAATCAACAATATATCTTTCCTCTTTCTCCTATAATGGCCATATCCAATTTACTGTATTACCAAACACTACTTATTCAACTTCCCTATCATTCTGATGTGAAATAAATTTCCTTTTTCACTGCCACTGACTCTTAGATCATACCTCTATCTTTCAGATTACTATGTGAGCAAGAGACTCATCCATGGTTTATTGGGTCATTGTATACCCAAAAGGATGTCAGCCCTAGCTTGATTATACTTGACAAAACCAAGTAGGATGTTTAGATGTGGTTTTTAGTTTTGGTTTGGTTGGTTTGCTGTTATTATGTTTTGTTTTGGGGCTATGCTTAGGGGTTACTCTTTACTCAGAAGTTACCCCTGTCATCCTTGGGAAACCTATGGGATGTTAGGAATCAAAATCTGGTCTGCCATATGCAAGGCAAGTACCCTACCCCCTGTACTGTATCTCTGGCCCCTGATTAAATATGTTGGATTAGCCACGAAATCAAAATCAAGTTAGTGTGGAAGATAACTGTGACTACTGCTTCTGCCAAATAATGCCAGATGGCATCTGAGGCATTTATATAGATCATATCTCTGACTTACTTGCCTTTGCAGCTGAAGATTGTCAGTTCTGAGAAGAGGCTAGTTGTGAACCACTCTGGAATGTACTTACCTCTCTGGGTACTTGGAGCAGACATGCTGCCAGTTCTAGTCTCTCTTGATTGTGCCTACATAAGAGCAAAGAGATTACAGATTGTTTTCATTTGTACATAGTCTTTCCTAGAATTCTAGGCTCAGATTAGGGGTAAAATATAAGGGTGTATCTTCCAAATCCGAGTACAGATTGTCTCTTTCTGAAATCCAATTCCTCCAGGCTCAGAGTTTTCCAAGATTAATCATAGTTTTCTGAAAGTTGAGCTTTGGGTTAAAGCCTTAACAACTGATCACACTTCCCTAAGGTTTTTCTTGCCATTATATCCTGCAGACTTTTGTCTCATTAAAATGTCTTCTTTTAAAGATACAGTAATACTCATCTTAATTTTATGAGTGCCTTTCAGCAAAATAAGGTCAAAACTCCCCAGCAGTGCAGTATAGTCATTTTGGCATCTGCCCTCAAAACTGCCATTGAATTCCATTTTCCATATTTCTCTGCCCATTCTTATCACTCAGTAAGAGGATATCAGAGTTTTTATACTAAAGCTAATTATTTGCCTCATATTTTTAAAAGAACAATTTCAAAGTGACATTTGATCAATAGCCTTAGGTAAGAACTGTTCACCCTCAAACCCAATGTGCTTGGTAGTTATATCAATACATGTTAATCAAGGTAATAGAGCTGGCAATGAATAATTTAAAACACTTGAGTTTGTCAGAACTCATCAGTCATACACATACTGGTGACATTCATAAGCTAATTTGTGACATCCTTTAGCAGAGTCCCTTCTGTACAAACCTGAGAAGTCAAGTAATGACTCACCACTGCTTGGGTCAGATACTGGAACTGAGAAATGCTGCCAGTTTACAGCAAAAGAAATTCAATTTTTTTTCAGTAACTCTCATGACCCAAATACAAATGTCTATATTGTTGAATACCCTCTCTCAGTTTTACAAAACTTTGAGCTGCCCCAAAAATGTTGATGTTATACAAGAACAGAGTTAGGATGACCTAGAACATGGCTCTCAAGTGAAGACTCAATATCAAGGTCAAATCTTTCAGTAATTCTTTATAAAATTTTTTCTATCTTGGGGTCGGAGCGATGGCACAGCAGTAGGGCAATTGCCTTGCAGGCAGCTGACCCAGGTTTGATTCCCCCAGTGTCCCATATGATCCCCCAAGCCAGGAGCAACTTCTGAGCGCATATCCAGGAGTAATCTCTGAGCTTCACCGGTGTGGACCCCCCCAAAAAAATCTTTCTATCTTGGCTTCTATCTTAGCTCTATAAAATTCCTTCTAGGCTCAATAGCAGAGTTGTACTATTGAGTTGAGTTACATAGGTGAATCCCTGAGTTCAATTCCTGTCTTGATCAGAAAATTTTTTTCACTTAAATTTTTTTGTTTTATAAAACTATAAACATTACTATCATTTTTTTCTTAAACTGCTTCCTAATCAAGGTACAAAATACTATCACATTGGTAATGTTTTTATCTCTACTCACTGATATAATCAGAATCAAATCAGATACCAATGAAGGAAACTGATTGCCTTGGTTACTCATCCCAGTGCAACCTGATAAAGAAAAGCTTCATTTTGGGAAAAATAATGTTGTTCTCACACCTCTTGAAAAATAATTCAAAGCTACAAAGATTCAAAGATACATGGTAAAGTATGCAGAGGTTACTGGTTTCTACCTCAAATATCTAATGAGTTAGGGGGGAAAAGCATTTAATTTTAAAATTGTATTATATGGAGATATTCTTTTGTGTGTGTGTGTGTGTGTGTGTGTGTGTGTGTGTGTGTGTGTGGTTTTTGGGTCACACCCGGCAGTGCTCAGGGGTTATTTCTTGCTCCAGGCTCAGAAATTGCTCCTGGCAGGCACGGGGGACCATATGGGATGCTGGGATTCAAACCGATGACTTTCTGCATGAAAGGCAAACGCCTTACCTCCATGCTATCTCTCCGGCCCATATGGAGATGTTCTTCTTTAAAATTCAACTGTGGTAAGAGCCAAAGCAATAGCACAGCGGTAGGGCATTTGCCTTGCACTGACCCAGTACAGTACTGGCTGACCCAGTACAGACCTCAGTTAATTCCCTAAGTGTCCCATATGGTCCCCCAAGCCAGGAGCAATTTTTGAGCCCATAGCCAGGAGTAACTACTGAGCATCACCAGGTATGGCCCAAAAACCAAAACCAACCAAACAAACAAAAAAAAAAAAACATAAAATTAAAAGCAAACACAGTCATTTAAACTTGAAGTAAATTTGATTGTGAAATGGTAAATCAGATAAAATTTCTTAGAAAATAACAAAAACTTTTATAGCTTGCATCAGTATTTTATCTTGTTTTAGTTTTATAAAACAAAAGGAATAAGAGAAAGAAATGTGATAAAAATAGACAAGGAGAAGAGAAAGAAAGAAAGAAAGAAAAAGAAAGAAAGAGAAAGAAAAGAAAGAAAGAAAGAAAGAAAGAAAGAAAGAAAGAAAGAAAGAAAGAAAGAAAGAAAGAAAGAAAGAAAGAAAGAAAGAAAGAAAGAAAGAAAGAAAGAAAGAAAGAAAGAAAGAAAGAAAGAAAGAAAGAAAGAAAGAAAGAAAGAAAGAAAGAAAGAAAGAAAGCAAGAAAGAAAGAAAGCAAGAAAGCAAGAAAGGAAGAAAGCAAGAAAGCAAGAAAGCAAGAAAGAAAGAAAGAAAGAAAGAAAGAAAGAAAGAAAGAAAGAAAGAAAGAAAGAAAGAAAGAAAGAAAGAAAGAAAGAAAGAAAGAAAGAAAGAAAGAAAGAAAGAAAGAAAGAAAGAAAGAAAGAAAGAAAGAAAGAAAGAAAGAAAGAAAGAAAGAAAGAAAGAAAGAAAGAAAGAAAGAAAGAAAGAAAGAAAGAAAGAAAGCAAGAAAGCAAGAAAGCAAGAAAGCAAGAAAGCAAGAAAGCAAGAAAGCAAGAAAGCAAGAAAGCAAGAAAGCAAGAAAGCAAGAAAGCAAGAAAGCAAGAAAGCAAGAAAGAAAGAAAGAAAGAAAGAAAGAAAGAAAGAAAGAAAGAAAGAAAGAAAGAAA
Organism: Suncus etruscus; assembly: GCF_024139225.1. NCBI lineage: Eukaryota > Metazoa > Chordata > Mammalia > Eulipotyphla > Soricidae > Suncus > Suncus etruscus. The sequence continues at coordinate 52,283,043 of NC_064860.1, read as the reverse complement.
GAAAGAAAGAAAGAAAGAAAGAAAGAAAGAAAGAAAGAAAGAAAGAAAGAAAGAAAGAAAGAAAGAAAGAAAGAAAGAAAGAAAGAAAGAAAGAAAGAAGAAAGAAAGAAAGAAAGTGAGAAAATAGAAAGGAGCAAAGAAAGATGGGAAATAAATGGGAAGAAAAATTGTATCTCTATTCACATATTAATAGTAAACATAATCATTAGCTAGTCATCTAGAAAATTAATCAACAAAAATCCTTAGTACCTTTTTGTGCAAAATTGAAAAGCTAAATTATACATCTTCTTTGATCATAGTCATGAAAAGCTACTAAAATATGCATTCTCTAAAACCTTATTAATCATTCTATAAATTCTAAATAAACTTAAGGTTTCTTGTTTTAGATTCTTTAAATTTTACATGTTATATTTATAGGGAACTTAAACAAAAAAGTTCTAAGGGATCCTAATTTCTGAAACTCATTAAACTGGTGATTTTCTTTTTCTTTTTCTTTTTTTTAATAAATTTTTATTGTGACCAAAGTGTATTACAAATCTTTCACAGAATTACTTATGGTACATAGTGACAATGAATGAGAGGCATTCCCACCACCAGTGTTGTCCTTCCTCCACCGCTGTTCCCAGCATGGATCCCATATCTCCCTCCTTTACCCCCCAGAATACTAGTCATACTGGTGATTTTCTAATAGCTAAGAATATAGAATCGTAGTTTTTCTAATTTTGTGCCAGGTGCATTCTATAATGAATTAGAAGACTCTCTACTCTGGGTTTTTCTTGGACTCAAAACAAGAACCTCTAGGTTTTGACTTGCTTGGCAATGTAATAAAAATGCCATTCAAGGATAAGAGAGGGTACAGCAGGCAATGCACTTGCTTTGCACATGGTTGAGCCTGGTCTGGTCCCTAGCATTTAATATGGTCCTTCAAAGATTACCAAGAGTGACGATTGAGCAAAGAGCCAAAAGAAAGCCCAAGCACAGCTGATTATAAAACCAAAAAAGAATGTGATTTATTCAGTAAGTCTAATTTTTAACAACAACAGAAAGTGCATCTGTTATGTGTTTGACTTTAATATATACTCAGAACTCCTTTGTTACATAAATAATAATTATTATTTGTTTTTAAATAGTAAATGGTAAAAAAAAACTATATAGTATTTTTGGAAGAAATAGAAGGAAGACTTGATGATATGGGGAAATTGTCCATGATCAAGAATTGGAAAATTAATATTGATAGAAAGCTATAGTATCTAAACTATATGCAGACTCAGATAATCCCTACCAAATCCCAATGACCTTCTTCACAGAAATAGTAAAATAATTGGGGGCCAAATTAATAGAAGAGCGGGTAGGGCATTTGCCTTGCATGTGATTGACGTGAATTCAATCCCCATCATCTCATATGGTCCCCGAGCACTGCCAGGAGTGATTTCTGAGCAGAGAGTAAGGAGTAACTCATGGGTCTGACCCAAAATAAAAAATAAAATAAAATACCATGAAATTTATTTGAAACTGAAAGAGATACTCCCCCCAAAAAATACCCAAATTACACTTTTAAAGGAAAAATAAAAGGAGGTATCACTTTCCCCCAATTTTTGAATTGTACTAAAGAGCAATAGTAATTAAAGCATCATGGTATTAGAATATATACAAGTATTGATTTGTAAGTCTAGACACCTAAAATTTTTGTACAGTTAACCCTTAAACCATCCAGGATATGGTTTTCCAAACACCTTTTTTTTTTCACTTGTTTTTCAGCCTGCTCAGTGTGCTAATGATGGATGATTTTCTTGCATTTTTTTTTTAAAAACTCTGCCCTTTCTATCATTACTTAATTGTAAGGATACAACATCCTGTGTGTGTGTTCATTAACTGTTTTGTTATCAATAAGACTTCCAGTAAACAACAGGTTATTAGTAAGTTTAGGATAAACAAAATTTATATCCAAGCTTTTTTTTTTGGGGGGGGGACAGACTCAGCAGCACTCAGGGGTTACTCCTGGCTCTCCACTCAGAAATTGCTCCTGGCTTAGGGTACCATATAGAATGCTGGGGTTAAAACCTGTGTCCATCCTAAGTCAGCCACTTGCAAGGCAAATGCCCTACCACAGTGCCACCTCTCTGGACCCCCAAGTTTTTATTTAGGTAAGTATAGGTGCCCCTAATTGCTGCATTATAAATGAGTCAACTACCATTTTATTAAGCAATAGAATGTCAATTTAAAAAAAATAAGAATCACAGAAACAGAAAAGAGAAAATTAACTTGGATGGAGAACATAAACTTGGGTCACAGAGATAAATTCTTGTTTGATCTAAGCAGAAATAAATAACTAATCTGGGTTAGGATTTCTTGCAGCTAAATCAGTACAAATCTCTCTACGGAGTATAAACAGTATTCAGAATGAGGATGATGAACCCATGAAATTGATAAACTAGATATTGTTTCAAGAATTCTCAAAGTTTGTGTGTGTGTGTGTGTGTGTGTGTGTGTGTTTGGGTCACACCTGGCGGTGCTCAGGGGTTACTCCTGGCTGTCTGCTCAGAAATAGCTCCTGGCTGGCATGGGGGACCATATGGGACACCGGGATTCGAACCAACCACCTTTGGTCCTGGATCGGCTGCTTGCAAGGCAAACGCTGCTGTGCTATCTCTCCGGGCCCGAATGGAGCAATTTTGAAAAAAATAGAAACATCTTTTCTTCATTAAGGGGCTTTCCAAATGCATTATATGAAAATTACAGCAACTGGCATATAATTGAGAGTTCTACTGACAACCCACTCTCTGAGTTATTCAGACATGCATCACACCCACAGATGCCACCCTACCTCACACAATCATTTCTCAACCCCAATACATTGTAAATTACTGATGGGGACCTTTTAGAAACCACAGCATCAATGTTTAGTTTAGCCTGTAATATAGCATTCTGTCTCTTCAGTCTGTTCTTCATGATCAGAGAATTAGTCAACAGGAACTTGACTGTATTGGAAGCTTTCTAGACCTCATCTAGTTTCTCATTTTAGAGAGCTAATATGAGAATACATTAAGCATACACAAGTATTACTGAAAAATTTAAAGGAAATCAATCCTAAATGTTATGGAAAATAGAATCTTTAACAATGCCACTTCAAATGTAAAAATATTTATTTTTTCAGTCAATTCCATCTCTGTAGTTCATTGAAATCAAACAGCTACCTAAAAATAAAATCAAGACATGAATAAAACCTATGTTATACTAAAAAATGAGCTTAAATAAATTTTTATTAGAACATTGAAAATATACAGCCAACCAATTACTTCAACAACATATATTTGTAAGAAATATATGTTATCTAAAGTTCTCTACTGGAAGAACTTAAAATCTATGTTATTCTTATATATTTAAATTTTCTGAGGGTTTATGTATTATAACTTATAGTAATCTCATAATATTTAGTTTTTAATTTATTTATTAATTTAAAGGAAATGCATCACATATTTAACATAGTTGATTACAATACATTTGTTTCCAGATAAATGAAAGCAGTTATTAAAAATAAATAAAATGGAAGAGGAGAAAAAAGAGAGAAAGAAAGAAAGAAAGAAAGAAAGAAAGAAAGAAAGAAAGAAAGAAAGAAAGAAAGAAAGAAAGAAAGAAAGAAAGAAAGAAAGAAAGAAAGAAAGAAAGAAAGAAAGAAAGAAAGAAAGAAAGAAAGAAAGAAAGAAAGAAAGAAAGGAGAGAGAAAGAGAAAGAAGAAAGAAGAAAGAAAAAGAAAACAGTAAAAGTATAATATCAAGCGCAATTGTGAAAATCACTGTATCTCCAATGAAGTCATTAATACAATGGCAGATGGTTAGCTGTTCATTCTGGTAAACTGGGGTGTTCCTTTAGGGAAGACAGCATTAAACAAATGAAATTGTCAAGAAATTCAAAGCATTACTACTGACACAACTTTTAGGGGCATATACTCTGGTTCCAGGCCTCCTGGAAGAAGAAAGATAATTGGGGGAGGGTGCCCATCCTTGCTCCCTAGTGATGTCAGTCCAAAATCAGTGCAGCTGAGGTGTGGTCAGATCAGTATCCCCAAAAGGAATCACTGAGGGTCAGTGAGGAGGCAGGACCATCAAGAAAATGGTGATTCTGGGTAATAGAGGCAAAGACAATTTCATATGTAGAATTCAGTGTGTTGGGTGAAATGGAAGACATTGTATAAAATTGAGAACTTGGGCAGGAGTAATCACAATGGATTACTTGCCTTGCATGTAGCTGACCCACAGGTTTGATCCCAGCATCCCAAATGATCCCCTGAGAGCCTCTAGGAGTAATTCCTGAGTGAAGAGCCAGGAGCAACTCCGAGCATAGCAGTTAGTGGCCCAAAAACAAAATAAAAAAAAAAAAAAGAAAATTGAGGGTTTTCACAGATTACACAACTTTTCTGATAACATAAAAATGGAAAAATGCTTGGCATATAATAAATAGCATCTATGTGTATTATCATCATCATCACAGAAATAATGTACTAAGCAGTACATGGGCTACTCTGAATCACTTTTTGAAGTGACATCATACGCTATAGCTATTTTTTCCAGATATCCGTAGAGCATAGGGTTTGTTGTTGTTGTTGTTGTTGTTGTTAATTATTTCTTCAGGTATAGTTAATTTTTGTTTAAACATAAAACAAATTAAATTTATTTATTTCTTAATTAATCAAATTTAAGTTTCTCAATATAATTTAGTGAGAATCATTTATAGCATAGATAAAAGGTCATATAGGTTAACACAAATACTAATACAAAGCACAGTTGAAATAAACTCATAATTATTTCATCAAAATCAATAATTAAAATAGCAGGTAAAGAAGAACTGAAATTAGAGACACTGAGAGAACAAATACATTGGATTCCCTACAAATAATTTTATTAAATTCAATAACATGCAATTCAACCACTAAAAGAGATTTGGGGGGATGCACGAAGTCCACTTTATAGTCACACTTCCACATATAATATTCATTTTGATATATCATTCTTCTTTCCACTAAAAAGCAAGAGATCTCTTTTTTAGGAACCTGGTTACAGATACATAAAAATCCAAGAGAGCTTTATTGATTGTGGTTTTTGTTTTATAACAATTAAATAGAAAGGTTGGCTCCAATGAAAATTTTATGCACAGGCAAGTTTAAAATAAGGATCAATATAATGTAAATGAAATACTTTATATATCTTCAAAAATGTTAATAAATTTAAGAACACTGTAACATTGTTTTCTAGGTTAGGTTTTTATTTGAATATTTACATAGATTAATTATAAGAGGATTCTACAACAAGATGCAGCCAATAACTTTAAACAGTACTTGGAAAGTTTAAAGTAAGTCTGAGAGAAATAAGAAAATGATAAGTGATCTCCTATCATCTTACACCAATGATAACAATACACATCAAAAATAGTGGAAACAATCTGTATTGATAGGGATATAGTGAGAAAGGAACTCTCATCCACTGCTGGTGAGAATGTTGTCTGGTCCAATTCCTATGGAAAACAGTATGGAGGATTCTCAGTAAACTCAATATTGAGCTGCCATATGATCCAGCAATTTCATGTTGGTGTATCTATCCCCAGGACAGGGTAAAAAATCATTTGAAATTACATATGCACACTACTGTTCATTGCAGCACTCAGAGCAAAATCTAAGAGTTGGAATTAACCTAGATGTCCAACAGTAGAGGAGTGGATAATGAAGATGTCATATATATTGACCAAATATATGGTTGAAAACTAAACAGTGCAGACTACCATTTATATTATTATACCCAATAAGTGTACCCAATGTGTTCCCACAATTGAACAAGATTCAAGAACAATTTTATTCAAAACCTGTAGCTAGTTTAACTTGTTCTCAAGTTTGCTGAGCATTGAACTCAGATCGCAATCTCCCTTCTTCTGGAACAAACACTTAATTACGAAAATCCAAGAGACTAAAATATGAAACAGAAAACACACATACAAATCTGATATCTTTGCCCTTTATACATTAGAAGAAAAATGGTTATCCACTGCCTAAGAAAAAATTTACAAATAGGGTAGAAATATTTCCTTTACTCTAAACCTTTTTAGAATCTGTCTTGATTAAAAGAATGCCCCTGATTCAATGTCACTATGTACCTAAAATATTACTGTGAAATATTTGTAATTTACTTTGGTCAAAATAAAAAATATTTAATTAAAAAAAGGCTTAAGACATGGGTTTTCTTTTTGTTTACACACACACACACATATACATACATACATATTTCATTGTTGTTGCTGATATTGCTACCATTGTGATGTGATGATTGGAGGTCCCACATATTTATTGTGGTGTTCTGGAGGTTGAGTCCATTCATATGGCACCAAAAAACTCAAACTTGACATAGGGGATGGTGCCAGTATCAAACTTGACTCTTCATGTCTATACGACAAGCACTCTATCATGCGCTATCCACAAGTATCAGAAACAGGGACTTTTGAGAAAATGAAAAATGACCTAAAGTGATTCTGCTAAAAGTAATTGAGGTCTTAATCTATGTCAGATCATTTCATATTTATTATCTCAAGTAATTTTAAAGTAATAACAGCTTTAAGAAAGTTATATTAACTTTATAATAAAATTGATATTCATGCAATTTAGTAATTTGCCCTCATTTATATTTCTGGATGTCAGTCTCAACTCATGCTGCTGTCTTTGACCCCTGAAATTTTAACTTTATCATTTTTACAATAAACGAAATTATATGGTAAGACTGTGGTTAGCCATTCAGTGGCGATATGACCCAAATCTAGAAATGATTTTCATCAGTACAAACTATAATGCAGGCATTCAAACAAACAATGCCTAGAGACATTCTAGCTTTTTGTGGTTTGAAAGTCTGTAACTTCTGAAATTTTCAATATTTCTGATAAAAGTCCTGGTCTCTCGTATTTTTGGTGGGTTTTCCTAGGTGAATATGCCCAATTACGGGACTAATACTAGACACTATCTCGGCATAACTCAAGAAGCCTGCTTTATTTTTATACTTTCTTTGTCTGAATCAAGAATGAAACAAACCGAATATGAAACCTAAGTCATTTAAAAAGATTTGTCAGCTTGAGTTCTTTAGAATACTGTGGAATACAGAGTTATGCCACCTTAAAATTTATCTGCCCCAGAAATAAAATTCGACTTCCATATATCCCTGGGACATGGATTACAAATGTGGATTACATGTAAACACATACACACAGATGCATGCACATTCATTGCCAACCCTAAGTGTGGTCTTTTCAACCTAAAGACACTTTTAGGAATGTCAAGTCATTACTGACTTCTGAGTCTTTTTTAGAAAAGCACAATAAACCACAGTTTCCTCCCCGAGCATTTCACCACATGGCACTGCTAGTGTCTAGCCATATGTCTAGCCACAAAATGCCATATGGCTTTGAGACATCAGTTATTCAAGAATAACATCATACAAACTTTGAACAGTTGTGTTTTGTAACAATGTCTTTTCTGCTTTCTTTGGCATTAGTAGATCTTATAAATGCCTTTATGCCTGTTTTTATATTAGAATAGATCACACATGTCTTTAGAAACACCCTTAAAGGTTGTACTATTTTCAATTCTGAATTCTTCTATGTAGCATTGGTAGTTTATGTCCAAAGAAGAGTACCAGATATCTATTTGAACATTTAGAAAAGTCATATTGAGGAGCCAGAGTGATAGCACAGTGAGTAGGGCATTTTCCTTGCAAGTGGCCAACCTGGGTTTGATCACTGAAGTCACATATGGTCCCTCAAACCTGCCATGAGTACTTTTTCTTGGAAGAGGAAATTGGAGAGTACACCCGGTGGTGCTCAGGGGCTACTCCTGGTTATTTGCTCAGAAATCGCTCCTGGCTTGAGGGACCATATGGGACGCCAGGGGATCAAACCATGGTTTGTCCTGGGTTAGTTGCATGCAAGGCAAGTGCCCTACTATTGCACCACTGCTCTGGCCCCACAGGAGTACTTTCTGAGAGCAGAGACAGGAGTAATCCCTGAGCACCAACAGGGCCCCCCAAAAAGCAATATTGAATATTCATGCCATGAGTCCTCACAGTGCTAATCTCCAACTGTATCTTCCTGTATCCATGAAAATATTGATGTAAGAAACTAAATCCTAGAAGTATCTCTGAGGCACACTAAACTAAGAGAAGTCTCTGGGGTTGGGTAATAAAATTAATAACAAATTGTATAATGCTCCTTGTATTAGAAAATCTACTTTCAAAAGGAACTCAACCTAATATTTTGTTGATTTTGTTTATTACCACTAAGGGGTTTATTCCCACAAAGTCACTCACTAAAAATAGAAATCTTAATAAGCTATTAAGTAATCATACAAAATAAAATTTAATGCAAAAACAATATTCTTCTATCATTTTGCAAAGTGCTACCAATCTAATGCCCTTAGATAGTAAATGAGAAGAGTTGGACAAAAGACAATATTGACTTTTCAGGATTTTTCCAAAAAGAAAATCTCTGAATTATGATCATTTTCTTTGTAGAATGACCTAAAAAAAAACATAGAACCAACTCAAAATATTGCCACCATGATCCCTGAATTGTGATCACCACCTGAATTTCTGCCATCTAATCAAAACGATCTAAAGAAATCAGTACAGAATTGTCCCCTAACAATGGGCATAAAGATTGTAAATGAATCAAAATGTGATGTAGTATATTGCTAGAGGAAACTGGTCAGCATGATATAGTCAGAGTAGGATCTAAGAGCAATGTTATACTGATAAGATATTTAAACACAAACATTATTTTCTAAATCTCCCACTTTTGCTCTGCCCATCTGTGTACCCAATTCAGGCAAATCATCTATTCTGAGTTATTTCCTGAGGATGTGGGTGTGACAGAATATGGTGAAAAATAGCAACTCTTATAAGTCTCCAGTTATTTACAAAATCCTAAACCCATAAAAGGTGTATTGGGGTCATTGGGGAGGCAAAAAAATATGGGGGAAATTATTAAAAATTTATATAGAGACAGAATTTCCCTTAAGAACAGAAAAATAATCTACTAGATTAGGGCAGCTGTGAGGTGAGGTTGGAGAGAAAGCATAGAAATGACCAATTATGATGATTAAAGAAAGAAACCATTGACTTTGCATATTTATTTGAACTTCAGTAAGAGAGAAAGATATGATGTGGTTTAAGAGATAATAGATGTTGATATGGGGCATTTTTTCTTAAGACTAGCACTAAAGTAAAAGAGAAATCCAGTGGATTTAAATCACTAAATGGAAAAAAATGAGCATTGTATAAGTGGTTTGCTGCTAAGATGAGTAAACAAGACCAATGGAACAATGGATTGTTCAGTAAGTATCTGTATAGCAGTTAAATAAAAGACAAGGTGGGTCACTATTAAGTTATATCAATATTCCTAGAACTTGGATACAAACCAGATTATAAAATAACTTTAGTGTCCACTATACTGAGAGATGGAAGACTTCAAAAAACATGTAATTGATATTTAGAACAATAGTTATTTCAGAAGCAATACTTGATCCCTATACATCAAGTTTATTTTGTCTAAACATTATACCTAATATAATAGGCAATATAACTAGCACATATCATAAACTACAGCTTAGGACCTAGCTACCAAGTATCTGATTTCCCAGATTTTTGTAATGTGATGAATACAATAAAATTCCTTTGCTATTGCATCTGTGGACCCATCTAGTTATTCTTCAACTGAATTCACTTACTATCATTTGATTTGACATCATAAGTTGCCTACACTATACATTTTACTTCTCTTTCCTTCCTTTATTCCAATGTTGTTTTAGTGAATGACTACTTGGTGCAAAGTAAGAGGACACTATTATGCCTGTCCTTCAAGGCCCAAGTTCTATTAAATTTTTACATTAATGGGGCTGGAGATATTGTACATCTGGGAGAATAGGCACTCAGCCCACCCAAGTTCAGTCTCTTAGCTCCATATGTTTGATTCCTGAGTGATCCTTGATTGCAGAGCCAGGAGTAAGAACTGAGTACTCAAAGGTGTGTACCCCTATAAAATGTATGTTAACTATCTTGATTATATTATATTCATATATAGATTTTATAATAACTTATTTTATAAAAATAAAGTATTTGAGTTGTACAACTCAAAAGAGAAAGAAAGAAAGAAAGAAAAAGAAAGAAAGAAAGAAAGAAAGAAAGAAAGAAAGAAAGAAAGAAAGAAAGAAAGAAAGAAAGAAAGAAAGAAAGAAAGAAAGAAAGAAAGAAAGAAAGAAAGAAAGAAAGAAAGAAAGAAAGAAAGAAAGAAAGAAAGAAAGAAAGAAAGAAAGAGAAAATTGATATTACTAATTAATGAATGCTAGTGTGAAAAGTAGGCAACAAGACATAGAAAGAAGAGACTGGATTTACTACTTTCTTAACAACTCAGTTCTTCAATACCAAGGGTGACAACCACCCAAGAACCTCTTCAATAATAATAACTTGAAATCCCCCTCTAACTCATTCTCCTTTGACTTTGGAACAACTCCCCACCCCGAATTTTCCCAGTGCAGCACTTCTGTCACCTGAACCTCTATTATCCTAATTTCTGTTCAAACTTCCAGTATTCATGTAAACAGCCTATCAATGATTCTCCAGGCTTAATTAAATTCCCCTTATTGTAGACAGGCATCTTTACGACCTCTTCTATAACACTCATCACAGTTGTAATTACTCATTGAATGTCTGTTGTTAAATGTGATCTCTAGTACAGATGGTTGTGTTCATTGACAGAGCCTTGGGGCCCAGTAGAGTATCTAGCATGTTATGAATGCTGGATAACTGTTCCCTGAATTGAACTGAATTACAATTTTCTTAAATAAATATTATATTTTAATAGGTGTATTTGGGTATATTAAATTAATTACATTAAATTTACATTAAATAACTTAATTTCATAATTAATTAATTTAATGTAAATAAATTAAATAAAGTAATTACCTTTCAACTCTTTCCTTTTGTAGATTAAATATTCTCATCAGGTGTTAGGTAGATAGATAGATAAATGATGGAAATAGGTAGATGATAGATAGATAGATGATAGATAGATAGATAGATAGATAGATAGATAGATAGATAGATAGATAGATAGATAGATAGATAAATGATAGATAGATAGATGATTGATTGATTGATAGATAGTAAGGTTGGTATGTAGATAGGTAGGTAGATAAAATTTCTCCTATAACCAGATAGGAAGATTGATGAATAACTAAGCTCAGCTTAAGGAAAATCTTTTCAAAAAAAACTCACAACAACAATAAAGCATCTACAGAATTGGATTTTCATTGTCCCTGCTCCAGTTTTTACTGACATCATCTTGAGAAGCAATTACTTCACTGGACAGGGAGGTGGAGAAAAGGATTTCTAAAGATCTGTCTACTCTCTCAGGTCTCCTTTTGTACATAAAGAAGTAAAAAATACTACGTCATTCCTTTTCCCCTTCATTAAGCCATGCATTGTTAATAGGAAGCAGTGTATAAAGAAGAAAAAATATAGTTACATTTTTTAAAGAACTATCTTAAATAAACACTGCTATAATTTTTTTCCTCCAGGTACATTTTATTGTTCAATGGTATTTTCATGTCCAATTTGTTCTAAATTGAAGTTTGTTTGGTTCACTGGTTGGCTTATTTGTCTTTTAATGCTACAAATGTGTTGTCTGTGCAAGCAACTTATTGTACTTTGTTCTTCTTTCTGAATTCCATAGCCCAAGTCTGTGGTTTAACAAGGAGCAATTGCTCAACAAACATGAAAATTATGATTTCTTGTTAACATTTAATCTTGTTATTCAAAAATTCAATAAAAACTTTTGTAAATGCTCAAAATTTCCAGTCAATACACATCCCATGAGATATGGTTGGTAGCAAGAAGCAGCTTGTCAAAGACCATCTTTAAAGAGGAGAAATTATTTTTGAAAGAAAATTATGAATTCATAATATTAGTTTAGTGATGTTAAGGTTCTAGGGTTGAACATACTTTCTGCATTAGTAGCCATTCTTTTTCATATTCTTTCTGTCTGGACTTTGTTGTTTTTAAATGCCAGGAAAAAACAGTAATGTGGTGATTATTGAGGCACTTGGAATTAAAAATAATTGTACAGGTAGTTTTCTAACAAGATTTAGAAAATATTAAGGTGAGTTCTTTTCCTTTATTTTATTATTTCCAACAGTATTCAGTGTCTTTTTTCTATAGTTCAGCAACATAGCAGATACACAGCAATTTTCATACAAAAAAATGAAATATTTTTTCTGGAGAAAATAGCTCTTTTGTCAAATTCAAGTGAACTCATTTAAAAACATGAAAATTACTGAATGATAAGTAAAAACTGACATATAAAAATGAGAGCATGTCGAATAATGACATGATTGAAATTATTTTCATCCCTTGTTACTCTTGCACCACACTATAGAGAATATCTATTCAACTTTCTTAAAATATAGTGCAGAGATAGACTGCAAAAGACATAATGGAAACACATTTAAAAAATCATGCAGAAAAATGTAAGGGTAAGCTTGGAAAGTAGGTTTGGAGTGTGATATAAATATGGGCATGCATGATTCTCTTATTTTAGAAATAAAGATATTTCTCTGAGTGTGCTTACACTTACCCAGAGCATATAATCAGATAGTGAGTCTAGTAAACATACATTGAGTCTACATATCCCAAAAGTTGGCTTGATAGGGAAATTCTGAGCAAGAATTAAAAGTTATATTATCTTAGGAGATATTCAAGACAACTACTTCTGGAACAAATGGACTAGACATAGTTTCACCTATTTCTATTGCTAATTTCAGCTACAAGTAAAATATCAGAGGATTCTGAAAGTTAAAGAAGAAGCAAGACTATTATTAATGAAGTCTCATCAATAGTGGATTTATCAAGCAGAATGTGTCTACCTCTAATAAGCATACCAGTCCAGGTCAGACTATGTAATGGTTCCTGGAACAGCAATTGTCATCTCCCTAACACCAAGTAAAATTAACTGAGCCTTATACAATCATCCTTAGAAACATATGGAAAAACATTTTTGAAAACAGTCTAGACACAACTTAACAAATAATCCTTGAACACAAGGAAAAACACAATGAGACTTTGGGACCAATGGAAAGACACAGTGGTGAGCTCCCTGAGGTTTCATTTTCGGAATTTTCTTTGACCCTCACTATTCTATTTTGTTTCTGGAGAAGTCAAAAACCAAGAAAATATTAATGGTTGTGAAAATAAATGAAAACAAAGTTAAATTAACAAAGTTAAATCCTATTTCATATGCAAAAGAAGTATTTTTGCAAAATTTTAAAAATGTTTAGAAAAACAAAGGGATTTGGGAGGGTGGGTCTTTGGAGTGTGGGGAGAATCTTAAAGTGATGCCATTCCTAGTGCCTCTTAACCAATCAAGCCAGAAATTTCATGGTAGGGTCAGAGGAGATAGCCCTACTGCTCATGTCCTACTGTGCCAAGAACCATCAGGACCATTCAATCATACAAACATGTGCCCTAGTCTCTGTCCTATCTCCTCTAGCCCTGAAAAAAATACTTTTAGTTAAATGAAAGGAAAAAAAGACATTTCTCCTTCAACCCTACTCTGCCCAGTAAGAATCCAGAATCACAGGGGAAGCTGGACAGCCAACTTCAGGCTTTCCTCTCCTCCCTGGGTGGTCTCAGAGGAGATCCAGATGAGAGTAAGACATTTCATCACTGCCTAGAAATGGGAGAACACTTCCATCCTCTTCCTATCCATGAGGCCACCCAATGAACAATAACAAGGTCATCCTAGTGCTCCAAGTTAGAGCAATAGTCTAAAATCTGAACTCTCACCCATTTCCTTAATCAGGAGAAATGAGGAGCACTATCCTCTGCTGTAGACAGATGTCTTTGGGGAAACTGGACTTCATTCCCTTTCAAGCAGTAAGAAAGTAATGTTTCTCACATTCATTAGCGCAAAATTAGAGAATGCTGACACATTTAAATAAGGTCCAGTCTTGTAACATAATAACCAAAACACCCATTTTTCCATGAAAATCACACAACCAACAAAGAACCTAGAAAATTTCAATGTGACTACAAAACAATCATCGAGGTACACATAAACGAGGCTGACTCATAGAGTTTAGAAATATTGAATGAGGGCTGGAATGGTATCACAGTGGTAAGGTATTTTACCCAGGATAGGTTCCTTGTTCGATCCACGGCTTTCCATATGATCCCTGGAGCCAGGAGCAATTTCTGATCTCAAAGCCAGGAATAACCCCTGAGCACCACAGGGTGTGGCTCAAAAAAAAGGAAAAAAGAAATATTGAATAATGATTTTAAAGAAGCAGTTGTCTCAAAAACAAAGCCAGCACCTATAGAATAAACTTGAAATAAAACATCACATAGAAATTTCATTTTAAAAAATAAAAGAATAAGACCTTTTTTTTTCCAGATACTAAATTAAAGAAACAAAAAATACACTTAGGAGTATCTTTTACAAGAAAAAAAAGAAAAGCATCAATCATCAAAGAGCTTAAACAATTATGATCATGTTTAAAATAAATACTTTAAAAACAAAATAAAAATATCAGCATGGGCTTAGATATAAAAGGAATAATAAAACAGAAATTTTAGGATAGAAAAACACAACCTTAAAAATAATAATAGTTTATGTGTGGTCTCAACAACAAAATAGAGAAGGCAGAGTGAAAAAAACCAATGAATATAAAGACAAAACAAAATTTCCCTATTTGAAAAGAAAGCAGATGAATTTTGTGAAGGAAAAAAGTCAGAACACAATTTTTAGCACCTGTGGAGTAATTTCAAAAATATTCTGGAATTTTAAGAAAGAAGGCAAAAGAGAATTAATTGGTCTGAAAAGAGTTCTCAGAGAAAGAATCAGAAGACATGAATACTACTAGTAACTTAGGCCCATCAACTTCTGCTCTTCCCATTCCATCCCCTCATTGGAAAGTAAAGTTTCAGTACTGGAGTAATAGCACATGCATAGGGAATTGCTTTGCATGCAACTGACCTTGGATTGGATCTCTGGCACCCCAAAAAGTCACCTGAGCCCCACCAAGAACAATGCCTGAGCACAGAACCAGGATCTGAGCTCCAGAAGGGGTGGCTCAATAAACAAACAAAAGATTAGCATTTGGCCTGATGAATTATAAAAAGACTATCTCCTACCTCAAATTCATGTTCCTGCTTCCCAACACAATTCAAGATAAATATCACAACACATATTACATGACACACATGTATAAATTAAAAACTATTTTTTTCCTCATCTTGAAAAAATCCATTTCAATTCTGATCTCTTTCTATCATTTGAATGTGAGACATTCTCTAAAAATCTAGAAAAGGGCTGTCATGGGACCATATCTCCCCAAAACATGAATCTAGACTGTAGTATTCTGAGCAAAGGAACAAGTATAATAAATCTGATCTTGGAATTTCTGTCCTAGAATACTAAAGAAATCCACTGAAGTCCTACTATGCTGCTTCTAGGAGCAAAGATTCCTGGCAAAGCAACTACAAGTAATATACTTTAAACTGAGCACCATCTACAAAGTTTATTTTAAAAACATTTAAAATGGACACCACCTACTAAGTTTTCTTTTAGGTGGATAATGGAATTTGAAATGGAAAGATCGAAAAGAAAATGGAATTATTGTATTTGAAATTTTGCAGTAAGTTCTTCTGTGGTAATGTTGATTTTAACAAGATTAGCTTTAAAGATAGGGGGAAGGTGAAATTGGAGACTTATAGCAATGAGGAAGGAAAGAAATGAAGTCTTGGATCAAAGAAAAGACCTACTAAAAAGAGGGAACTGAGGTCAAGAAAGAAGTGTCAAAGAGCAGTCCTGTGGAGCAGAAATGACTGCTAGACTTGAGGAACAGTGATTCATTATTCTAATTTTCTGACTTGTGTTGTAGTTCTTTGCCATTATTATTAAGCCTTCACAATAAAGTACGTTCTCCCTCCCTCCTAAGAGAGACTCAGTAGGCTTGAATGAACTCTATAGGCAGGGCACAATGAAAGTGAGATGGGCAATCAACCTTAGAACAAATGACAGACAGAACATTTGAGCCAAATAGCAACTGTTATTATTTTTCTTCAATGCCTTATTAAAGGAAATCAAGGGAAAGTATCAGAATGACTGTTCTCTTTACTGGACTTGTAATGCAGGAGCATGACTATTAAAATTGCATTTGAAAGGATAGAATAACACTAGAAGGACTTGGAGATGCTTTGATGCTTTGGGAATACTCCATTTATTCATTATTCTTCAAGCTCTTCTTCACCATTCTGAAATCCTCTATCTGAAAGCAGTGGATTTCTTAAACATTTTAGGTCTATACAATATGTATACATATCAATTACTTACTGATAATAATCATAAGTTTTATTTTATACTATGTTTTCAATTTACATGACCCCCATATAAGATTCCAGATTGTAAGGTAACACTTTCCCCAATGCCCTTTTGAGATGTTAATACCACCTGGATGATCAGACCAGCCCACACCTGGGATGTGGCAAGTTGTTTTTTTTTATAATTTTTATTTTGATCCTAGTGGCTTACATATTGTTGACAATAATATTTTAGGTTCATATTAACATAATATCAGGGGGATTCCCATCACCAAATTATCCTCCCTACACCTCCCTTCCCATCCTACCTCCCATATTCTCCTCCCTCACTCCCGGGGCTGCTAGAATATGTGGTCCCCTCTGAGCCTAGCTTACTACTTAGTGGTCCTACACCTGTTTTGGTCTTAGTACCTCCCTTGTTTCCTCCTCTAATTGGGAGACTGGACTAAATAGTTCAAGTTATGCGGTTTTGTTTGAAGAAGAGAAAAATGATAAACTGGGGTAAAAATCAAATACACCGAAAATGGGCGGAGTCCTTCTAGAGGCTCTCATCATGGGTTTGAGAGACGAAGGGGAGATAGAAGGTGAAACACCCCAACAGTACAGACAAGTTGTTTTAAATAAAGAATAAAAGGTGCTGGTTTGGGGGAGGTGAGGAGAAAGCAAGGGAGACAGAGATGCTGAGAGAAAGACTTGAGTTAGGCAGACATGGCTCAGAGACTGATGATGGAGAAAAGCCATGAAAGAATAAAAAGCAAGCTGACTCCAATAAAACTTTAACTGACTACTTGTAAATTATTTCTCTGCCTCTGTCACTACCCTTCTTCGTCAGACCCATCAACCTGAGGTGTTAGAAACATAGTGCCTCGGGTGCCCTCACCCAACACGTGGACTTTATATTTTATATTTTTTATATTTTTTATATTTTTATTTTACACAAGCCCATAACTTAAGAAGTTATGACTAAGTGTACCTTCCATTTGCTATTAGAAAAATTACCAAGTAATAATGGATGAGCTTTTCCTTGAGTTTGTACATTGTTCCCATCTTCAATTCCATGTCAACAATAAGAACAATACCAGCATTGCATAAAACTTAGATATCAAAGAGAGCAAAGAAAGTATAAACATCAAACAAATTAAAAATACTACTCTTGTTACTTTCGGCTGAGCCTAATCATCAGCAAAAAAATCTGAATGCAGGCTATTAGGAATATTATATAAGGTTCTGAAACCTTCTGTAGAAAAACCTTTCTGTAGAAACCGGGAGAAGATAAATACAGATTATAATCACACTCATATTTTATATAGCAGAGACTTAAAGGGGGACTTACACTTGAATGCAAGAGGTTTCATTGAGAAAAGGTTTATTTGGGAAGCTATCTTTGGAAGTAGGAGTGACGGAAAGAGATTAGAATAGGAAACGAGAATGTGTGTGTATCATCATAAAATAGCGTTTTATTCTGCTAGTTCCTCTGAAAAACAGAACCTAAAACCTGGTAAAACATTCCTCAAATAATAGGAACTGAAACACTTTTCCAAGGACTTCCATCATCCTTGATTGAGGATTTCTCCCAGGGAGAATAATCACTACCACTTCCTATCTACATTTTCTCAAGCCAATATGCTTGAAAACAAGACAGAACTGCGAGTAGGGGAGGAGTCTAAACTCCCTAGGAATATCCCCTCATCTATTACTGCAATTAAACATGGCCAGAAAAGAAGAAATATAGATTCCCAAAATCATCTGCTAAAACTCAATGCCCAAAACTGTCACCCAAGTTCATGCATTGTCCTTTTCAATTTCCACAACACATTTGCTAATGGCAACACAAAAGCAGAATTCAGTCTTCCTGTTTGCTCAAAAGAGAAGCTTTTCCTCTTCAATTTGTCTCCTCTTCAAAACTTAATCTTCAAAAAAAAAATCAAACAAGCCAATTAATTAAATTGTTAATGACTGGAGTTAAATGATAAATAACATCTGCCACTTCCCAGGGTATGATTCTTTGATAGAAAGAAACACAAAAAGTGATCATTACTAACAATATGGTGAACACAATGAAAAACTACAACTGGGTCATAGGAATTTAAACAAAATCAGAAAGGGAAGCTTAATCCAGACTGGGAGAGGGGTTGTAGTCAGTGAAGGATAGATATTAGATATATGGAGGAATAGCTTTAAAAAGAATGTGAAAAATAAAAATAAAACTATCAATAAACCTTGTACTTTTCCTTATTTGTCTCTACCAATGTTTGTATGTAAAAATAATGTCCTAAGCTACAACTAACAAAATAGATGAGAGACATATGAAGAAAACTATAAATCACTACTAAAAGAAATTAAAGAAGACACAAGGAAATGGAAACACATTTCCTTTTCATGGACTAGCAGGATTGATATTTCCAAAATGACCAGACTTATTTAAAACACTATAGAGATTCAATGCACCACGTTTTAAAATAATGCTAATGAACGGGCTTGATGTACACAGCACTCAAGTTCCATACCCTCCACCAATGTGTCCTTTTCCTCCCCAATTGTCTTCTTTTACCCTCTCCCTCCCCATCCCTCTGGCATAATAAGGTCATTTCTGGAGAAAAGTGAAAAGGTTCTTCTGCCTTTTATTTCTTTAGTAGGTTTTTTTAATCTCATAAATGAAATATCATAGACAGTTGTTCAACTGTCTATTGCCTGCCCCCATTGCCTGTTGTGCCTCAGTTCAACTTTGGAGGGCATGCTTTGATATTGGAGATCCGGTCTGTTCTAAGTCTACCCCCCCCCCACAGGTCCTGAACATCCAGAAACGTGTGATAACAACTGGGCAACATATGGGAATTGCCAAGAACTGGTGACATTGACCCCAAGAAGCCACTAAGACTTCTTGACCTTGGAGTAAAGATGCCTAGGGACGTGTGATTTTTTTTACCCCTCCCAACGAGTGCTTTTCTTAATGGAATTATTGAATTGTGTGTGGAGACCCTCATTAAGAGAAAATTTGCGAATAATTGTCTTATCTCACAATGGAGACATTATGTCATTTTCCGAAGGTTTATTAAGTTGTATATTGCTAGTTAAGCTTTCTACTATTGGCTTTGTTTGTAGATCTTATGTGACTTTTATGATAATTTTATATCTAATTTGGTATATTCTTACTGGGAAGTCAGAAATAAAATAATAGGGGTGGTGCACAGCTGTGTAAGGAGCTCCAAGTTTTCTGACCTTGAGGATCTGTGGAGCTGGGCTGATTATCTCATATGGGTAAATTGGATTTGTGGGGACCCTCTGAAGGACCCCAGTGTGATAAGTTGTAAGGCCAATATTCTCTGAGTTTCCCTGCTCCTTGGGTTTCTCTTTTCAGTGTTAGATGAATCCATGATATTGGCCCCTTGCATAGACATGGCAGAAAGCTCTGGATGTAGCCATGGGATTCCAAGACTTTTGGGAGTATAGAGACAAGAAGGAAGGCAGCCTGACCAGGCTCTAAAAGTAAACCATCCCTGGAGATGTCATCTACAAACTTGGCTTACCTCGCGTTAGTTAGTATCTGGGATCTCTGCAAAGCTTTTTTTTTTTTTTAATTTAAGCTTTGTTGATTGGTTGGTTGATTGATTTTGGGGCCACACCTACCGGTGCTCAGGGGTTACTCCTTGCTCTATACTCAGAAATCGCCCCTGGCAGGCCGGGGGCCCATATGGGATTCCAGGAATTGAACCAGGTCCCTCCTACGCTGACTACATGCAAGGCAAATTCCCTACTGCTGTGCTATCTCTCCAGTCCCTCTGCAAAGTTTAGTGGGAAAATTTGAAGCTTGGCGAAGGCACAGTGACAATTGTATGGTGGGTCTATGTGTGCAGCCCCCAGTGTTTAATAGGATGGGACATTTTACCTGCCACCCCCCACGGAAGGGCTCAGTACAATTAGCTGCAAGACCAGTATGTCCATGATTTTTTCCTGCTAATTGTGCCCCTTATTTAAGAGTTAGATAAGTCTATAGAGACACATGGAATTATATCAAACTAAAATATTTCTTTACTGTAAAATAATTAGAATGAAGAGTCATTCTACTTTTCATTAGCTCACTATATATCTGATGAACAGCTACTATCAAAGATATGAAAAGCATAAAACTCAATGGAGGGGCCGGGCGGTGGCGCTAAAGGTAAGGTGCGCCTGCCTTGCCTGCGCTAGCCTTGGACAGACCGCGGTTCGATCCCCCGGTGTCCCATATGGTCCCCCAAGCCAGGAGCAACTTCTGAGCGCATAGCCAGGAGTAACCCCTGAGTGTTACCAGGTGTGGCCCAAAAAACAAAAATAACAACAACAACAACAACAAAAAACTCAATGGAAAAAAAAGGCTACCCTATTCTTATAAGTAGAAAGAAGTGCTGAACAGACACTTATCCAAAGAACATTTATAGATGCCCGATAGGCATGTTTAAAAATACCTATCACCAATTATAAGGGAATTTCAAATCAAAATTATACTTCACACCATTCAAAATCACCTATATCAAAAAGGATAGGTGATGCTGTAGCAAAAATACAGTGGATAGGGTGTTTGCCTTGTATGTAGTTAACCTGAGTTTGATCTCCATACCCCATATGGTTCCCCAGGAAATGAAAGGAATAATTCCTGAGCACAAAGCCAGGAGTAGTAATCCCTGAACATTACTGAGTGTGGCCCCAAGAAAGCAAAAACCAACACAAAGAGAATAGGTAAGTGCCAATGGGGATGTGAAAGAAAAGGAAATTTCATTTACTTTTATAAATGTTAACTGTCTCAACCTCTATGAAAAATATATGGAGAGTTTTCCAATAATTAAAAACTAAAATTACCATATGAATGATTCAGTGGTGCTATGACTTGATATCTGTCAAACAAATATAAAGACACTAAAATATATAAACACCATTATTTACTGCAGTGATTTTATAATAAATACTTTCTGGAAATAACCCAAGGTGCTCAATAGAAAATGAATAGATATGGTAAAAAAAAAATCATGGTACATGATGGAACATTACTTAGTGATAATGAAAAATAAAACCAGGTTTTCTACTACAATACATATAAAACTGGAAGGGGTTTTACTAAACAAAATATGTAAGAAGGAGAACAAATACTGTTTAGTGGTATAGTGTGTAGTGGTCTATAAAGAAGTAAAGTAATAGTTGATATCTAATGAAAAGAAAGTCATAGACTTGGGCCAAAGGATTGAGGTTATCAAAGACAAGAGTAGAATGGGCTGAAGGGTTCCAATGAACAGTGGTGATGTATAATGGCACTTTGATTATAGGTGTAGTCTAGTGACTTTGCACCACTACAGCAATAAAACATTACACTATTGTAAAACAATGTTACCTTACTAAAAATATTAAAAATTACTTTGTTGCCAAGAAATAAAAAGCCTTCAGCAAATCATAGTTTTCTCTTCTTAAAGAGAAAATCATGATGCTTAAATCATTATTTAATGCTTAAATAAAGATTTTTTTAAAAAAGTTGAGTTTTGTTTCTGTTTCTGTGCCTGCCATCTATTATGAGTGCTGAAGTTTGGGGGACTGGCAAATGGGGCCAGAGCGATAGGGCGTTTGCCTGGCACGCGACTGACCCAGGACGGATTTCGATTCGATCCCCAGCGTCCCATATGATCTGAGGCAGGAGCCATTTCTGAGCGCATAGCCAGGAGTAACCCCTGAGCGTCACCGAGGGTGGCCCAAAAACCAAAAGAAAAAAAAAATAGAACAAAACAAAACAAAAAAAAAAAAACTAAAGTCATATTTAACGTTTCTTTTTCTTCTAAATCCTTAATTATATAAACACATGCAAAGAATTTCTGAATACTGATGTAATCTTACACTTTATTGTATAGTTTACTATTTCTGTAAGATTTTTTTGATGCTTTATTGTTTCCTAGGTATAATAGAATGTCATCTACAAATAATAATAGTTTTTACTTCTTTGACAATTTAGATCCCGTTAATAATTCTTTCCTGACTGATGGCTATGATTAAGACTTGCAATAAAATATTGGATAATAATGTTGAAAGTGAACATTCTTATCTTATGCCTGAAATAGAGAAATCCTTTCAGTTTTATGCCATTGATACTCACTTTATCTGTAAGTTTTTGATATACAGACTTTTCTATATTGAGATTTTATTCTATCCCTATTTAGTCAAGAGTTTTATCATAAATGGATATTGGATCTTGTTGAATGCTTTCTCTTTTTCTACTAAAATAATAATATGATTTAATCTATACTTATTTTAATATGGCATATTATATTAATGGGTTATGTATATTGAACCATCCTGACATCCTTAGAAGAAATTCCACTTGATTATAGTACATAATCTTCATAATTATTAAATTCAGATTGATGATATTTTGTTAGAATTTGCATCTATGTTTAACAGGATATTGGCTTTAATTTTTTATAATTATGTCTATCTGCTTTGGTAACTGGATGATATTTTCTCATAGAAATTGTTTGGAAGATGGGACCAGAGTGGTAGTACAGCAGGTAAAGGGCTTGCCTTGCACACAGCTAACTCGCCTTGGATCCCATGTACCTAAACTCCCCTAAATTCATCAGAAGTGATCCCTGAACACCAACCTAGAATTAAAGCTTAAGCACCAACCATCAAGTGTAGACCCCTCCAAAGGTGGGGGGGGGGAGATAAACTACTTGGAAGAATTTCTGTTTGCTTCACTTTCTCAAAGATACTAGAATTGGGTCATCTTTGAACGTTTGTTAGAATTTACTATATACCCATATACATCCAGCCTTTTTTTTTTGAAAGAGGACAATTTTTGTTACTGTTTTATTATCCATGTTCTCAGACACCCTGCTCCAGCATGCCAGCATAACAAGTCTGTTTTTAATTTTGTTTGTAAATCATGGGTCTCATGATTTTACTGTTATTAACTCTGGTTTGGATATTTAGTTTTGTCCTTTCTTAGCACCACCAATGCCTCCATACTTTTATATTTGTATTTTTTCTCCTCCACTCATTTTTTCCTTTTCTTCACTGTACTCTGGGGCCTAGAGTGTTCCGACAAACACATTTAAACCATTTCTTTTCTTCACGCAATTATTCTAAATAACATGCATAAGTGTGGCATTCTGAAATATTGCTAAATTTATATGAAGTAATAAAATTCCAAGGTTTTATTATTTATTATGCAATTTTGAGGGGGAAATGAGATGGGAGACATTTATGTCCCTAATTTTAAATCACAGTATAAGACAGTTATAGTAATTAAAACTGCATAGTGTTGGACTAATGGAATAGAATTGAACAGTCAGAAATAAACTCTCCGATTTACTATACAGTTCTTCTATGACAAAGTTGTTAGTTTCATGAAGTGGAGCAAGTAAAACCCCTTCAGCAACAAAGAGCTGAGAAAATGGAATATCCACACACAAAACAACTATGGACCCCTATCTCACACCATACAGTAAGATTGATTCAAAATTAATTAAATGTCTCTATGCTTAGTCCCAAGTCTATAAAATACACTTGAGTAAAAAACTTAGGCAGAAATTTCTATAGTATTAATTTTTAGAGGCAGCATCAATGACTCACTGTCGATTAGCTAAGAAAACAGAAACAAAATAATAGCAAATAGAATTCTATCAAACTATACTGAGCTATGGAAAAAAGACTAAAATTAAGACACCTTTGAATAGGAGAAAATATTATTTGACCATATATCTGACAATGGACTAAATTCAAGATTTTATAGCATTTAAATACTTAACAGCAAAAAAATGTAATATCATAGATTTATGATAATTTAATATGTACATATGATTACATAATTACATTATGATAATGTAATATGATATTACATTTGTAAAATTCTTTTAAGCAATAATTCAATTGTAATAACGAAAATAAATAAAATAAAAATATAAATAACAATTTAATGTTTGTGATCAAACCTTCTCATTTAGTTTAGGGAAAAAAACATAGCTATAGACATTGTAAATTACCCTGCAGTATATATGCTGTCTTTAATATTTACCTGAAACCATCTATTTTGCACTTTTTAGGACAAATTTTGTTTGAAGTATCTATATGCTCGTTAATCTACAACATATTCTTTCTCCTTATCGAATTATATCTCTATGAATGTATTTGTATGTTTCTCTTTTTCTTTCTCATACACCCACATACATGCAAACACCCCACAATATTCTTGAGTCCTCTGGTCAATGATGCATAAAACATTTCTTTTGTCACTTCCCTTTTTCACATTTTAGAAAAGGGCTATTATGGTATCTGTTTCTACATGACAATGTTAGTGGAAATTCAAAGTAAATTTCCAGGTGGCCATCTATAATTTACACTTTAAGTATTTAAGTATCAAGTAAATTGAAACATATGTTAATTTTATATCTAACACCTTCATTACATGGTGAATCTCATTACAATGGGATTCATGTATGTAAAAAGTCGCACTTGAACTGTTCCATCAGTTGTATTATTTATAAATTTTCTTGTGAAGCTATTGAAGAAAAAAAGTGTAATCTCAACTTGCTGACCCAAAATAAAATTCATTTTTCCAATGAATTTGAAAAATTTACAGAACTGTCTCATATTTGTTTTCAAGGTAATAAGACTTTATGACATCAAAATGACATTCAGGGGAAAAGTAATTGCCAGGAGGAACTGATTTTTTTTTTTCAGAATTTTTCTGGTTTCTCCCATTTCTCTTTAGAAAATTACTGAAGTGAAAAAAATTTCAAATAAAGAAATTTCCCTCTGTGTCAGAAAAAAAGAAACATTAAGTGCTGCTGAGAGATAAACCCTATGCTGTTACCAATTATTCTTTAGTGAGTTTCCTCCCTATGTAGAAATTGGCATACTTCTATGGGAATACAAGTTTTAAATGCCCTATGAAGACGACATGCATACTACTTTCTCTCTTATACTATGCAATTCTGTTGAACACAAAAAAAAGAAAGAAAAAAGAAAAAAAAAACTATTTCTGACAAGTAATTTTCCTTTACATGTCCATAAATCTAATTGCAAAAAAGAGAAAACATGCTTTTTTGTATATTTGTGATTTTTCTGAAAATCTGAGGTTGCTTTAATTTTTATAAGGAAAAGGACTGGATCTTTGAAAAGCACTGTGTATAACAAAAAAAAATGGTGTGAAGAAAGGGGTCAGGTATACAGAAAAATGCAACTGAAATATTTTCATTTATTCTTGTAAAAAAACTTAATATAAGCCCATTTTTTCATAATTATTTAAAGACTATGTGATCAATTAATATTTTAATTTAATTTAAAATAATTATAAAAGTATTAATAGTTGAGTATTAGGCATTTAATATTTTAACACCAATCGCATGACCACAATGTAAGAAATCAAAAGAGCTATCTGTATCTTATATCTCACACAAAACTCAACTCTCAGCAATGGTCCACTGAGCACAGCCAGGAGTGATTCCTGAGTACAGATACAGATATAAGCTCTAGTCACAAGTGACCCAAAAACAAACAAAAAAAGTCAATTCAAAGACTTTGAGATTCAACCAGAAACTATAAAGTACAATGAGGAAAATACAAATAGAATGCTCTGAGATTTGGATATCAAAGGCATCTACAATGATCTGATACCACTGGCAAAGGCAACAACATTAAAAATAAGGAGCCAGAGTACAAAGGGTTGGGCCCTTGCCTTGCATGTGGTTGATCTGGGTTCGTTTGACCCCCAGCACACCATATGGCCTCTCTAGTCCACCAGGAGTGAGTCTTGGGTGCAGTGCCGGGAATAATCCCCTGAGCACTGCCAGATGTGACTCAAAAACAAACAAAAAAAAAAAAAAACTAAAAGAAATAAATGGGACTACATCAAAAGGTTTATGCATGGCAAAAGAAACAGGCTAAAGCTAAAGACAGTTAACTAAATAGAAAACAATAATAATTGAGTTTAACAATCAGATAAAGGCTTGATATCCAGTATGTATTAAATGCCTGTTCAACCAAAAAGAACAATCTCAGGTGAATCACTGAAAATGGTAAAAATAACAACAACAACAACAAAAACAAGGCTGTGCCTATGTTCTTCTGAGCCTTTAATTTTAAAGTCTCAATCACGAAAGATACCTAAACTTACTTGGCCTACTGTTTGTCCCTTTTTTGAAATGAAATCACTCAGCATCTCTTCTACTTTTTCTTTTTTTTTTATTTTTAATATAAATTCTTTATTTAAGCACCATGATTACAAACATGATTGTATGGGCCAGATCGGTGGCTCAGGCCATAAGTCATCTGCCTTGCGTGTGCTAGCCGCAGTTCGACAACCCGCCTCCCCACCGTGTCCCATATGGTTCCCTAAGCCAAGAGCCATTTCTGAGCGCATAGTCAGGAATAATCCCTGAACGTCACCAGGTGTAACCAAAAGACAAACACAAAAACTAAAAAAGAAACAACATGATTGTAGTTGGGTTTCAGTCATAAACAGAATACCCCTTCACCAGTGCACCAATGCCCCCCTCCCACCTTCCCATCCCCTTCCTGTATTTGAGACAGGCATTTTACTACAGTTACTCTTTTTTTTTTTTTAAGTTTAGTAAGCTGCTGGGTTTTTTTCTTTTTTAAAGGATACATGTTAAAAAAAGAATACAGTAGTGATAGTATTTGCCGTTGTTTGCATAGGCCCAGCAAAATATGGAGGGAAAGTCGGGGGAGAAGCCTTGACCTAAATACAAGGAGACCTCACCCCTGATGTTTTTCGGCATAAGACCAACTCCGGGCTCCAGGCATACCAGGCTGCCCAACTCCTGGGTCATTCTCCATGGTCCTGGTAAAACATTTTCGCACATTAGCTGTTTTTGGTGTCAGGTTCCTGTAGTTAAAGATTCTGGTTTCTGTGCATTTCCTTCATCAAAGTCAGGCTGATGTGGAGCATCCTCTAGTTTCACCTCACCATTAGATGCGGAGAGCCCTACCCTGCAAGCAGGTTGTTGCTGTTGTTAAGTCATCCGGGTGGTAAGAGAACACTCTTTGGAGTAATTAAATGCCAGAGCAGTGATAGGGTCTTCCCTGGTAGAGGTTTGCTTCCTAGTAATGTTATAGAGTCTATATGGTATAGACAATTGTGTCTATAGGTGGTATCCATGGATCAGGGGTATGAGCTATGCCCATTCTTCTGAGGCCTGAGCCAAGTCATTATGCCAATGTTCAGGGTATAAGGCCTAACTTCATCACAAAATTTTTGTTCCTATCTCTATTAGATAAGAACTTGTTTGCATATGTAATATTTTCCCATTTTAATGTGCCTATGCAAAAGAGGAACAATGCCACAAGGTATTATTGGTGCATCTGGGGGCCGAGGAAACAAGTCCAACAATCCCCGTAACTTGATTCTAATATGAACTCTAAACAGAGACTCTTCCACCAGAATTCCTTATTGAACAGATCCCAAAGGGGTGGGGGAAACATTGGGTAAAATTGTCACTATATAAGAGGATATTCAAAAAGAGTTATAGAAGTTAAGGGAAGACATCTACAAATGAGACATCATACAAAAGAGATATACATGTCCCTTTTATGTCTTTAGAAATAGTCGGGGGAGGGCCCGGAGAGATAGCACAGCGGTGTTTGCCTTGCAAGCAGCCGATCCAGGACCTAAGGTGGTTGGTTCGAATCCCGGTGTCCCATATGGTTCCCCGTGACTGTCAGGATCTATTTCTGAGCAGACAGCCAGGAGTAACCCCTGAGCACCGCCGGGTGTGGCCCAAAAACCAAAAAAAGAAAAAAAAAAAAAAAAAAAAGAAATAGTCGGGGGAAGGGTGTTGAATCTGGGACACCATGTTGGTCTGTGATTTGGCCATTTGGAGTCTGCAAAACGACTCACAGCAGTCCCATATCAGGAAATATCTTTGAGTGGAGGCTTCTCAGAAACCGAGTTTGGTAGCAAGCACAGGTACACAGTGAAGGAAGGTGTAAGATAGGAGACCACTGAGAGTAAATTAATAGGAACAAAGAATTTGTTTCTTCTCAGGTTGAGAGTCTTATTTTTTCATTTTGGGAGCTGGTTGGCAGCTGGTTTGAGTGAGGATAATGATCTGCTTCATGAAGAGCCAAGAACTGAGGGTAAAAATGGCTAAATATGGTGGTGGGGATGAGAGTAAAGGACTAGAAATATAAGGTGATGAGCCAAGGGGGAAAGGAAAGTATACAACATAGACATTCTGTATATTGTAAATATAGATCAAAACCTATGCTATCCTATTAAACTATCTGTACTTTAGGAGCGGTTTGAGAAAGAACACTGGTGGGAAGGAAAGTTGCCAGCGACTTCCCCAATACAGCCCCTCTTTTGCAGGGTGGGGATTGGGGAAAGCCTGGGGTTCCCTTTAAAGTTCTCCCCAGCACCTACCTCACTGGCTCCCTAGGTGGGGGCCCAGGGATAGCCTTGGAGTCTAGGAGGAGAGAGAGGGAAGGCTGTTGGGGGGAGCCTGATCCTCCCCTAAGCTTGGCACAAAGGCCTTTGGCATGGAGCCTTGCTATTCCCCATGCTGCAATTCTACTCTTTCTAAACAAGCAGCTGAAACCACTCAGGTAATTGCTTCTGCTTACTAACAGTCCCTTGGATTAATCAAAAATGCCTATACTAGATGGAATGGCCCCACTTTTGGAAACACAGCATCTCAAAATTAGTAACTTTAGTCTTACCAGCAGACTATACATCCACCCAGTTAGAAGTTAGAGTGGTCCACTTTCTTAAATCTAGGGAAACGTTCCTTCCAAGTCCTACCTCTTCATCCGAATTCCTAGTATTTCTAATATTGTAGTAGATTCAAAGATCCAAAATATGTATCCCAATAGTGCTCCCTCCGTGAAACCTACTATCTCTAAAGTATAAAACCCACATCCAATTCTTGCAAATGACTCTTGGAATAAGGGCCTGGTAAGAATAAATGAGAAAAACTTAGCTAGTAATTATAACTTCATCACATGATACACTGGTGACACTTGCCAGTGCTTTATGAAATAGTTGCATATAGCATGTATAAGTTTATAGAATAAAGAGATATGAGTAAATAAGTGAAAGCAATTGAAAACATACCCAGAAAAGCTGACATCAAGACCTGCAAATAAATCATTGAAAGAATATTCCTTTAGAATTGCTACAGTATAAATTACTGGAGTTTTTTCGGCTGTGATTCGCCTATTTGTTCCATATCTCTCAGCTTGCAAAATTCTTTCAACTTTTTTTTCAGGCTTTATATTTATTATATTTTCTGATCAAAATTCCCCTTTGACCTGTGATAGAAAAAAAAACTGACATCAAGACTATACTTTCAGGGATCATTTCTATAGTATGTGATAGAGAAGTTTCTCTGATTGTGTAGAGAACCCAAAGCCACAAGGAGGAGCCAGAAAAAAAACTGACATGCAAAAATAAATATTTCCACAGCACCACAATGATGCAACTGTTAAATTCAAATTAGAATTTCAATATCCTGACATATAGTCCCAAATAGTGTCATAATTATTATTTAATCACCACCAAGTGCCTTTCCTGACCTTGTCCAGAATAGTCTTAGTCATTTATCAACCAGATAATATGCAATCAAAGTTATGTTCTTTCTGAGACTGAACCTTCATAATACTAGAAATAAAGAAAATAATTTACTCAAATCAATAAAATATTGTTTCCTTCTTATATATATTTATATCAAAGAAGTTCTTGCTTATTAAGTCTACAAATTATTTGAGATTGAATTTATATTTTTTCAAATTAACAAAATAAAAGTCAAGAAAATATTTGCTCAATACCACCCAAAAAATACTTGTTTAACATAAAACTTGCCACCCAGGGATGTTTTCTAATTAATTGCACAAACCAGATTGCAGTGTATTTTAATGAAAGTAATTATATTCAGAATTAATTGCATTTTCAAAATTGTGAGTCATGAGATGTTTGTTAAATATCCAATTTTAATGTTCCAGAAAAAAATCCTATTTATTTCTTAACCAGAGTTATGGAAAAACAGATTAAATGATATTAAGTTCCATCACCAAATAATTAAAAAAAAGGAAAAACATTTACTCACTATATTTTTGGTCCTTAATATTTAATATTTTAATCTTATATTTTAATTATTTCTCTTATAGCAGGAAATACATTTTATTTGACAGTAAAAATATTCCCATGTAAGTCTGATTCCATTTTAAAGTAAAAACTAGAGCTACTGCTACAACAGTATTTTTGTTTGTTGGTTTGTTTGTTTGTTTGTTTTGGGGTCACACCTGGCACCACTCAGAGGTTACTCCTGGCTATTTGCTCAGAAATCGCTCCTGGCAGGCTCAGGGGACCATATGGGATGCTGGGATTCGAACCACCATTGTCCTTCTGCATGCAAGGCAAATGCCTTATCTTCATGCTATCTCTCCAGCCCCAAAAGTAATTATTTTAAATGTTGACTTAGTACCTAATTTTTGAGTTTTTAAGTTTTACACAGGAATATCAATTCTAGGACTACTCCTAAGTACATTTAAGCTACTCTAAGGACATAATAGCTTCATGAGTTTAAGGTTGATATTAATCAAAGCCTAAAGGGACTGACCCTTATGGACTGAAAATTAGTAAAGTCCTCCCTCATCTACTAAGAAAGCTGAGTTTATCTGCAAAATATTAAGAAGGTAATAGACAACATTCTAGTATGTGGAGGTCATGCAGGTTAAGTACTAAAGCTGTGCTCTGAGTTTTTAACCTAATATGTTTGCTCCATTTTGTATACTCTACTCATGGAAATCAAAGGACTTCTCTATAGAGACTTCAGAATTGTCAAGGAGATGAATCCTGAACAAGGTCAAGTGTAGGTGAATATTACACGAGGTAGGAGAGATTTTTTAAGTGTCATTGATTCTCACTTATCATTATCTAACGTATGTTAGCAAAAGAGCAGAAATAATGGTGGTTAACATATATGGGATAATAACATCATTCAAAGAACTGCTCTAAAAGCTTAATGCACTGGGCAGGAGCGATGGCATAGCAAGCACACTGCCAACTGCCAACCCAGGTAAGATCACCAGGACAAATATGGTTCCCTCAGTCTGCTAGGAGTCATATTCGAGTGCGGAGGCAGGAGTAAGCCCTGTGTAGAGTTTACTTCAGGGGGTGCATTCCTGACTACTCGAATAGTGGAGAGTTAGGGAAATGATGTACTTTCAAGTAAGAACTTAAGACTCCTGCATGCAAGGCACCAGCTTCAGAGATTGTACTCTTAAAATGTGTGTTCAAAATATATGGAGCCACCTTTACAGAAAACAATATGAAGATTCTTCAAAAAAACTGGAAATTGAGCTCCCATATGATCCAGCTATACTACTCCTAGGGATATACTCTAGGAACACAAAAATACAATTCAAAAATCTCTTCCTCACACCTATATTCATTGCTGTGCTATTTACAATAGCCAGACTCTGGAAACAACCAAGATGCCCTTCAACAGATGAATGGCTAGAGAAACTGTAGTACATACACACAATGAAATATTATGCAGCCATCAGGAGAGATGAAGTCATGAAATTTTCCTATACATGAATGTACATGGAATTTATTATGCTGAGTGAAATAAGTCAGAGGAAGAGAGATAGACATAGAATAGTCTCACTCTTCTATGGGTTTAAAAAAATTAAGGTCATTATTGTAATAATGCCCAGAGACATTAGAGATGAGAGCCAGAAGGACCAGCTCACAATATGAAACTCACCACAAAGATCTGTGAGTGTAGTTAGGGAAATAACTATACTAACAACTATCATGACTATCTTAATGAGTGAAAGAATTAGAATGCCTGCCTCGAATACAGGCAGGGTTTGGGAAGGACAGGGCAGCATTGGTGGTGGGAATGTTGTACTGGTAAAGGCGGGGGTTCTGTTTATGACTGAAACACAACATGATTCTATTAATCATGGTGCTTAAAGATTTTATATTAGAAATCTATATATGGAGCCAGAGAGATAGCACATTGGGTAGGGCATTTGTCTTGCACGTGGCCAGCTGGAGTTTAATCCCTGGAAATCCATTTAGTCCCCAGAGACTACCAGGAATAATATCTGGGCTCAGAGCCAGGAGTAACCTCTGAGCACAAAACAAAACAAAACTATATAATATGAACTTCTACTCAATTTTCAGGTGTGAAAAATACAGATTTTTTTCATTCCATGTATTATGTACAGTTAATTCTTAGAGGACTAGCCTTGATTTTTATATGTGGTTTATACAAATGGAGAAATTATACATGGTTGACTTCTGTAATTTACTCAAGGGAGTAAAAAAAAAAAGAAATCCTCTCTTATCATGCCATCTCTTGTGGATATTGGATTAATGTGGACAATCCAAAACAAATACCTCACTCTTTTGGCAATTAAAACCAAAACCACAAAAAATGTTATCCCAGTGAAGAGTATAAAATGATAGTAGTTATAGTAAAAGAAAGAAAAGTTAATTCATTCACTACCCTGTTGCTAGATTTAAAAGATGCTTTCCAAACAGCAGTCATTTGTCTATCAGATTGGAAGTTGTTCCCCACATTCCATCTTGGAAATTCTCATCTTTGGTTTCAATGACCTAAGTCAGTCCTGGATGACTAAATGATTTTCCCTTCATTATTTTTCAGTCTTTCTTTTGAAACCATTTGTGAAGGAGCTTTCTCTCTTCTATTTTATTACTTTATTCACACTGTTCCTAAGAGATCTTTATCCCTTTCCAACCCACCCCCACCTTTAAACTTCTGAGTTCCAGAAGCTGTATCTTTAGTTTAGCCCCCTCCCTGATAAGCTCCAGAATTGTTTGAACAATTTTAAATATTCCCATCAGAATGCCCCATAGAGGCATTCCATTTATTTTCCAGTAACATGTTTCTCCCATTTAACTACTACTTTTCTTGGCAGAAAAATTTAAATACCAATCTTCTTTAAATAAGTTATTTAAATTGTTTATTTATATCTTATTTACCTTCAGCTCCAACACTAACTACAGTCAATCCTATTCCCAAACTTGAGTCCTCATTATCTCTCCTCTTTATCCACAATGTCACTATATTACTACGGAGCTCATTTCTCTTGCAAAAATTTCTTTTACCATTAAAATTTTTAATTTTGGTCTCTTTGAACTATATCTTCAAAATAATGAAGGTGTGACCCAAATACAAAACAAATCAAAAACCTATATGTGCATATATAATATGCACCTCTACTTAAGTTTGTAAGTCAAATTCTATTTATTATTAATAAAAATCCTTAATGTTTTTCTATTGATTTATGGATAGGAAAAAAATCTGATCATTTAATGAAACTATCAAATGATTCTATAAAGATCATTCTCTTAATTTCTACTCTGATTTTCCACACACAGATATACCCAATGAATTATGTAAGCATATCCTCCCAACTGCATGGGAAATGATTCTTCCCAACACTTTTGACTTCTTTTTTCATGGAGAAAGTAATTTTTGAAGTAAAAACGGGCTTTATGGAGAGGAGGAAGAGAGACTGTAACATGTTTAAGTGAGAACACAGGCTTCTCCAAAGGTAAGAGAGAACTCTGGTATTTGTCCTAGAGTAAAAGTATGAAAGTACAATTTCAAGAAGGTAGATGCAGGTGACATGATTTCAGGTGACATGTACCCAGACAATATATGTGCACCACTATTATTCTTATTCTTACTCTTTTAGACCAATCACTTTCTCCAAGATACCACCTTAACATAACAAATTTATTAGGGTTAGGGCTTGGGGCCACACCCTACAGTGGTTAGGGCTTACTTCTGGCTCTGCATTCAGAATCACTCTTGATGGTGCTTGAGTGATCATATGGGGTGCAGGAAATCAAACCCAGATTCGCCAGAGCAACACATGCTTCTTCTCAGCAAACTTAAATTATTCTCCTAGTTGCTATGCTTTATTCCACTGTAACCTGCTTGAATTATTATTATTATTATTATTGAATTATTATTATGATTATCACCATGACTAGAACTGTATTGCCTTAAAGTAAGAAAAAATAAAAAGCAGTAAACTATATCAGTTCAGGACCAAATTTGGGGTGAAAAACTTGGATTTAAGCTCTAAAACTTTTATTTCAATACATTAATGTGTACAGATAGGATTGGTGGCATATCTCCTAAAAGTACAGCTTGTGTGTTATTATCAAACACTCAATAGTATCCACTTTTAAGAAGTTTTTTTCTTGCTGTTGCTATTGTTTGGTTCTTGGCTTTCTCCCAGCTCTGAGTTTAGGAATTACCCATTGCAGTACATAGGATTATGTGGCACTGGAGAACAAACTCAGGCCTCCAGCATGATAAACATATGCTTGGTCCTTCTAACTATCCTTCAGCCCCATTTTAGAATTTTCAGATTACAATTAAATAATATGTTGTAAGGCTTTGCCTGAAATAATTAATTTAATGGTATCTAAATTTAATGAAATGTCGTCATTTCACTTCATTTTGCACAACTAGTAACTGATGTGTAATCGATATTTAAACAGAATAGTCATTTACCTCTGGTACACTTATTGATAGTCTTCATGAAGTCTGGAAGCAGTAATAAACAGACAGAGGGCCAGAGAAGCCTTACAAATTCCAATGCATTCTGTGAATTCTAAAATGAGTAATTTCAGACAGCAGTAATAAGCTATATAGAAAGTCTCAAACTCATATTATAGTGATTGTATTCATTGCTACAATAAATGATTTTTTGAATGAATGTTTCTGTGTCCTGATGGTAGAAACACAAAAGTGGAATTACTGGGTCAGATGGCAGCTCTATTATTTGTTTACTGGAATATCTATATATGATTTTCCATAAAGGTTGAACCAAGCAACATTTCCACCAGTGGTAGATAAGAGTTCCTTTTCATCATGCACTGCCATCACAAATATGTGGCATATATATACAATTAAACAGTTTGCAGCTGTAA
The DNA here is from genome assembly GCF_024139225.1 of Suncus etruscus. Classification (NCBI taxonomy): domain Eukaryota; kingdom Metazoa; phylum Chordata; class Mammalia; order Eulipotyphla; family Soricidae; genus Suncus; species Suncus etruscus. The sequence goes on along the minus strand of NC_064860.1, from coordinate 52,247,685 downwards.
GGAGCCATGAAAGTATGTGATTCTTTGCTATATAAATGGAATTGAAATTTTCATGATAGATGAACTAAACCAGAGGAAGGACAAACACATGATGATCTCACTTGTGGTATATACAGTAACTCAATGAAAAAATGCAATGGTTTAAAGGAGGTGTACCTATATCAACCTTGACTTCAAGAGTGTAAGTAGTAGAGAGACAAAAAGAAATCATCTCTTGAATGGTCTCACTCATCTATGGGTTTAAGAAAAATGAAAGACATTCTTGCAATAATTTTCAGAGACAAAAGAGAGGAGGGCTGGAAATTACAGCCCACTTCATGAACCTCACCACAAAGAGTGATGAGTTTAGTTAGAGAAATAACTACATTGCGAACTATCCTAAAATGAGAATGTATGAGGGAAATAAAAAATCTGTCTAGAGTACAGGTGGGGGCGGGGTGAGGAGGAGGGATATTTGGGACATTGGTGGTGGGAATGTTGCACAGGTGATGGGGAGTGTCCTCTTATATGACTGAAACCCAACCACAATCATGTTTGTAATCAAGGTGTTTAAATAAAAAATATTATTTAAAAAATAAGAAATCATCTCTCTTGATGAGAAGAAAAGATAGGTAAGAAGCAATAGAAAGCAAGAGTTAAAGTATCTGAGTACATCAGTGGTGTGAAGGAATGGTAAAGCTAAATTTAATGGCATATCCAAAAATATGGACAAGAAATACAAACTTCAACAGTCAGTCTTTAAAATGTGCTTGTCAAAGTGGCATGGAATGGGTGAGGGTTTATTTGAGAGGGAACCTGAGAATCCTGGTGAAGGTGAAGAGAAGACACTGGAGAAGGGAATGGTGATGAAACAGAATGTTTAAACAGAATATTTAATAACTTTATAAATCATGGTGCTTTCATACGATTTTTTAAAGTCTCAAATTCAGCTTTAAATACTATTTTAAAAGATGCTTTTTAAATAAAGTTTTGGGCCTTTATTTCAGAATAAACAAATGCCTTCTAACTCAGTCTATTTCAAATAACTATATATATGTACATATATATATCAGGCTGAGTATGAAATGTTAATATTTATTGATAAGACATATTAAATGAAATTCTAGGCCCCACCTTGAAATATTGTTCCTGGTGCTCAAGAAGGGGGCACTATTTTCTTAGAGATTCTTGATGTAATTTCTAAACTAATCATTTACCTTAGGAAAAGTTCCAAAATGGCTCTATATCCTACTGATGATAGTACCAAGTTTAACAAATGAAAAATGAAGATGTATGCTTTAAGTACATTGAATAAACTGAATACCTGCTTTCTAGTATGTGGATTAACTTTAAAGTATCTAGTCAGACATAAGAAAAGTCAAGAAGTTAAAGAGAGCTATGAAGAATTGCTCTTCACAAATCAAGGACAGAAAGAGGATTTTTCTCATTTGAAATCTTTGCCCTTTAAACCCAGCTCAACTGGAATACCCTGTCTAAAGAACAGTGGAAAAGATTATGAAATAAAATAACAGCATTAATAATAGTCCCCAGAGTGTTCTTTACATTTAGTTTTTGTTTAATCTAGAAACAAGTGTTTCTACAGCTACAGGTCTAACCAATTGATTTTCAACCATGCAACCAAATTTTTGAAGTGTTGTCCAAAAGCTGATCACAAACAATGGATTGACACCTTGTAAAGAGAGGAATGAAAATACAGATAAATGATTTTTTAAAGTATTTGGACTACATGTGACCCTTCATGCTTATGCATTTATTTAATTTTCAAAGACAAAACCCATGTAATAGCATGTATTTATATCTTATTAAAGCCACATCTTTTGCTCAGTTGCTAGTTTTCCACAACAATCAAACTGACCAACACGAAATAAATTTCCCTTCTACAACCAAGTTTTGCAAAAGAAAGAACATTTCTGTTTTTAAGTATCCACTCCTCCAAATTGTCTTTATAATTAACAAAGTAAAGAGGGAAAAAAACTCAAATATGTTATTTCACTTAACTTCTGTCTGGGTCAAGGATTGTTTGGTGATGAGAGAAAGACAGACAAACATATTTTTAGTGAGAGGCTACAAAAAATGCACAGATTAAACATACTAAAAAATAAAACAGTAGATGTTCTTAGAGAATGATAGAATCTCAGAAACTGAGGTCTTCAACATGATGTTTCATCTCCTTACTAATAAAATACCTCATAACCCTGATTCAATCTATTATGCCCATTGTTCTCATTCAATATCAGGAAATGCCACAGGTCCTATCAAGGTTTGCAAAAAAACTGTGGAAGTCATTTTCTCTAAACAGTAATGTAAGTTTCAGGATTTCTTAAATTTCTCTGTTAATGAGAAGTTTATTATCATACTTTCTCTAGTGGACAACTTTCAGGTAGAAAATAAACACACATGGAAATGGGAATAAAGAAGATTCAGCAATCTAGTCAACAAAATCCATCAAAATTAGCTTCTTTCCAGTGGGTTATAATAAATTAAATATTTTTTGATATTCAATAAAGAGAATCAGAAAGTTTTATAAAGGATTAAATCATAAAAGTCTGATCATTAATAGGACTGCTATTTTATTTGTATACACACTAAAATTAAACCATCTTGTTTTTCATCACTTATCATTATATTTCCTTTTGCAGAATATCTGAAACTATCTTTGTATTCATTAATGAAAACATTTCAAGTTTTTCTGAGTCTCTATCTCTTCACACTTCATCCAAAAATTATTGAGAGTTCCTGGTTTTGGTATCACCACAGTTTATTCTCTCAATCACATTTTACTGAAACTTGACATCTTATTTTTCCAAAACAAACGTGTTGAGCTAGAAATGAGTACAATCATGGGAAGCACAGATGTTAGTATAATCAGTGACCGAAAGGGGAAGGAGTGAGGTCACATGACTCCTGTTATCTCCCAGACTTAAAATACAGGGACGTCTGAAATACAATTTGCCTAAGTAAAAACTACACAATCCAGTTTCATTTCCAAGTTTTTCTACCCTAGATGACTGACAATCTTCAGCAGGCCAAAATTAATTAAATCTCTCTGGCTACCCAGATATATAGAGGAATGAAAGTTTTTCTGGGAAACTGCTGACATGACCTTGACTTAAACAAAACTTTTGTTTTTCTAGCTTCTGGGTTTTCTCACACCTTGATAATACAGAAGCACAAGAGAGTGGAAAGAAGTAGTTTCTTTCTGGAGTTTTCTTCACTTTTAATCTAGTTGAAGTACATTGACAATAATAAAGGGTTATTAAATAACACTTGTTCAATTAACTTTATCAAATAACATGAGAAAATCCTAATGATATTCTATGTAATCCTATGATAACAACTCTGAAGGAGAAAAATGGACTTAGAATAAGTTGGGAAAGAATGACTTTGCCTGTTCTTGTTACCAGAAGCTATGTGATTGGAAGAATGCTATGACCCAAAAGCTGTATATATAAATGAGGAGAAAGAAATATGCTATGAATAGGGATGGATTCATAGATAAGGTCCAAAAAATGTTATTATTTCTTAGACTTCTCTCAAACATGAACTTTTTGAATTTTATCCAAAAAATACCAGATTTTAATGATGATATCTAGAAGAGTAATGATACAATGAGGCAAAATTTTAATACCAGTCTGGCTACATTCCAGTTAAGAAATTAGGAGGAAGAGCCAGAGCAGTGGCACAGCGGTAGGGAGTTTGCCTTGCACTTGGCTGACCCAGGACAGACCTCGGTTTGATCCTTGGTATCCCATATGGACCCCCAAGCCAGGAACGATTTTTGAGAGCATAGCCAGGTGTAACCCCTAAGCATCACCGGGTGTGGTATAAATAAATAAATAATAAATAAAAGAAATTAGAAAGAGTTAAAGAATGCAGAGATCTAACCTGGTGATCCAGGCAAGAAATTATAGCAGCCCTAAACTAAGTGAAGTAGAAAAGGTATATTTTGATGCTGGACTGGATTTGGAAAGTAAGAAGAAAGATAGGGATAACCAATTAGATTTAGGGGGATATGGCTTTGGAAAACTATAAATGAATAAGTTGTATCTATTTATATTGTTTAAACAATTGTTATATTTACATTGCCCTATATTAGGGCAAGTGAATTAGTTTGGATACATGTTCAATATGGGTTACCTCTAAGACATACAAGTAGTTGATCAAAGAGGTATTTGATTGTTTAGGCAGAAACCTAGTATCAAAGCCTGAAATACAGATTTGTGAATTTTGTTGAGTATCTGTAATAATAATGGCCTTGTGTGACTGTATATGAAAAGTTCAAGGGAGAAAGCATAGAATAAGGAATGAGAGGTAGGGCTGGAAGAATTGTACAGTCTGTAGGGTACCCAGAGCCCTGCTAGGAATGATCCCTGAGAGCAGACAGGAATATGCCCTGAGCACTGTCACCTGTAAAATAAAATTAAATAAACAAAAATAAAATTTTTGAAAAAAAATAAGTGAGAAATAAATATTGAACATCACTCCAAAGAGGACTTATTGTATGAAGGATTCAGAGTTGGAATACCAAAGAAAGTAGGAGAAACCCATTGACAATTATGCTAAAACTCCAATGTTTTGTAAAGAATGATGCCCACATGACTGAGGGCTACTAAAATTCCCCAGGCAGATAGTAAACACTTGGCAAGCCATATGCTAAGCATTTACCAAATGTTGGCACAACTCTTAGTCATAGAATAATTAAGACAGCTGCTGATTTTTCTGTAATAACACAGAAAGAAGGCCAAAAAAGACTGGCATATTCCCCTCAACAAAAATTCTTTCCTTTTCAGTAAATCTCTAGGAATATGTGAAGCACCTCATTTGTCAAAATTATGCTCTGAGATACATTATCTTAGGTAGCAATCTAAATGTTTCAATGTGCCTTATTTAATCTTCATATCAATGTCACAAGAATGCTGATTACCACTCCCATTTTTCAGATTATATTAGCACAGCACACAAAGGACAGAGTTCTTGCTGTAGGCCACCCAACTAATGTAGCCATAAAGATTCCCATCTCCATTTCAGCTTCAGGTCTGGGCTTTTACCAGTTGCCATTTCTTCACTACTTCTCAATAAACTCGAGCAGTTTCTAGTGCTTTTTTTCCCCATGTATCTTGTATAATATGTACTTTTATAAAATGTGTTGTTTTTGAAAAAATTAGAGTATTACAGTGGATAAAAATGCAATGTGCTTGTCAAATGAGAGGCTTGTACACAAATTTAAATTTTTTAGGAACTACTTGGGGGTTATTTAAGGTTGAGGTGAGTGTTCAACCACAGTCCCCACAGTGCTCTAAGGATATTCCTAGATTTCTGCTCAGGAGTGACCCCTGGAAAAATTTGGGGCATTATATAAGATGAAGGGGTTTGCACTATAATCAATTTCTAAGTAGTTCAGTTAGTACTAATCTAAATGTTGCCATGAAAATAAGTTTTAGAAAGAAAACATTTAAATCAGCAGATTTAAGTAAATCAAATTTTTCACCATAATATTGGAGAGCCTAATCCACTCTGAAAGGCCTTCAGAGTAAGTACTGAATTTTCCAGAACTGTTTCACCTCAGGAAAAGAATATGGAAAGCATGCCTATTTGAATTTCCGAGGGTTTCCATAACAACTTCATGGTGAAATTCACCAAACAATAGATCAATAGATTTTTTTAATATTTATGGAGATTGGAGGTTCAAGAAGAAGAAATCATAGTTTTGTTTCTCCTGGGGTTTCTCTAGACTTAAAGAAGATTATCTTCTCACACTGTCTCATTTTACCTTTTTGTCAAATATGAATTATGGGCAGGGGAGGATGTTTCAGTCCAATGTGAGTTCTAAGCATATCTGGTCCATCCTATAGATTTTGGATTAAATTCACAACTCAAAATAGACATCAACTTATTAAATTATCTAGTCTTTCTACCTGTTCTTTGGATTTCAGTTATATCAGCCATTATAATTAGATTTATTAATTCCTTAAAATAAAACTCATCACTCCAAATTTTCAGTTTCTCTCTATTATCTCAGAGAGAGGGCTATTATAACTTCTATCTCTCTGTCTGAGATGAGAAATTGAAAAAGATAATCCCTTGGCTACTTCTCTGGAGAACCTTACTGAAACTTTATAGACAAACATATTAGAATTTTTACATGTGAGAAACTATTGAGCTATTTCTATATAACTTTTAAACTGGTCCTTTTTTTTTTGATTTTTGAGCCAGACCCGGCATTGCTCAGGGGTTACTCCTGGCTGTCTGCTCAGAAATAGCTCCTGGCAGGCACGGGGAACCATATGGGACACCGGGATTCGAACCAACCACCTTAGGTCCTGGATCGGCTGCTTGCAAGGCAAACACCGCTGTGCTATCTCTCTGGGCCCTACACTGGTCCTTAAAATATGGTTCTTATTTTATGTTTATAGCACAACAATTGGACTAGCCACATTCCAAGTGTTCAACAGCCACATGTGATTATTAAGCTAGTGATTATTAAGTCAAAGCAACAACTAAAACAACTAGCAACAACTAGAAGACATCTCTGAGACTTTATTTCCTCTGTATAAATGAGGGATCATAGTTCATACTTTGGAGAGAATTTCATTTTTTATGTGTTCTAATTATTATTTATTTATTTTTTAATAATTTTTATTGTGACCAAAGTAAATTAAAAATCTTTCACAGTAATATTTAAGTGACATAGTGACAATGAATCAGGGGCATTCCCACCACCAGTGTTTTCCTCCCTCCACCCCTGTTCCTAGCATACATCCCAAATCTCCCTCCTTTGTCCCCCCTGGAATGCTAGTGTAATTTTAGGAAAATACCTCTATACTTAAGATGAGGCAGTCGGGGGCCGGGTGGTGGCGCTGGAGGTAAAGTGCCTGCCTGCCTTGCCTGCGCTAGCCTAGGACAGACCGCGGTTCGATCCCCCGGCATCCCATATGGTCCCCCCAAGAAGCCAGGAGCAACTTCTGAGCGCATAGCCAGGAGTAATCCCTGAGCATCACAGGGTGTGGCCCAAAAAAAAAAAAATGAGGCAGACGATACTACATAGGGTAGCCACATCTTATAGTCCTCACTACCACATTGCTTAGTACTCTAGGCGTGAAAACTGTGTTTATCCTAAAATGCTCCAACCAGTATATAACCCTGAAACCTTTATTTAGAAAAAAAACCCACCCCCATCAATGATGAAGAACCTTGAAATTGGAATTATTGAATTATTGAAATTGGAAAACCCTACTACTTTCTAAGATTCATCATAAAAATCCCAGCAAAGCCAATGGGAAAGTGTTGATACTCAATAAATATAAATATTATGTTTCTTTTCCTCTGAAACTGTAATTACTTACCTTATTTTGTAAGAAAATAGTCTGTATGTGTTGTCTGTAGTTTTTCAATCTGGTACATTGGTGATATTCAAGAAATATTTGGGGGGATCAGAGAGTGACACTGTGATACTGCAAGAGTCTATCCACTTGCTGATTTTTTTTTTAATAAATCATTCTAACAAACACTTTGGCAGAACTTACAAGTTCTTAGGCTGTTGACACTGTGGTGGGTGGTCTGATGGAGATGAGTCAGGCTTGAGTTTGAAAATGTGAGGAAAGAAACTGAAGCTAACGGAAATGCAGCCACAGCACAAATAAAACCAACCAGGCACAATATAACACAGACATTTCTGACATAAGAGTACACTGAACTTTAAATTCACTGTTACTATAATTTTCCATTACTGAGAGTAAATTTGACAGGTGTGAATGCAAGGAGATGAACTCTCATTAAGGAAAAATAATTTCCCTGGGTCACAAAAAAATTTTAGTTTAGATGAAAATATATTCCCCTGAAAGTGAATTAAATATCTAAGTTATTTGTAGATGTAAATTTGTCCAGTAATATGCCAAACTGCCAAAACATGGGATGTATTATTGTAACAGATCTTCATAGAAACAGTACCAAGAGAATGTATATACAGAGAAAAAGACTCATTTTAGAAAATTAGTTCAAATGATTATGTAGAATGGTAGGTCCCAAATTCTTCAATCAACAAGTTGAAGACACAGGAAAGTTTTGTAGGAGTGCCAGTCTTAACTCTTATAGTATTGAGATACTACAAAGTCTAATTTGTAGTTATGTATAGTCTAAAAACAAAACTTAAAAGTAAAAATCTCCCAGCTGAAAGGCAGTTAGACATTATCTCTTGTGCAGAAGGATCAGTATTTTGTTATATTCAAGACTTCTGTTGATTTGACAAAATTTACAGAAAGCAAAGACTAATGCTGCAATTTTAATAAATGTCACCAATGAGGACAATTCTTGAAAACAACCTTTCTGTTAAAATGTACATGAGATTCTTTCTTCTTTTATAAGACACACTTAACTTTCTTTTCTCCTTAAAATCTATTTTTATTTAACAGGCTATAGATGAAATCTTAATTTCACATGTTGGTCTTAAATTTTTTGAAGTTCTATAAAATATCCACTTAACTTTTAGAATATTTCTGTTTGATCATTTTAGCTCAGATTACTTGTATAACCAACTCATTTGAGAGTTTCACAACATTTTTAAGTGATATGTTGCGCTCACACATTTTTAAAAATTAGTTGCATATATTTACTACATCAATGAGCTTCCCTCTATATTCAATCCTTATACAACCCCATCCCTCCTGTGTTTTGAACTTTTGAAAATTCAAATTGTGACTGGCTATTAGTCAGTTAGATTATTACACCTTAATATGATGGTTAAAACAGGCTGACAGCCTCACTTAGATTAGATTAACTTCAATACCTTAAAGCTAAATCAGTGGGTAAAAATAAACATAATCATTAAAGCAGTCGACATAGAAAAATAATTGTTCTTGCTCTGGGAAGCAGAGATTTGAAAGTAAGGAATTAGTTCACTTCTAGGAAAACACATAAAGATATGTAAGCTATAATTCTTTTTTTTTAATTTTTTATTTTTAATTATGAGAACAAAGATGCAAAGAAAGAGGACAAGGTAAAGTTACAGTGGAAGGACAATTACCCATAGCATAATTCTCAGAAGAAGTCCCCTTGCTGATATCTTAACTTTGAACTTTCAGCCAAAGAACATTAAGATAAATAAAACAGAATCCATGTACAATTACTTTGTCCCTCAAGTCCCCAGATTGTAACACATTATATTATTTCTTAACAGCACACAAGGCAATCTAAAACCATAAAACTTACATAACTCCTTAAACATTACAGGCATGGTATTTTTTTACATTTCCATGTACATGCATATTAGAAGCTATAATTCTTGAGCAGGAATGGAAATGTAGTGACAGTGAGTACAAGAAAATAAATATAAATTAAACAAAAAGATCATTAAAACAACAACTATTTTTATAAAGGACTTGTAATTATTAATAAAAATCCCTTTCTATAAGAAATATCACATAAAAATTGCAAAACCTGAGGCATCTAGTCTTAGACTTTATACCTCTTGATACTAATCATTACTACTTTAAAGAATTCATAACAGAAATTTATTGGATTCCTGTTAAATCCTGGTTACTAGAAATGCGGAACCTCAAAAGAATATTTTAGTTGTGGTTTTACACACACACACACACACAAAAACAAACCATAAAGTTCAATAATTTGCTTTTAACTTCCTGTGCCCATTAATCTAACAGATATTTTTTTAATATTGCTATCCTAGGAACTAACAAAAGTGTGAAGTGTAAATCATTGATCAGGTGTGGACCATGCCCTAAAGAAACTTAAGGTATCATTCTTTATGTGTGCGTGTGTGTGTGTGTGTGTGTGTATTTAAACAGCTTGATTACAAATATCATTGTAGTTTGGTTTCAGTCATGCAAAGAACACCACCATTCACCAGTGCAACATTACCATCACCAATGTCCCAGATCTCCCTCCTCCCCACCCCACCCTGCCCTGTACTCTAGAGAGACTTCTACTTCCCTCGTTCATTCGCATTGTTATGATAGTTCTCAATGTAGTTATTTCTTTAATAACACTCATCACTCTTTGTGGTGATCTTCATGTAGTGATCTGGACCTTCCAGCCCTCATCTCTTTTGTCTCTGAGAATTACTGCAAAAATGTCTTTTATTTTTCTTAAAACCCATAAATGAGGGAGACTATTCTGCATTTTTCTCTCTCCCTCTGACTTATTTCACTCAGCATAATAGATTCCATGTACATCCATGTATAGGAAAATTCTATGACTTCATCTCTCCTGATAGCTGCATAATGTTTCACTGTGTATATGTACCACAGTTTCGTGTTTTTTTTCAATTTTTTTATTTATTTTATTTTTTTATATATTTTATTTAAACACCTTGATTACATACATGATTGTGATTGGGTTTCAGTCATGTAAAGAACACCACCCATCACCAGTGCAACGTTCTCATCACCAATGTCCCAAATCTCCCTCCTCCCCAAACGATCCCATCTGTACTTTAGACAGGCTTTCCATTTCGATCATAAATTCTCATTATTAGGACAGTTTAAAATGTAGTTATTTCTCTAACTAAACTCATCATTCTTTGTGGTGAGCTTCCTGAGGTGAGCTGTAACTTCCAGCTCTTTTCTTTTTTGTGTCTGAAAATAATTATTGCAAGAATGTCTTTCATTTTTCTTAAAACCCATAGATGAGTGAGACCATTCTGTGTTTTTCTCTCTCTCTCTGACTTATTTCACTCAGCATAATAGATTCCGTGTACATCCATGTATAGGAAAATTTCATGACTTCATCTCTCCTGACAGCTGCATAATATTCCATTGTATATATGTACCACAGTTTCTTTAGCCAATCATCTGTTGAAAGGCATCTTGGTTGTTTCCAGAGTCTTGCTATGGTAAATACTGCTGCAATGAATATAGGTGTAAGGAAGGGATTTTTGTATTGTATTTTTGTGTTCCTAGGGTATATTTCTAGGAGTGGTATAGCTGGATCATATGGGAGCTCGATTTCCAGTTTTTGGAGGAATCTCCATATCGCTTTCCATAAAGGTTGAACTAGACGGCATTCCCACCAGCAGTGGATAAGAGTTCCTTTCTCTCCACATCCCCGCCAACACTGTTTATTCTCATTCTTTATGATGTGTGCCATTCTCTGTGGTGTGAGGTGGTATCCCATTGTTGTTTTGATTTGCATCTCCCTGATGATTAGTGGTGTGGAGCATTTTTTCATGTGTATTTTGACCATTTGTATTTCTTCTTTGTCAAAGTGTCTGTTCATTTCTTCTCCCCATTTTTTGATGGGATTAGATGTTTTTTTCTTGTAAATTTCTGTCACTGCCTTGTATATTTTGGAGATTAGCCCCTTATCTGATGGGTATTGGGTGAATAGTTTCTCCCGCTCAGTGGGTGGGTCTTGTATCCTGGGCACTATTTCCTTTGAGGTGCAGAAGCTTCTCAGCTTAATATATTCCCATCTGTTAATCTCTGCTTTCACTTGCTTGGAGAGTGCAGTTTCCTCCTTGAAGATGCCTGTAGTCTCAGTGTCCTGGAGTGTTTTGCCTACATGTTGTTCTATATATCTTATGGTTTGGGGTCTGATATCAAGGTCTTTAATCCATTAGGATTTTACCTTCATACATGATGTTAGTTGGGGTTCTAAGTTCAATTTTTTGCAAGTGGCTAGCCAGTTGTGCCAACACCACTTGTTGAAGAGGCTTTCCCTGCTCCATTTAGGATTTCCTGCTCCTTTATCAAAAATTAGGTGATTGTATGTCTGGGGAACATTTTCTGAGTATTCAAGCCTATTCCACTGATCTGAGGGCCTGTCCTTATTCCAATACCATGCTGTTTTGATAACTATTGCTTTGTAATAAAGTTTAAAGTTGGGGAAAGTAATTCCTCCCATATTCTTTTTCCCAATGATTGCTTTAGCTATTCTGGGGTGTTTATTGTTCCAAACAAATTTCAAAAGTGCCTGATCCACTTCTTTGAAGAATGTCATGGGTATCTTTAGAGGGATCACATTAAATCTGTATAATGCCTTTGGGAGTATTGCCATTTTGATGATGTTAATCCCGCCAATCCATGAGCAGGGTATGTGTTTTCATTTCCGCGTGACAGACGAATCTTTTACTATTTCTAATGACTTACTGGCCATGTGAGGCGGGTGATGATGGCAGTCCCTTCATTATTAGCAAGGTTCCACATGAGCAGAATCACTCAGTTACTACTGTGATGTCATACACAAGGGAAAAGGGCTAGTCCAGTCACAAAGGACGAAGTTGCCAGCAGCACTGGCAATATGAGTCATAATGAGTATATCTTAGTTGTGGTGAGTTTAACTTTTAATCCTAAACCATTTTACAATGGATTAATAGCAAAATCAGCAATGGTAAAATGGAGGTGAGCAATGAAGTACAAAGGCTACATGGTGTAAGGTATAATAACATCCTTTATATTACAGGTGTTGAAAAAGAGGAATAAGATGGGGAAAATGAAATTATAGCTATTTTGAGGGGGCTTTTAAAATATATATTTCTAGGGAAGAAAGATTTTTTTAACCAAGGGAGATGAATACTAGAAATGATATGGCTGAAACTTAATGATCAACATCGTTTAAATGACCTCACAGTGATTTAATAAAAAAAGAAAAGCCAAACAAAACAAGGGTATCCTTTCCTGTGAATGCTTCTTTTTTGTTTTTCATTTTATTTCGTGGAGCAGAGTTTTATAGTTTTTTGTATAGGACCTTCACATTTTTAGTCAAGTTGATTCCAAGATATTTGAGTTTGTGTGGCACTATTGTGAATGGGGTTGTTTTCTTAATATCCATTTCTTCCTTATTAATATTGGTGTATAGAAAGGCCATTGATTTTTGTGTGTTAATTTTGTAGCCTTCCACCTTCCTATATGAGTCTATTGTTTCTAGAAGCTTTTTGGTAGAGTCTTTAGGGTTTTCTAAGTAGAGTATCATGTCATCTGCAAACAGTGAGAGCTTGACTTCTTCCTTTCCTATCTGGATTCCCTTGATATCTTTTTTTTTTTTTTTTTTTTTTTTTTTTTTGCCTAATCACTATAGCGAGTACTTCCAGTGCTATGTTGAATAGGAGTGGTGAGAGAGAACAGCCTTGTCTTGTGCCAGAATTTAGAGGAAAGGCTTTTAGTTTTTCTCCATTGAGGATAATATTTGCCACTGGCTTGTGGTAGATGGCCTTAACTATAGTGAGAAAGGTTCCTTCCATTCCCATCTTGCTGAGAGTTTTGATCAAGAATGGGTGTTGGAACTTATCAAATGCTTTCTCTGCATCTATTGATATGATCATGTTATTTTTATTTTTCTTGTTGTTGATGTTGTGTATTATGTTGATAGATTTATGCATTCCTAGGATGAAACCTACTTGATCATAGTGGATGATCTTCTTAATGAGGCATTGAATCCTATTTGCCAGGATTTTGTTGGATCTTTGCATCTGCATTCATCAGCGATATTGGTCTTTAATTTTCTTTTTTTCTGTCTGGTTTAGGTATCAAGATGATGTTGGCTTCATAAAAGCTATTTAGAAGTGTTTCCGTTTGTTCAATTTCATGAAAGAGTCTTGCCAGGATTGGTAGTAGTTCCTCTTGGAAAGCTTGAAAGAATTCATTAGTGAATCCATCTGGGCCTGGGCTTTTGTTTTTAGGCAGACATTTGATTACCTTTTAATTTCATCAATAGTGTTGGGGGTGTTTAGATATGCTACATCCTCTTCCTTCAACCGTGGAAGATTATAAGAGTCCAAGAATTTATCCATTTCTTCCAGGTTCTCATTTTTAGTGGCGTAGAGTTTCTCAAAGTAGTTTACTCTTTGAATCTCTGCCATATCAGTAGTTATCTCTTCTTCTTTATTCCTAATACGAGTTATCAAGTTTCTCTCTTTCTCTTTCTTTGTTAGTTCTGCCAGTGGTTTATCAATCTTGTTTATTTTTTCAAAGAACCAATTTCAGCTTTCGTTGATCTTTCGGATTGTTTTTTGGGTTTCCACTTCGTTGATTTTTGCTCTCAGCTTTGTTATTTCCTTCTGTCTCCCTATTTTTGGGTCCTTTTGTGGAGCACTTTTTAGTTCTATTAGCTGTTTCATTAAGCTACTCAGGTAAGCTCCTTCTTCCTTCCTGATGTATGCTTGCAAAGCTATAAGTTTTCCTCTCAGTACTGCTTTTGCTGTGTCCCATAAGTTCTGATAGTTTGTGTCTTTATTGTTATTTATTTCCAGGAACCTTTTGATTTCCTCCTTGATTTCATCTTGGACCCACTGGTTACTGAGTATGAGGCTGTTTAACTTCCAGGTGTTAAAGTTTTTCTTCTGAGTCCCTTTGGAATTCACAAATAATTTCAGAGCCTTGTGGTGGGCGAAGGTAGTCTGCAAAATATCTATTCTCTTGATATTATGGAGATATGTTTTATGTGCCAGCATGTAGTCTATCCTGGAGAATGTCCGATGTACATTGGAGAAGAATGTGTACCCAGGACTCTGGGGATGGAGTGTCCTATATATATCCACTAGACCTCTTTCTTCCATTTCTCTCCTCAGGTCTAGTATATTCTTGTTGGGTTTCAGTCTGGTTGACCTATCCAATGTTGAGAAAGCAGTGTTGAGGTCCCCCACAATTATTGTGTTGTTATTGATATTGTTTTTCAGATTTGTCAACAGTTGTTTTAAATATTTTGCTGGCCCCTCATTTGGTGCATATATGTTTAGGAGAGTTATTTCTTCCTGCTCTACATACCCCTTGATTAATATAAAATGTCCATCTTTGTCCCTTACAACCTTCCTGAGTATAAAGTTTGCATTATCTGATATTAGTATGGCCACTCCAGCTTTTTTATGGGTGTTGTTTGCTTGGATGATTTTTCTCCAGCCTTTTATTTTGAGTCTATGTTTATTCTGACTATTCAGGTGCGTTTCTTGTAGGCAACAGAAGGTTGGATTGAGTTTTTTGATCCATTTAGCCACTCTGTGTCTCTTAACTGGTGCATTTAGTCCATTGACGTTGAGAGAAAGAATTGTCCTGGGATTTAATGCCATCTTTATATCGAAATTTGGTGTGTCTTTTGGTTACTCTTGTCTTAAATTAGGTCTTTCAGTTTTTCTCCTAAGAGTGGTTTTGAGTCTGTAAAATTTCTGAGCTGTTTTTTGTCTGTGAAACCATGTATTCTTCCGTCAAACCAGAAAGTGAGTTTTGCTGGGTACAGTATTCTAGGTGAAGCATTCGTTTCATTCAGTCTTGTCACAATATCCCACCACTGCTTTCTGGCCTTGAGTGTTTCTGGTGACAGGTCTGCTGTAAACCTCAAGGATGCTCCCTTGAATGTAATTTCCCTTTTTGATCTTGCTATTTTCAGAATTCTGTCTCTATCTCTGGGATTCATCATTGTGACTAGGATGTGTCTTGGGGTATTTTTTCTGGGGTCTCTTTTGGTTAGTCCTCTTCGAGCATGCAGGATTTGATCATATATATTCTTTAGCTCTGGAAATTTCTCTTTAATGATGTTCTTGACCATTGATTCTTCCTGGAAATTTTCTTCCTGGGTATCTGGGACTCCAATGATTCTTAAGTTGTTTCTGTTGAGCTTATCATAGACTTCTATTTTCATCTGTTCCCATTCTTTGTCTAATTTTTCCATTGTCTGTTCATTTGCTTTAAGTTTTTTTTCCAATCTCTCCCACTGTATGGAATTGTTATTTATGTCATCTTCCACAGCACCAAGTCTATTCTCAGCTTCTGATACCCTATCCCAGAGCTTATCCATTTTGTCATTCACTTTGTTTATTGAGTTTTTTTGGACTGTTTGTTGACATGTTATTTCAGTTTGGAGTTTTGTGATTTCTGTCTTCATATTTTCTTGGTTCTTATTAGTGTTCTGTTCAACTCGATCCATGGTTTCTTTGAGTTCATTGAGCATCTTCCATACTGCTAGTCTAAAGTCCTTATCTGAGAGGTTGATTAGTTGGTTGGTCATTATCTGGTCAGCAGAATTTTCCTCTTCATTCTCTATGTCTGATGCTGGCCTGTGTTGTTTCCCCATTGTCACACTTGTATTGTGGGTTTTTCTATGTGTTGTGGTGGTATTCATTGGCTAAATGATGCAGGCTGCCACACTCCTCTGGCTCCACCCTTTCTGGATGGGTCGACATGCCTCCAAGGGATGGGAGTCCTCCGTGGGTAAAGCCTCACACAGGATCAAATCTTAGGCCCAAGCACGCAGCAGAGAAGACAGTCCGGAGAGAAATGCTGGGCTTCAGTGATCCAGCACAGTTCTTAGTGTGATTTTTTTCTTCTTGTTGTGATGGTGTTCTTTTCTTAGAAAGAGTGCATGGCCACGTAGCAAAGCGGAGCTAAGTGCTCTTCTGGAGCCTCTTTTCGGCCCACTCCCAAGAGGTTCACACAAGAAGACAGTAGACAGACACACACAGGCAGCACTTACAATTTTTCACAGTTGGGCCCCACGGGGCAGGTGTAGTTTTGTGGGTTTTCCCAGTCTGATGTCACAAACAGGGGACCTGGCTTCTGCAAAGTACTACTTATAGCCGATTTTCACTTTATGGTGCAGTTTCTTGGCGTTCCTGCCCTAGAATTGGCCTCTGGGAGAGCGAGTTTTCTGGAGCCTCTTTTTGGCCCACTCCCAAGAGTTTCATGCAAGAGGACAGTAGACAGACACACACAGGCAGCACTCACAATTTTTCACAGTTGGGCCCCACTGGGCAGGCGTCACCAATAAAATTCCGCCTGGCAGCCCGCAGTGCACCAGCCATGCACTCTTCTCATACCACAGTTTCTTTAGCCATTCATCTGTTGAAGGGCATCTAGGCTGTTTCCAGAGTCTGGCTATTGTAAATAGCTCTGCAACAAATATCGGTGCGAGGAAGGAATTTTTGTATTGTATTTTTATGTTCCTAGGATATATCCCTATCGTATGGGATTGTATGGGAGCTCAGTTTCCACTTTTTGGAGGAATTTCCATATCGCTTTTCATAAAGGTTGGACTAGACTGCATTCCCACCAGCAGTGGATAAGAGTTCCTTTCTCTCCACATCCCCACCAGCACTGCTTATTGTCATTCTTTGTGATGTGCGTCAATCTGTGACCTGAGATGGTACCTCATGGTTGTTTTAATTTGCATCTCCCTGATGATTAGTGATGTGGAGCATTTTTTCATGTGCCTTTTGGACATTTATATTTTTTCTTTATCAAAGTGTCTGTTCATTTCTTCTCCCCATTTTTTGATGGGATTAGATGATTTTTTCTTGAAAGGTTGTCAGTGCCTTATATATTTTGGATATTAGCCCCTTATCTGATGGGTATTGGGTGAATAGTTTCTCCCATTCAGTGGTTGGCTCTTGAATCCTGGGCACTATTTCCTTTGAAGTGCTTTAATAAGAGAAATTTTCTTTTTCAGCTTAATATAATCCATCTGTTTATCTCTGCTTCCACTTGTTTGGAGAGTGCTGTTTCCTTCTTAAAGATGCCTTTAGACTCAATGTCATGGAATATTTTACCTACCTGTTGTTCTATATACCTTATGGTTTCAGGTCTGATATCAAGGTCTTTAATCCATTTGAATTTTATCTTCGTACATGGTGTTAGCTGGGGGTTTAAGTTCGCTTTTTTACAAGTGGCTAGAGGTATCATTCAAGTATCATCTCAAACCTAGAAAGATAGTGGAACTTTCTAGATTAGTTTCTTCTTTCTTTTTTTCTTCCTCTCCTTTCTCTCTTCTTTTTTATTTTCTTTTTCCCTCTTCCTTCTTTTCTCCCTCCTATCCTACTTTCCAACATCTTTCTAGATTTCTTTTATTTCTAGAAACATCTATTTATTATCATCTTTCAACTATAGTGTTAAAAAGTAAAAAACAAACAAACAAACAAACAAACAAATTCCAGAAGTCAAAGTCTAGTGCTCAAAAACAAGTTCTATAAATTTTAAAAATTGAAAGATTGGGAGAGAGAATAGAGAATGGTGCCAAAAGTAATCACAAGGAAAATTCCTATATAATCATAATAGTAGAGTATAGTATAATATAATATAATAAGTATATAAATATAAGTATAACTCTCACAATATTTATTTAAGGAACAGAGTCACTCTATAGGAACAATTTCTTGTAAACTACCTTATTTCTTTCTGGAGAAATGATTTTCACAATATTCTCAAGGAATATTCCTTACACTTTTGTGAATTGTGGCATTTAGTCTATTTTTCCTCACGGTGAACTGTGGCTGAAGAGAAGGTTTCATTTTCACTTTTACAAAATGATGTAAAAAAACAGAAGTGAAAGTATGAATCATAATATAATCAGAAGTTCATAGTAAGGTATCCATTTATAACTCAGAATGCTATGGGGTATTTCCAAAATGATATGATTCATAGAAAGAATGCCATGTGTACTGGAAGACTAAGAAAAATCACCATGCCCAACTGGGGGATTTAGAAAGCATGTGGGTTATTTCCACTTTTGAAAAATTTTATTATGAAGAGTGATTTTTATTTCAAATACTTTAATTGATATTTCACTTGAAATTACACCCGTGGATTTCTTGGTTATATTTTTCTTCTTGGTGACTAAAATGATACATGGTGAGGTTTCACCCAGACTGCAGAATAATAATAGACATGCTTTATAGATTCGTGTTTTTCTTGATCTCTTTATAAAATATTGCAAATACTAAAACTACCATAAATTGTCATGCAGTTGTTTTACTTATATGAAAAATATTTTATAGGAAAATTTCATTTCTATCCAAATTGCTATTTTGTGGGGAGAACTATATAAATCTTTTATCCAACTATTAATACATATTTTTCCTTTTATACCATTGTGTTCAAGTTTTATTCATTTAAAAAGTGTATTGTATATGTTAAATAAATTTCTAATGTTACAGAGGAGAAATATTACCTATATCATTTCATATCATCCAGAAAATGCTTTCCTCCATTTATGTGCATTTTTTTTCGACATTTCCACTTTGATATATGTTTTAATTCATTCATATTTGCTGCTGGTGTTGGGCTTTATTAGTTGTTATGACCCAAATCCTATAATTTTTTTTCGACATTTCCACTTTGATATATGTTTTAATTCATTCATATTTGCTGCTGGTGTTGGGCTTTATTAGTTGTTATGACCCAAATCCTATAATTTTTTTTCGACATTTCCACTTTGATATATGTTTTAATTCATTCATATTTGTTGCTGGTGTTGGGCTTTATTAGTTGTTATGACCCAAATCCTATAATTTAGGATCATTGTTGTAAGTCCAGGAAAATGCATCTTTTGGCAGAAGGCAGTGGGCAGGGGACAGTTTGAGCCTCTTAGTAGTGTGTGGGACTTAGGCCTGGCTCTGTGCTCAGTGATCACTCCTGGCAGAAATATGGAACGATTCTAGACTGTTAAGGATTGAACCAGGGTCAACCATGGTGGGCAAGGTTATCACTCTAGCCAACACTCTCCATTCCAAGATGCACGCTTTGATTTTTAAATGTTCCTGGTTAACCCCATGAGCCAGTATCCCTAACACAGAGATCACTCCACCTAAACATTTAGGAAACACTACTACTCTGCCTGTGGCTACTGATGCTTATCTATGTATGAGCCCAGTGGTTTGCCCACTGTGACATGTCCTTGGTCCTACTTTGAACTGCTTTGCTCTCATAGGTCCTTCAAATGGGGCTTCAAAAAAAATATGCCAATATAAATAGCTTAATCCCAAGTGATTAAGGAACAAATTTTAAAGTGTAAAAAGTAACTATTCTTCCATACAATGTTCACAAATAGAAAGTCTACATGGATTAAAAATTGAATTCTCAGTTTTTATCCCACCCTTCTGCCCTCTTCACTCCTCACCTTTGTGGCAGACATCCCCCATCTCTATCACTCTCTTTCTCTTGCTCTCTCTCTCTTTAGCTCTCTCTCACTCTCTTTTTTCTTGTAGATACTGTGGCTTGCAATATTGTAAATGAAGGGGTGCAATGCACGTCACTTTATTTCCTTTCAGCACCCAGATCTTGCCAAGAGTGAGCATATCTAAATATATTTGTCACAGTGGTCTCTTCTCTGCCCTAACTGTACTCCTCTGCTAGTTATGGAAATCTTTTTACCTTAGAATGGTGTTCCTGGCTCTTATTTCTATTATATCTATATATTAATAGCATATTATCTTTCTTTAATATTCCACAAATGAGTGCAATCAGTTTACATTTATCCATCTCCCACTGATTAATTTTGCTCAGCATAATACATTGGTGACAGATTGCTGGAGCAGTAGTGCAGCATTAGGGCATTTGACTTGCAAGCGGCTGACCTTCGATAGACCACAGTTCTATCCCCAGGCATCCCATATGGTCCCCGAAGCCAGGAGCAATTTCTGAGCTCATAGCCAGGAGTTGAGCTTCACCCAAAAAAAAAAAAAAAAAACAGAACAAAACAAAAAGTTGGTGGCAGGAAATGTACACTGGTGGGAATGCACATTGTATGACAGAAACTCAATCATGAGAAAATGCAATTGTAATTTCTATTGACTGCAAGATCCAAATTGACATTTGTTATCAAGATTAGTATTAATGATGTGACCCCAAGGGTCTGAAAGTTTTAACCTTTGTACCTCATCAGTGGTGCCTTTGCTTCAGTTGACGTACTGGAAATGGTTCAATATGCTATTGCAAGGTGATACCCCAAAACCTAAAATTAATAAATTTGATTAAAAAAATGGCTTTAACCAAAGTAAGTTTCCCTGATAGACAATGCACTGACTGCTCTCTCAACATAATATTTTTCCCTTTAAAACTTAAACTATGCAACAACCCAAGTGCCTCAAGAATAGGCAAGAGAATAAAAAACCTATGGTACCACTACACAAAGGAATACTGTAGAGCCTTTAGAAAATAAGAAGTCATGAAAGTTGTGGATTTATGGATGAACATGAGGAGAATGGTGTTTGTGAAATTAGAGGCAGAATAATAGATACAAATGATTGAACTCATTTGTGAGATATAAATAAAATTAGTAGGAGAATAATACCCAAAGACAATAGAAATGAAGGCCAGGAGGACTGGCCCTTAGTATAAAGCTTGTCACAATACGGGGCGGTGGTTAGGTTAGAGGAGGGACCACTCTGACGATGATACTTGGAAGTGATCACTCTGGACAGGAACTGGGTACTGAAAGGAGGTAAAGTGACATGCATAATACCCTTTGAGTAACAGTTGCAAATCTTAGTATGTAAAAGAAGAAAGAAAAATGTCTGCCACAGAAGCAATTTGGGTAGCAGAAGGGTTAGAAGGGGACACTGGTGAAGGAATGAGTACCGAAACATTGTAGAACTGATACTCTGTCATTACCAAGTTTGTATCTCATGCTGACTCAGTAAAGTTAAAAAATATATAGAAAATTTAAGCTTTGGTCTTTATAGGAAAACTTTCATCATCGTGAACTACCTGTAAATAACATTAGGATTTTAAAAATTCTTGGTTTCTACTTCCTCACAACTCATTGTTGTTGTCATCAGACTGCAATTTTTTTTCAGTATACTAGGAAAGCTCATTTGAATTTTTATGTTTCTATTATTAGTTCATTGCAATTTCTCCTTTCTTCATGACTTTACTGGTCACATAGAACTTCTCTTCAAAGTGTACTGTTTTCATATTCATTTTATATCAAAAGACAGATAACACTGTGTAAGTGACAGTATTTATTATTCTCTTGTTTCTTGCTTATTATTTTGTTTATTATTATAGTTCATAACATGGCTACAAACCTGTTAAAGTTTATGCCAATAATGTACAAAGTTACTGCCCTCAACCACCTTTCTAGTAGTTTATCTTCATTCTACACACAAACCGTTAATCATTGTGACAATGCTTTTTCCATAGATAAATCTCCTCCTTTCCTCACTTTGGGAATATCTGTCCAAATTTCTTTTTCAATTTCTTTGCCATTTTTATTAAGAATTCATTGATGCAGCAGAAAGTTTTTTTTTCTTATAGGTGTATTCCATTATTCCAATAAAAATGAGTCGTATCCTGTTTTTAGATTTTTATTTTGTTGGGGGGGTCACACCCTATAGTGTTCAGGGAATACTCCTGACTCTGTGCTCAGGACTCAAGGAACCACACATAATGCTAGGGACTGAATCCTGGTTGGCAGTTTCTATTATTTAGAAATGTAATTTATTAAAAACAGAACAATAGCACAGCAGGAAGGGCTCTTGCATTGCATGCAGTTACTTGGGTTCAATCCCTGGTATCTGTATCACTCACAGAATCCCATTAGAAATAATCCCAAAAAAGATTTTTAATTATGATTAAAAGTATGATAAATACTATAAATAGAATTTTATATATATCTTTTATCAAATTTAATGTAAATTAATATTTAAGGACTCGAATTGCTACAGCAAATAAGGTGCTTGCCTTGCAAACTACCAATCTGAGTTCAATCCCTAATACTCCATATGGAGTGCTTGCCAGGAATGATCCCTTATTGCAAAGCTAGGAGTAAGTCAAATAAAGTGGTTAATATATATATATATATATATATATATATATATATATATTTGTTTAAATTAAAATAGTTCTTTTAAGTTTATTTATCAAAACAGTTGAGGTTTTTATATTGTTTCTACCAAAATGAGGACATGTTCTTTTTTTTTTTTTTTTTTTTTTTTTTTTTTTTTTTTTTTTTTTACTGAATCCAGGGCCTAACATGAAAGACATTCACTCTACAATAGGGCCACACATCCCTGGCCCTCATTGATATACTTTTGTATGATGAAAAGTTCTTATTTACATAACCTTTCGTGTGTTAGGAGGGGATTGTAGGATAGAACCCAAGACCTCACACATACAGGGCAATAGATCTACCACTGAATCACCTTATGAGCTACAAATCACTTTTATGCTTCATTTTTAATGATGTAAAATAGTTTTCTTTTTTTTTTTTTTTTTTTTTTTTTTTTTTATCTTTATTTAAACACCGTGATTACAAACATGATTATAGTTGTATGATTACAGTCATGTAAAGAGCACCCCCCCTTCACCGGTGTAACATTCCCACCACCAATTTCCCAGATCTCCCTCCTCCCCACCCCCCTACACCTGTACTCGAGACAGGCTTTCTACTTCCCTCATTCATTCACATTTTATGATAGTTTTCAGTGTAGTCATCTCTGCAACTGCACTCATCACTCTATGTGATGAGCTGCAAGGACATGTTCTTATTCCAGAGCCAGCAATGGTTGTTATTGTTTGTTTTAAACATTTGCCTAATGGAATAGATTAAAAATATACCTCATTATTGTACCTATTCAGGCTCTTAGAGAAAAGATATGAATCCCAAGCAAAGAGAAAATATCTGGAACCTGAATTAGTATCACCGAAGGGTCTATTTTTCTCCAGCTAAGCCTGGTCTGAGATCCATATTTCTCTTCACACATGCCTGAAAAAGTCGGAAATAGCAACAGTGTTATCTTTCAGTCCTACAGGATTATGTCAACTGTTATTATAAGGAAAGGCCATGGACATACCAGTATGAAAAGGAAAAGGTGTGTCCAACAGAGAAAATAAATGAAAGGACAAACACCCACTGAAAGCAGTTTTGAAATCTCAAGCTTCCAAAAGCACTAAGGAAGCTAAAGACAAAACCAACTGGCTCGGTGTTCCCGAAAATTAACCATCAACAAAACAATCCTTAAAAAGTAACATGATATGTTAGTCAAAACGTATCTCAGAAGTGTATCAAAGTAACTACTTTCTACCCCACTTTGCAGCAGATTTTGCACTATTGGAGACAAACTAAAACACAAATTACCATACAACAAAAATTACCTAAATCATTGATGCATGAAAACCCCTAACTTTATTTTTTATACCAATACCAAATCAAGGACAATTGATGAATTTATAGAGAAAGAGATAAAGTGAATCAAAAAAAGAAAAATACTGCAATTATAATGTGTGTGCTACAATGCAGTAAATTCAGATAGAGGCTAGAGAGATAGTACAGAAGGTAAATCATGCTTTGAATGCGACTGAACCAAGTTTGATCTCTGGCATCATATATGGCTCCCTGGAGTTCAGTGACCTCTGAACAATGGAGCAATGATTAAACCCTGACAATATCCAGATGTAGAAAAATAATGGAAAATGAGAATGAAAATAAAGGACAAAGAAGGGGAGAAGAAATTGGTAAGTTGGGGTGGGGAGAAGAGGGGAAAAGAGGAGAGGAGTGGGAAGGAAGGAGAGGGGACAGAAGAGAAGGGAAGGGAAGGTTGCATATTTTAAAATCTCATCATGGTAGTCACCAGAGATGTAGTGAGTTGGAGAAGGAATCAAATAAGGGCAACTCTATGATAATAGATGGAAATTAAGCTTTATTAACTGTGAAATTGATTGTGTAAATTAGAATTCAAGAGCTAACAAGGCTATAACATGTAAGTACTTGCTTGCACATAGCTGATCTGGGTTGAATCCCTGGCATCCCATTTATCCCCCAAATCCTGCCATCTTTAGGTGGTGATCAGAAAAAGTGTTTATAGATGTAGAATTGTAGTACTATACAACTGAAACATGCATGATGCTATAAATCAGTGTTACCCCAATGAAAGTATGGGTACATTTTTAAATAAACAATTTTAAAGCAAAGCAAAAAATCATACTTGCTTGATTTTTAATTCAAATTTATGAGAGAATGTCCTTGTCTCTATTCCTATTATTAAGAGAAATAAATTGACTTATAGAGGACATGACAATTATCTAAACTTTGCTAAACTAATTGATGGTAATTAAGGAAGAGTCATGACTAATGAGAAAGGATTTCAAGGATAGTCATTACTACTGTCACTGAAACCAGCAGCAATTCTGACACTTGAGCCTGAGGTAAATCAAAAATTACCTGTTCTTGCGGACAAAAAGAAAGTCCAGCAGGAGGGCATGAACCTTGCATATGATCGACCCAACGTCAACCCCCAACACTTCATATGTTCCCTTGAGTCCATTAGGAGTGACACTGAGTGCAGAACCAGGAATAAGCCCTAAAGAACTGCCAAGTGTAGTCCAAAAACCAACATAAAATAAACAGTCCTTCTTATAAGAAATATGGCGCATTCATATGTCTCACTGGAAAGTATCTGCTAGGTCAGAGATCAGAGGAGACAATAATGGATTAATACAACTATTTTTCTAATCACAAATTAAGAAACATCTTTTTTTAGTTTTAGGTTTTGGGGCTACACCATGCAGCGATCTGGGGTTACTCCTCGCTTTCGCTCACAAATTGCTCCTGGTAGGCTTGGTGGACCATTTGGGATGACAGGGATCAAACCCAGGTTCATTCTATGTCAGCCACATGCAGGGAAAAAGCTCTACCACTGTGCTTATCTTTCCAGCCCAAGATATATCTTTTAATATTAATTAATATAATTATTTTTATATTTTAATTAATATAATTTTAAGGTAAGACATTATTAACAATCATA
This sequence comes from Suncus etruscus, assembly GCF_024139225.1. Classification (NCBI taxonomy): domain Eukaryota; kingdom Metazoa; phylum Chordata; class Mammalia; order Eulipotyphla; family Soricidae; genus Suncus; species Suncus etruscus. Next base: position 52,222,229 of record NC_064860.1, on the reverse strand, counting down.
AAGTGCAAGGAGACATTCTTGCAAATTAGCACTTCTTATATCATCTTGAGATAGTTGAGTGTATGCACACAAGTCAAAGCCTGTCCATCTCGCATCTGCTGCATGCAAGGCAAATGCCCTGTTGCTATGTTATCACTCTGGTCCCCCATTCTCATCTTTAGTCTGTAAATTTAACATGAGGAGACATCTTTATCGATCTCTGTCATTCCTAAAATCTAGTACTGAGAAATATAGCATAAAAAGTTTGAAAATAGGGCACGGATAGATAGCACAGCGGCGTTTGCCTTGCAAACAGCCAATCCAAGACCAAAGGTGGTTGGTTCGAATGCCGGTGTCCCATATGGTCCCCCGTGCCTGCCAGGAGCTATTTCTGAGCAGACAGCCAGGAGTAACCCCTGAGCAACGCCGGGTGTGGCCCGAAAACCAAAAAAAAAAAAAAAGTTTGAAAATAGACTGGAAGTTGCGGGCGGTGGGACGGCGTGCAGGAGGACTCACTAGGAAGATTTTAGGCCTTTCCTCAGCCTATGGAGTTCTCCCTGTTTTCAGCCATGTGTATTTCTGCCCTGCTGGCCATGGCGGCCAAGGTCACTCTGCCCCACAACTACCTCTATGGGATGAGCCGCCTTGGCTCCCTGGTAGAGAAGAGGAGGAACCCTCCAGGGACCAAGCAGTGCCCGGTAGCCGTGGAGCCTATCTCTGACAAAGACTGGCATCTGTTCTGTGGAGACAGGGTAGAAATTCTAGAAAGAAATGGATGCAGGAAAGCAAGGCAAAGTGGTCCAGGTCATCCGGCAGCGCAACTGGGTGGTCATGGAGGGACTGAACGCGCATTACCTCTACATTGGCAAGACCTTGGAGACGCGGGAAACCATGGTTCCAAGTGAAGCACCCTTACTCCACCGCCAAGTCAAACTTGTGGATCCGATGGACAAGAAACCAACCGAGGTGCAGTGGAAGTTCATCGAGACAGGAGAGCGGGTCTGTGTCTCTACCAGATCAGGCAGCATTATCCCTAAACCTGAATTTCCCAGAAGTGACAGCATCATTCCTGAAACATGGGTTGATGGCTTCAAAGACACCTCAGTGGAAGAAGTCCTAGAAAGAACCTATGTGCCCACTCTAAAGACACTAGAGGAAGAGGTGATGGAGGCCATGGGAATCCAGGAATCTCGGAGACACAAGAAAATCTATTGGTATTGATCCTGGAAGAACAGCTTTTTTCTATGGCCTTGAATAAAGAGCTAAATAACCTCTCCTACAAAAATAAAATAAAATGTTTGAAAATATTGACATAGATATGGTATTATATCAGAAAAATTGTAAGCAAAACTTGAAGTTCAAAGCCTAATATTGAAGATAGGACTTTAAAAAGATCATTTGGGTTAAATGAGGTGATAAGAGTAAGCTTTAGGAGCCAAAGAGATCATATTGTGAGTAAGGCAATTGCCTTCCAAGCAGCTGATCTATGTTTTCCCCAAGCACCACCTGCAGAGATTCCTGAGTGTAGAGCCAGGAGTGACCCCTGAGCGTTGCCAGGTGTGTTCCACAAAAAAAGAGTGAGGTCTAAACTTAAAGAATTGGGGTGACCTTATGAAAAGAAGAGGAGAATCTTCTCTGTGAGTACACGCGAAAAAATAATTTCAGAATTCTCAGATGGAGAAGGAGCCACCCGTATGGAATTTAAGAACAGAAACCTCTCACCAAGAACAAAATTGGTCAGCAACTTGATCCTGAATTTTCAGTCTCCAACCTACAAAACATTAATTTCTGTTGCTTGTCAATTGCCAAATATCTTTTATTTGACATCCTGTGAAAATCTTAGAGAATCAGAAAACTCAATAAAGTTCTGAGCTTATACTTAATTTAGTGACCAAAGAAATAAGACTTTTTGTTATCCAAGAATAAATTATATTTTGCATGGATTAACTTTAAATTGACCCAAAAGCTTGTGAATAGTTTATAATATGGAAAGAAGAAAAGTTAAAGTAGGAAGAACAAGGAAGTTTAATACAAATACAATACAAATATTTCTTAATATCAAAAAAAGTAAAGGTTCCATTCTATGTGGAAAATTCTATTTACTCTACATATTTCATTTGACAGAGGACTTGGATTAACTTTGATTAAATTTGAAACTATAGATGCCCATTCTTAGATTTTAAATCACTTTACTTTTAAAATTGAAATACTGTAACATTGTATAAGTTTCTTTTTTTGTTTTTTGGGCCACACCCGGTGACGCTCAGGGGTTAATCCTGGCTATGCGCTCAGAAATTGCCCTTGGCTTGGGGGATTGAATCTCGGCCCATCCTAGGTTAGAATGTGTAAGGCAAATGCTCTGCCACTTGCACCACTGCTCCGCTCCAAACATTGTATAAGTTTCTGATGCATAGAATTAAAAATCAATGTGCATATATTCTATACTCTCTTCACTGAAAATTTAAATCTCAATGCATCATATATTTGTTCCTTTGTCTAATTTACCTGCCTATTGTCACAATCCTTTCTAGTATAGCCAAGTATTATTTTCAAGCTATCTACTCATTGAGTTTTCTAACTTGGAGAAAAACTTTATAGCTAAGGAATACTTAAGTTATCCTTTAAGTACTCCTTAGACCCCAAAGACAAATATAGTGTTCTTTCATATTTAATGAAATTACATACTGTAATGTAAAATTGGTCATCTGAATTTTGCATTTTAAAGTTAGAAAGATAAGAGTCTGCAGCTAAACCTTCACTATAAAAATAAAAATTCATTTATAAAGTAAAGGGATTATTGAAGAAGTCTGACATGATTTTACACAATTACTATTATGATACCAAAATGAATTTAGAAAAATATCTTTTATGTTCTCACATCTTCCAGCTTTTATTTTATTTTATTTTTATTAAAATACCATGGTTTCTTTTTTATTTTTTAATAGTTTTTATTGTAACCAACCAATATGAATAACAAATCTTTCACAGTAATATTTAAGGTACATAGTGACAATGAACCAGGGCCATTCCCACCACCAGGGTTGTCCTTCCTTATGTTCCCAGAATATGTCCTATATCTTCCTCCTTTGCCCCCCAGAGAACTAGTGTAACTGTTCCCCTCTGAAAACACCATAATTTCTACCACCATCTTCCCAGCAGAAAAATAGCCAGCACCTCCACGAAACACCAAAAATAATTAACAATGATAGTAATAATGGCTGCTGATAATTCCAAGGTAGCCTGGTCCAGGCTATACCTTTGTGGCACTCTCAGAAAGGAGAAAGGGGATTATTCCTCTTTCTGCATGTATTACAGCAAACCAACACCATCCCCTACACTCTCTGACAGAAACAGCTCAGCTTAAAGACTCAAATAATATCATATGAACAACTAAATTATGACACATTCTGGTCTTTTCTTTGAAATAGATATAGGTGGAACCCTCTGCAACTAATCTGCTACTAAAAAACTCAGCAGCCCCACAACAGCCACTATCATCCAGTCAGAAAAATAGGCTCCTCCAACAAGTTCCAAAGAAAAATAATAGTCACCAATCCTTTTCATTCCTGGCTGGTATCTCTGAGGCATTTTCAGAAAGGGAGGAAGCACAGATTTCCCTTTCTGCATGAACTACAGCAGCCCAATACCACCCCCTTACATTCTTAGAAATGGCCCAGCTCCACTATTTTAATATCAAGTTTCAAGCCACCAAATTTGGGTTAGATTTATAAATCCTAGACCGCATGGCCTAGGATTGCAGCTGTGACACTTCAACATCTTATAGTAGTGTCAACCCACTAGTATTACAGGAAATCTGATGGAAAAGTTACATAGTAATCTACCAGCCTCAATGAGCCTAAACAGTAATACAGATGGCTCAACCTGCACTAGCTACAGCCCAGTAAATCCTTAGACAATGTTTCTAGCACACCATGGAGACATATAAAAAACTATTTTAAACTGACTTGTGTTGATTTAAGTTTTGATCATTTCATTTGCCTTTGTGTTATAACAAGCAATATGAGTGAATTTGATTGTGCCTGCATGGAGACAGGTTATGGTGGTGCGTAGGAGATTTAAGGACACTGGTGAAGGGAGGATATATTGGTGGTGGAATGGATGTTTGAATGTTTAGTGTTTGAAATGTCTATATTATAAACAACTGGTAAATCAAAGTGTTTTATAAAAATTTTAAAATATATAAGATATAACACCATGATTTATGGTTATTCATAGTTGAGTTTTAGGCATACTATGTTCTAATACCAACTTTCCCTCACCCACCTCCACCTCAGCATGCCTCTTTGACTAGCACATTTTTAAGTTTCATTATTGTGGTTTGAAGCTCTTCCTTTCATTGTTATTGACTCTGAGTTTGAATATATGACTAAAACACTCCTCTACGCCACCAATGTACCTGAGCACTTGACCTTTGCTGTTGTTACTTTCTATCTGCTTTTTACTTTCACCTTTGACATCATCCTCTGTCTTCTTCCTAAATTCTGGGGCCAGGGATGATCTAGAAATCTCCTTTTACTATATTGCATTCCCTCATTCAGTTACTCTATATTTCACAAATAAGCAACATCATCCTGTTTGTCTTCCTTCTTCTGGTTTACTTTACTCAATAGCAAATCTTTGAGTTCTATCCAAGTGGAGTGGATAAAAAATGGTCTAACCCATTGGTACAGGATGCTTAATTTTTAAGAAAATTATCAGAAATTAAAGCACAATAATTTGGTGCTTCTAAAGGCAACAACTTTGTTTTACTTTTTATTTTACTTTCAAAACACAAATTTTGTTTTATCATACAATGACTTGTAGATACCAGTAATATTTAGAGTATTCTGACTTTGTTTTTATCTCTCAAACAACTTGAAAAATAGTCATAGTGGTAAATGAATTTTTGAAAAGTAAATTTAAAATTGTAATCTACTACACAGTCTATTCTGCATCATAAGACTTGTGAACTGAACTTGTCTCTTTTTCCATTGACAAAACTATCAAAAATAAAATTCTAATTTTTTACTCTTTCTTCTGTCATTTTACTTCAAAATACATATTTTAATAGACTTCCCATACATTTATTATAGATCACCCAGAGCTATATGTCCTTCTATGGGCTCCAAAAACATTGCAAAGGAGTCACAAGTAAAAAAAATCACATAAATGGGGCCACAGCATGAGTTTAAGGAACCAACCAATATAAGAGTCAGTGGGAACAAAGGAAAGAAATAAGTCAGAAAGGGACACAGTCAGAAGAGGTTTAATAACACTGATACAAGAATATTCATAACTAGGTCATCATGTACTGTTTCTAGGCAACACCAAGTAAATAATTTCATTAGCCTTGTAAGAGACTATTAGCAGAGTAGCAGGATTAAATGATTTATGAGTCATTGGTTGAAGTGCTTGGTGCTACAGGTAACAATGGTCACAGGGTGTGTAGACAGGAGGAGGTTAGGATATGTCCCTGAGAAAAAGAATTATTTGGGTGGAATGTCACTAGATTGGACCTAGTTGGTGTCTGGTAACCTGGACGACTTAGACACTTCTCATAACACAGATGAGCAAATCATGTACATGACCATATACCACAAGATAATCATCTCATCATCTTCACCTTAATGATCCATGCTCTTGTAGGGGTGCTTTCCCCAACCCTGCAGTGTTAAAAAGATGTAAAAGGGAAAGGAATCTGCCTTTCTCTGGAACCCTTCTTCAAAACACCCCTTCCATAATCTCGAAGCTTCCCTGCTTTCTTTTCCTATCCTTTCCCTTCATTTAAATGAAATCATTTCTGAATTCAGTCATTTAATCTCCATTCCTTTGCTTTCTATCTTGATTGCTTGAGGACAAGAAACTGAGCCCCTATACCACATATAGCAGTGTTAAATTTTGAAAACTCAGCTTATTGACTATTGTGAAAGTCTCTTGGAGAGGTCCAGACATTTCCAGAACACTTAAGTATCAAAGGAGGGAGTGTATTGGAACAAGAGAAAAATAGAGGAGGAAACATCAAAGGCCTCTCTTCTTTCTTATAGATTTAAACTATAAACTAACCATTAGTCATGAGGCTTAAAGGAAGTAAAACGGTGCCTATCCATGACAATACTTTGTATAAAAGGATAATATGAAATAAGACCTCTATATCTAGAGATCTCAGTATCTGCACAGGTCCAGGAGTGGGACTTATGATGAAGTCTTTCTTTGTGGTTCTAGAAGTTCTGTTCCCTCAGTGTCATTTTAATCTTCTGTGGTTGGTGGTCTTGGTCTTTGCACTGATCCTAGGATGGAACCTAGGATAGCGTCTTTCATTGTGTTTCTAGAAGCCCCATTCCGTTGCAATTGTCTCTGCCGGACCTTTGGAACTGGGGATTATGGTTGTTGTGCGGGTCATATTTCAAACCCTAGACTAGGGCTTTTTTATTGGTCTCAAGATATATTCAGTCCAGTCATGGTTCTAGCAGCCAGTCATCTGTAAATCGCGATCTTGGCTTTTGGACCAACCAAAGGGTGACAAGTCTGATTTTGTCTTATCGTTAGCTGGTGAGGTAGGATAACCTGTTCTTAGGTCAAGTTGTTCCCATTTTCTTTGTTGTCAGGATATCATATTAGAGCTGGCACTTGTTGGTGACCCAGCGGTATTAAGGATGTCCCGGATGGGATTTGTTTCCTGTAGCTGTTGTGAAGAACTGTGTCGATTCTATGTCTGGGATCCAGGGTTCAAGGCTGGACGGATGGTGTCTAATCACCTGAGGTCTAAGTTGGGTCTGCATGACATATTTTTAAGGTGGGAGATATATCTGTATTAAGTATGAGTTCTTATCTCTAGTGGATAAGAGCTCTTTTATATGTAAGATTTCCCCCTTTTTTTAGTGTGCCTTTGCAGGGAAAAATGGTGCTACTTTATATTGTCAGTGCATTTGGGGGTGGACAGAGAAGAAACAGAAACAGGTCCCACATCCAAACAAGATAAAAATAGGAATAAAAGTATATGTGCTCACATATATATATGTAGAAAAAACATTTAAAAAATGAATTAACAAAATAAAGGAACCAAGTGATGCATGAGACTACCTTACTTTTGGGGAAAAGCAGGTAAAGAGGTGGTGCAATACCGGTCTTATACTTATGTTAGAAGTATAGGTTTCCCCATTGTCTTTTGGAGGGAGGAGGATATGGGAGGTAGGACGAACACAGAGGTGTAGGGAGGACAAATCGGTGATGGGAACCCCCCTGATTTTATGTAAATATGTACCTATAATATTATTGTCAACAATATGTAAGCCACTACGATCAAAATAAAAATTATATTAAAAAATAAAAGGCTTTTAAATAACCTAAAAAAGGATAATATAATAACCAATCACTGTCACTTGTAGGATAAGAACCATAAGTATTGAGAATAATAGATCCACATTAATGAGGTACCCAGGATGAAAAGGAAGAATATCTATTTCTTCAGTCATTGTGCTTGAGAAAAATGATATTCAAAAGAATCAAGAATTTAGTGGCATAAAAAAGGGCACTGCTTCTTTCTATAAGCTATCCATGTAGTGTTTTTCTTTTTCATTCTTTCAGTATTTGCCATTGCTTTCTGTGAAGGAGATATTAGTAAAGTGATTCGCATCCTCACAATTTATAATCTAATGAGAATCATGATACTCTCTAACCTTTCCTCCTTTCTTTGTTTCTTTGATTATTCTTTTCTGTCTGTTAGTTTCTAGGCTCTGGGTTACTCCGTTTAGCCTCTGAGTTGTTTATATCTGTTTATCAGGTCTTTCTAGGTAATTTCATCCAGTATTAGGGTTGTAGATAATAGTCACACACTAATAGCTATAAAATTTCTATATTGTATAGGAACTACTGCTCTGAATCCCAGATGTCTGTTCAGCAAATACCAATTGGGAGGTATTTTAAACAATATGACCAAAATCTAACTCTTGAAAACAACCAACCTGTCCCTAAATATCCACATTTCAAATACCTTTCAAGGTCTCAACCGAAACTCAGGACATCCTCTTCACTTTCTTCTTACTCTATACTCTACACAAATATTGTCAATTAATTCTAATTATTCTATCAGGAAAATATATTCAGGATATAGTACTTGGTTGCACACCCAATCCAACGCACATTTATATTTTCTGTATTTTTATATTTTCTGTATTTGTAACACTTCCAACTGTCCTACGTTACATTTATCCAGTTTCAGTATATTCTTCAAATGGCAAATATAGAGATTCGCTGGCATAAGTATCACTCCTCAACTCAAAACCTCTTAATAACTTCCTGTCTCAGAATAAAAGATAAGCTCTTGCTATTTATATAAAAATACATGTAATCTGAACTCCATAGCTTCTTTGACAAAGTGACCTCCTATAAGCTACTCTATTTATTCCATGATGTACTTAGAGTTTTTGTTTGTTTGGCTAGATTATTTATAACTGAATTTTAGACATACAATATTCCAATACCAATCTCATCACCAGTGTGACTCCCTCTACTAATATCGCTAGAGTCCCTCCATCCTTCCCCTTGATAGATATAGTGTTAATTTCGGTTCTTGTATTTTGATATCATGCTTTTCAGTGTTATTGACTCTGTGATTTAGATATTTAGATATATACTACTGATGTCCCTGAAGCCCCTGACCCTATACTCCTGTTACTTCTCATCCATCTCTTTCTATTTAAAGTCTAGATTCCTTTCCTTTCCTCTATCTTACCTTTCCTTTCCTTGTAATCTAGGGTTCATAATATCTTAGGGATCCTCCCTTTGGTACCTTGCAACCCCATAGCCCTGTTTCTTATTCTATATATGGGATAAGTGAGATCATCCAATATTTGTCCTTCTGACTTTGGTTTGAATTTTATGGTTGGCTGGTTGGTTGTTTTTTTGTTTTGTTTTGTATTGGGGCCACACCCAGCAGTGCTCAGGGTTTACTCTTGTCTCTGCACTCAGGGATCAATTCTGGTAGGCTTAGAAGGTTATTAAGACTTAAGTAAGGGCTTGGGGGACCATATGGGACTCTGGGGGATAGAAGCTAGGTCTGTCCTAGGTTAGCAAGTGCAAGGCAAACGCCCTACCGCTTGTGCCACCACTCCGGCCCTGAGAGAGAGAATTTCTGTATCTTTTAAGTAAATATGAATTAAAAGAGAGCAATTGAAAATATCAGAAGGGTAGATAGAGGTAAAATCCAAATGCATTAAAGACCTTGATGTCAGACCTAGAACCATAAGGTATATAGAACAACAATTAGGTAAAACACTCCATGACATTGAGACTAAAGGCATCTTTAAGGAAGAAACCGCACTCTCCAAAACAAGCAGAAATAGAGATAAACAGATGGAAATATATTAAGCTGAGAAGCTTCTGCACCTCAAAGGAAATAGTGCCCAGGAGACAATAGCCACCCACTGAGTGAGAGAAACTATTCACCCAATACCCATCAGATATCGGGCTAATATCCAAAATATACAAGGCACTGATAGAACTTTACAAGAAAAAAGAAACAACACATAATCTCGTCATAAAATGGGGAGAAAAAAATGAACACTTTGTCAATTAAGAAATACAAATAGTCAAAAGGCACGTGAAAATATGCTCTACATCACTATCATCAGGGAAGTGCAAATCAAAACAACCATGAGGTACCATCTCACACCACAGAGATTGGCACACATCACAAAGAATGAGAACAAGCGATGCTGGCGGGAATGTGGAGAGAAAGGAACTCTTATTCACTGCTGGTGGGAATGTCGCCTAGTCTAACCTTTATGGAAAGCAATATGGAGATTCCTCCAAAAACTGGAAATTGAGCTCCCATATGATCCAGCTATACCACTCCTAGGGATATACCCAAGAAACACAAAAATACAATACCAAAATCCTTTCCTCACACCTATATTCATTGCAGCACTATTTAAAATAGCCAGACTCCTGAAACAACCATGATGCCCTTCAACAGATGTATGGCTAAAGAAACTGTCTACATATACACAGTGGAATATTAAGCAGCCATCAGGAGAGATGAAGTCATGAAATTTTCCTATACATGGATGTACATGGAATCTCTTATGCTGAGTGAAATAAGTCAGAGGGAGAGAGATAGGTGCAGAATAGTCTTCCTCATCTATGGGTTTTAATAAAAATAAAACATTTTTGCAATAATTCTCAGAGACAAAAGAGAGGAGGGCTAGAAGGTTCAGCTCAAAACATGAAGCTCATTGCAAAGAGTGATGAGTGTTGTTAGAGAAATAACTACATTGAGAATTATCATAACAATGTGAATGAATGAGGGAAGTAGAAAGCCTGTCTAGAGGTCTAGAGTACAGGCGAGTTTCTGGTGGGGAGGAGGAAGACTTGGGGCACTGGTGATGGGAATGATGCACTGGTGAAGCAGGGGGTGTTCTTAAATGACCAAAACCCAACTACAAGCATATTTGTAATTAAGTTGTTTAAATAAAGACATTAATAAAAATTAAAAAGAAGGGTAGATAGAGGTCAAAATAAATGGTGTTTAATATACTGTAGTTCCAGAAGTGGCAAAGTTTGAAATTAAAAGCAAATTTTTTTATTTCATATGGAGAGATAGATCATTCTCTGAAAGTAGGGTCAGGAAAAACAGTGCCTAGCCATTGAACTTTCTCAGGTGGGACCAGTCTCCAGGTTAAGAACTCTGGGATATTTTAAGAGTGAGGGTGGATCTAGTCCCCCCAACACTCCCTCTCCACCACCAGAACATTTGGCATCCTCCACCCTCACCACCATCTTCCCAACAGGAAAGTGCAACTACTACGTTCCAAAAGAAAAGAATGGTCTCCAACTCTACCCAAGTAATATAGTCTGAGCTGATACCTCTGAGGCCTTTTCAGAATGGGGTGGAAGCAGATTCCTCTTTCTACCTGAAGTCACAGCAGCAGCCCTCCACCACAGCAGCAATCCTCCAACAGAAATGGCCCAGCTCCAATAACTTAACCTTGTCAAACTGTCAAGCCACCAAATTTGTTTCATATCTATATCCTGAACATGGTTCAAGTTCAGGATCTATAGATCTTTAAGTGGCCAGTTGACACCTCTAATTTCTATAGTAGTGTCAGCCCAACAAGAAATTTGGGATGCTGGGAAAATTACATACAAATGTATCAAGTTCAGTGACTATAAACAGTCGCACAGAAGACTCAACTAGTATCAACCACAGATAATTCTATGGCACTGATTTTAGTAACACCTTGAAGAGAAAGAACAATTATTTCAAACTGGCCCTTATTAATCTAAGTTTTGGTGATTGCATTTGCCTTTGTATTGTAACAACTTGAACTAAATTTATCTGTGCCTGCAAAGGAACAGGCTAAGGAAGGTAAAAGATGGGAAATTGGGGACAGTGGTAGAGGGAAGGTCACCCTGGTGGTGGATTGGTGTTTAAACACTAATACCTGAAATGTCTATATTATGAACAACTTGGAAAATCATGATGTTATAATAAAAATTTTAAATAAAATAAGTAAAACTAAAGAAAAAGAATAAGTGTGGCCAGGAACTAACTCAAAGAACTAGAACATATGATAGGTATGCACACTGCCATTAATTTTATTTCTGACATCAAATCATATCCATATAAACACTAAAAATAGACATAATAATGGCCCCAAAAATTGCTAAGATAACCCCTTCCCAAAAAAATTAAGAGGAAATATAATGGAATAGTAAATTATTAGTTTGAGGATGTTCTATCAGAACTAAATATTTTAGAGAAACAGTGAAATGATTTTTCTATTCCTAAAAATTCTTGGGAATAGGAAGGGTATTAAAATACCCTTTCACCAGGTGTAAAATATCCTTTCACCAAATATAATGTATAAAGTATCAAGTGGTATAAAATAAAGGCATATTATTATGTTGTATTTGTGATTCTATGCAAATAGTCTCAGAACATCAGCACGTACTCAAATACATGATTTGTGTAAAAAGAAGGCAAATAACAAAATGAATGCTGTATTAAACAGAAAGAGAAAAATATATGCTTTTATTATCCATGGATATATGTCTCTTAATGCCTTTATATTGCCCAGCAGTATTCAATAATGGCAAGTATCCATGTTAGTAGAATACAACATATTCCAAAGTATGTTCTGATACAATATTCTGCAAATTTTCAATGTTTGATATCAAGGGGAAAAGGGAGGGAATAAGCAAATATGTGCAATTTGAAAATACTCCCATAAATTCTCTGTGGAAACCTGACACTTCTTCCACCCGTTTCATTCAGCTTTTTCTTATTCATTAGCATCAGAAAAATTGGGACTCTTGTGTTGACAGACAATACAAAATGCCAAGAATTCATCATTAACATAATTTTAATTATATAAGTTAGTCAAAAATTTAATTCTCTAAAGGTTATTTTCCATCCGCTAATTGAGAAGAAACACTAGTATTCATTTTTGCTGTTAAATCATTTTTTTGTTCTTTAATTTGTTTTTAGTGAAACTATTACAATTCCCAACAAACTGTGGAGTATAGTCTTCACCAATAAAGATATTTTCTCCCATCAGAAGATACACCAAAACAGAAAAAAACAGTAATTAAATTCAGAGCTATTATAAAATTAACAAGATATTGTTAATTGCTAAAGTTGGGTAATGGAGACATGATGTTTAAACCTTTAAATGGTTTTCTCTACTTTGAGTGTACTTAAATGTGTTCAATAAAAAATAAATAGTAAATAGTTATTTTTTAGATATTTATGAATTCTTTCCCTTAGTTTCAAAACACAAAATCTTCATTTTCTTGCTCTAGAATTGAGAGATTCAGTAGGCAACTCAACTAGTATAATACAGGCATTGTGAGTGCAGTAGGTTGAGTGTTCCCCTAAACAAGCTCTATACTTCAGTTTCTAGAAACAACAACTATGTTAATATATGGTTACTTTGATGTGTTACCTTGACTGGTTCTCAACTGAATGCCCAGATTATACATTATTTCTCAGTTCATAACCTATTGGTTGTTTCTTTGGTGAATTCTAATTCTGGCAGAAGGGATTTTACAGACAAAATTAAGTTTATGAAATTAAGATTATATAATAAGTTTGTATAATTAAGTTGAATCTTAAAACAGCTCCGTGCTGTTTTTTACAGCTATGTGCCCCTTCTCGTTGAACATTCCCTACCAATAAAACTATCTGGGGTTAAGAAAGCAAAAGCAAAAACAGAATGGTCTGAAGGAAAGCTTTGGAGGTTATGACAACTATCTCTGGGAGAAGTTACCTTACTATGTTATGTTCTTTTGACTTTGACCAAGACAAAGCCTTATGATTACCTGTTTCTGTTTTATTTGTCTGCTATACAACAATACTCAGGGTTCACTGATGACTCTACTCTGGGATCACCCCCAGTGGGCCATGAGCTGCCATGATAGAGCCTAAGGCTTATTTCATGCAAAGCCAGTGCCTTCCCCCACTTTACTATCTCTTCAGCCCTATTAAAATTATCATTTATCTGACAAGAACCCCAACACTGTGGCTGGAAGGTGTTGGCCACTGGAGACTACACAAAGGCGCCCTCTTTGGCCTAAGTCACTTTTGCCTCATTGCCATAATAAATAGCACCACCCTAGTAACTTTTCTCTGCAGTTTTCTGAGGAATAGATTTCTTCTTTCTTGTTGTTGTTGCTATTGTTTTTGGGTTTTGGGACACATCCGGTGGCACTCAAGGGTTACTCCTGGCTCTGCACTCAGAAATCGCTCCTGGCAGTCCTGGGGGACAATATGGGATGCCGGGATTTGAACCACCATCTGTCCTGGACCAGCTGCATGCAGGGCAAATGCCCTACCACTGTGCTCTCTCTCTCCAGCCCCAGAGATAGATTTCTTTTTTTTTTTTTTTTTTGGTTTTTGGGCCACACCCATTTGACGCTCAGGGGTTACTCCTGGCTATGTGCTCAGAAATCGCCCCTGGCTTGGGGGGACCATATGGGACGCCGGGGGATCGAACCGCGGTCTTTCCTTGGCTAGCGCTTGCAAGGCAGACACCTTACCTCCAGCGCCACCTACCCGGCCCCCAGAAATAGATTTCTTAAGAAATGTATGTTGCCTTGCAAGCGCTAGCATAGGACGAACCACGGTTTGATCCCCCAGCGTCCCATATGGTCCCCCCAAGCCAGGGGCAATTTCTGAGCACGTAGCCAGGAGTAACCCCTGAGCACCAAACGGGTGTGGCCCAAAAATAAAAAAATATATATGTTGATTTTATGTTTCTCAACTGTACATACCTACAGCTCCTCTTCATAGATAAGCATGAGTTTTCCTGAAAAGCCATTAAATACATGTAGACTATTACATCATCCTAACTCTCCCTGGCATAACTCCAAATCTCCACTTCCTCTCTTTGACACTGGCCCTAGAACCTATGTTGATTGGGCCTGTGTTCCAACTCAAATATATTGTTTGCTTGCCAAATTAAATCACTCTTTATTAGCCAGCTATTCCTGTCCACTTTTGCATGTCACTGACTTGTCCTAAGTGACCATACCTAGGCAGAAAACTTGGTTTCAAAAGGTAAGATGCAGGGGGCAAAGAGATAATACGGTGGGAAAAGGCATTTGCTTTGCATTCAGCCAACCCAGATTCGACCCTTGGTATTCCCTATAATCACCCAATCACCACCAGTTGTTAGTCCTGAGTGCATAGCCAGGTGTAATGCCTAAGCACTGCCAGCTGTGGCAAAAAAAAAAAAAAAAGTCAAAGCACTTTCTCTAGCTGGAATCAGAGATTCAAAGCAGAGAGAGACTGAACAGGAAGTACCCGGCTGGAAGATGGCAGGAGCAAAAAAATAAAGAATTCAGGTGACCTTAAGTGCTGGGTCCTTGCTATTTCTCTTAAATGACAACCAGCACAAGACTCATGAAATCAAAGAAATGGGAACACTTCCAAATAGCTTTTATGAAGCCAACATCACCTTGATACCTAAACCAGACAGAGATGCTACCAAAAAAGAAAATTACAGACCAATATCGCTGATGAACACAGATGCAAAGATCCTCAATAAAATCCTGGCAAATATGATTCAATACCTTATTAAGAAGATCATCCACTATGACCAAGTAGGTTTCATCCCAGAAATGCAAGGATGGTTTAACATCCATAAACCTATCAACATAATACACATCAACAACAAGAAAAATAAAAATCACATGATCATATCAATAGACGCAGAGAAAGCATTTGATAAGGTCCAACAGCCATTCTTTTTTTTTTTTTTTTTTTTGGTTTTTGGGTCACACCCGGCAGCGCTCAGGGGTTACTCCTGGCTCTATGCTCAGAAATCGCTCCTGGCAGGCTCGGGGGACCATATGGGTGCCGGGATTCGAACCGATGACCTTCTGCATGAAAGGCAAACACCTTACCTCCATGCTATCTCTCCGGCCCCAACCAACAGCCATTCTTGATCAAAACTCTCAGCAATATGGGAATGGAAGGAGTCTTTCTCAATATAGTTAAGGCCATCTATGACAAGCCAGTGGCAAATATTACCCTCAATGGAGAAAAATTAAAAGCTTTCCCTCTAAATTCTGGCACAAGACAAGGCTGTCCTCTCTCACCACTCTTATTCAACATAGCACTGGAAGTACTTGCTATAGAGATTAGGCAAGAAAAATATCTCAAGGGAATCCAGATAGAAAAGGAAGAAGTCAAGCTCTCACTGTTTGCAGATGACATGATACTCTACTTAGAAAACCCTAAAGACTCTACCAAAAAGCTTCTAGAAACAATAGACTCATATAGCAAGTTGGCAGGCTATGAAATTAACACACAAATATCAATGGCCTTTCTATACAACAATAGTAATAAGGAAGAAATGGACATTAAGAAAACAACCCCATTCACAATAGTGCCACACAAACTCAAATATCTTGGAATCAACTTGACTAAAAATGTGAAGGACCTATACGAACTATCAAACTCTGCTCCAAAAAATAAGAGAGGACATGCAGAAATGGAAACACATACCCTGATCATGGATTGGTGGGATTAACATAATTAAAATGGCAATACTCCCTAAAGCATTGTACAGATCTAATGTGATCCCTCTAAATATACCCATGACATTCTTCAAAGAAGTGGATCAGGCACTTTTGAAATTCATTTGGAACAATAAACACCCTCAAATAGCTAAAGCAATCATTGGGAAAAAGAATATGGGAGGAATTACTTTCCCCAACTTTAAACTTTACTACAAAGCGATAGTTATCAAAGCAGCATGGTATTGGAGTAAAGACAGGACCTCAGATCAGTGGAATAGGCTTGAATGTTCTTAGAATGTTCCACAGACATACAATCACCTAATTTTTGATAAGGGAGAAAGAAATCCTAAATGGAGCAAAGAAAGCCTCTTCAAGAAGTGGTGTTGGCATAACTGGCTAGCCACTTGCAAAAAATTGAACTTAGACCCCCAGTTAACCTCATATATGAAGGTAAAATCCAAATAGATTAAAGACCTCTATATCAAACCCAAAACCATAAGATATATAGAACAACACGTAGGCAAAACACTCCAGGACATTGAGACTACAGGCATCTTCAAGGAGGAAACTGCACTCTCCAAGCAAGTGAAAGCAGAGATTAACAGATGGGAATATATTAAGCTGAGAAGCTTCTGCTCCTCAAAGGAAATAGCGCCCAGGATACAAGAGCCACCCACTGAGTGGGAGAAACTACTCACCCAATACCCATCAGATAAGGGGCTAATGTCCAAAATATACAAGGCACTGACAGAAATTTACAAGAAAAAAACATCTTATCCCATCAAAAAATGGGAAGAATAAATGGACAGACACTTTGACAAAGAAGAAATACAAATGGCCAAAAGACACATGAAAAAATGCTCCACATTACTAATCATCAGGGAGATGCAAATCAAAACAACTATGAGGTACCACCTCACACCCCAGAGATTGGCACACATCACAAAGAATGAGAACAAACAGTTGGCGGGGATGTGGAGAGAAAGGAACTCTTATCCACTGCTGGTGGGAATGCCATCTAGTTCAACCTTTATGGAAAGCGATATGGAGATTCCTCCAAAAACTGGAAATTGAGCTCCCATATGATCCAGCTATACCACTCCTAGGAATATACCCTAGGAACACAAAAATACAATACAAAAATCCCTTCCTTACACCTATATTCATTGCAGCACTATTTACCATAGCAAGACTCTGGAAACAACCAAGATACCCTTCAACAGACGAATGGCTAAAGAAACTGTGGTACATATACACAATGGAATATTATGCAGCTGTCAGGAGAGATGAAGTCATGAAATTTTTCTATACATGGATATACACGGAATCTATTATGCTGAATGAAATAAGTCAGAGAGAGAGAGAAAAAAACAGAATGGTTTGACTCATGTATGGGTTTTAAGAAAGATGAAAGACATTCTTGCAATAATAATTTTCAGACACAAAAGAGAGAAGGGCTGGAAGTTACAGCTCACCTCATGAAGCTCACTACAAACAGGAATGAGTGTTGTTAGAGAAATAACTACATTTTGAACTATCCTAATAATGAGAATGTATGAAGGAAATAGAAAGCCTGTCTAGAGTACAGGCGGGGGTTGGGTGGGGAGCAGGGAGACTTGGGACAGTGGTGATGGCAATGTTGCACTGGTGATGGGTGGTGTTCTTTACATGACTGAAACCCAAACAACACAATCATGTATGTAATCAAGGTGTTTAAATAAAAAATATATTTAAAAAATGACAGCCAGCAAGGAAACATGAACCTCACCTCTGCAGCCAAAAGAACTGTATTTTGTCAATAGCCTGAATATGTTTGGTAACAGTTTCTCCTTTAGGAACTCCAAATTAGAAATCAGTTTAGTGCCAACTTTATTTCAAAATGTGAAACCTGGAGATAGAATGATAGTGCGTTGGTTAGGGATTTGCCTTGCATACCACTGACCTTGGTTCAACCTAAACACTCCAAATACTCCTGAGCCCTCCAAGAATGATCCCTGAGCACAAAACCAGGAGTATGCCCTGAGCAACTCTCGGTGTGGCCCAAAAACAAAGCAACAAGAACAAATAAAAAGGTATGACCTTTTCAGGTCAGATGAAGCATCTGAACTCACCAGCATCCTTATAAATAGAACTTTGAGATAATAGATTTGCACTGCCTTTAAGATGGCAATAGGCAACAGATAAATCCTACTTAACAGTTTAAAATTTCCGATAACTCACATTTAAAAAACTTCCTTCTTAGAAATGAGAATCCAGAGATAACCCTCATATAAACGAGCAGATAAGAAGCTATGGAGCATAAATGGAACAAAGAGATTCTTCAGCAAGTGAGACTTTTAAAAAATAAATAACATGCAGAAAAATAAGGAAAGAAAATAAATTTGACCTCTGTCTCACACTGTACAAAATAATTACCTCAAAATTGATTAAAGTCCCTAATATCAAACTTATTTACATAAAACACATGGAGGAAATCTGGGAAACACTTTCCAAGATCCTGACTTCAGAGAAGACTTCAATATATCACTCCATTGGTAAATAGACCAGAAATAAAAGCAGAATTCAGCAAAGGGTACTACAATAAATTCAAAATTTTGTACTTCCAACAAAATGTGACTTAAAATAAAGAGAAACTCCACTAAATGGGGGAAAATGGTTTACACAACACAAAAGACTAAGGACTAATAAGCAAGATATATAAAGTACTGTCAAACCTCAATAGGCATATGAAAAAACAATCACTAAGTATCAAGGAACTACAAATCAAAACAAGAATGAAATATCACCTGACACTAACATATTATATCCACTGACCCTATTAATGTCCCCGAAGGAATTCTAAAAAGGAGACAGTGCACAAAATGATATTACAAAGAGACGTTTAAGCCTTCTTTCTATTAAGTTTAGATTTCAAGCTGTATATCCCTTTTGCTTTGAAACTGACCGCGAGTGGTTTGCAGTTGATGTTTGGATTGTCTTTATTTGGGCTGATATAACTGTCTTTCAGATCTTCTTGCTTTGTGATAGTATGAGTAATTGTGACAGGAATCTGGAGAAACACAGCAAGTGCCCCACTAACCTTCAGTTAAGTAAAATAAAAGGAATTGGTATAAATTTACAGACTTCATTACTTCCTGATAAAATTGACCTGGTATTGGTACTCTACACCTTTTCACAACCAGCAATAACAACATTGAACTAAAAGTATTAAAACTACATATTATCAGGCACAAGACCTGATATAAACTACTATTTGTATTTTAAAAAAATTTAAATTAAAATGTATCTTGAGATTCATTTCACATTAATATTTGAGACATATTGACCTTAGCACTCCAGGGTTATAATTGCTTTAACAAATCTATTCTAATTTCTCTGTGCCCAATTTGATTATCTGTTAGAAATTCAACTGCTAGTAATGAAGCAGGTAGGCAGATTGATAGGGAAGTCCCCGCCCCCGAAACCCTGTGGAAATGAGTTCTTGGGATGTAATAAAAGTATATATATATATATATATATATATATATATATATATATATATATATATATATAATAAAACCAAGAGATACAATTTGAAGAAGCTACTTGGCACTTGCCCTAAATTGCTAAAAGTGTTACTGTGCCTTGTGGACTCAGAAATTAAGACCTGATAAAATCCTTACAGACCCAGAGAAGGCTGGTCCCCGCCCCTAGCTTGAGAAACTCCAACAGGAAAAAAGGCAAAGAAAGGAATATATTTAAAAAAAAAAAGAAAAGAAAAGAAAAGAAAAGAAAAAAAGATAAACCACACATACAGCAACTGCCCCCAATTCTTCTCCCTGGCAATCACATTCTCTAGCAACGGCTTGGCAACAGATGCTTACTTAGGTAGAAAGCCCCACTGGGACAGCTTGGGAAAGCCTAGAACCTTATGTGTTTCTGGGGGAATTAGTGCCCCAACCTATGTCACCCTCTTCAACCATTTTGGCATGTACACTTGTATATTCTCATACTTGAACTCCGACATGTGTACTCAGCTCTATCTTCTGACAAGTCTGTAGTCTCTTAAGAATATTCCCTTTTTCCTTTATCACTCTCTTTCCTTTTCCTCTCATCTCTCTTCCCTTTTCCTCTCCCTTTTCTCTTTCTGCCCCTCTCTCATGCTCTCTCTCCTCTCCCTTTCTCTCTCTTTCAACCTCCATCCTTCTCAGAAATTTTTACTTTACTCCTCATCCTGAAATTATTTTCTGAGAGAAAGGAGATGGTCTTAAAAGGCTCGGCAAGGTCAAGGACTGACTTTCCTTTCTTGCAAAGAAACGTTTTTCACCCCAGCCTGTATCCATGGTGGCTCCCTGAGAAATCCAGTGGTGGGGTTTATTAACTCCAGCATAAGACAGAACAACTGGATGTGGCTTGATGGCTACCCAGTGGGGCTGACAGGATATGGGGTCCTTGCCAGGTAGGGTTCACCACAAACTTTATCAGTCCTACATTTCCTCCAGCTGTTTCCAACGGGGCAGAGATAGTCAGAGAGAAACAAGGTATCCTTCTTAAGACTGCTACCTCGCTCCCCACTTCACAAAAAGTACCCCTCGCCAACATTTGTAACAGCCCCAAAAGACAATCAAATCAGGGTTTTATTTTTCTGATGTAATAAGTTAGTGCTGCAGAGCTAATAGAGAAGCACCATAATGCCGTTAGAATCTCAAATCCATGCCATCTTATGTCCAGTGGTCTTTAGAATTGTATGTCTCTTTGTCTTTGTAAGAAAGTCCACTCCGGGCTGGAGCAATGGTGCAAGCAGTAGGGTGTTTGCCTTGTATGCGCTAACCTAGGACAGACTACATACAGTTCTATCTGCCCCCCGCCCACCTGCTCCTATATGGTCCTCCAAGCCAGGAGTGATTTTGAACTCCTAGCCAGCAGTAACCCCTGAGCATCCCAGGGTGTGGCCCAAAACCAAAAAGAAAACAAAAAAAAAGTCCACTTCATGTGTGAGTTCTAGGCAAAAGAAAAGTGGGAAAAAATCCATCTGATTCTGCCTTTTCATCGCCTTCTAGGAAACCCAGCAAGGAAATGACTTTCATCTTCTAGGCCACAGCCAGACTTCAGGGTTCCATACCACTTAACAAATAAATTTTTGTTTGTACCAAAGAAAATATAAGAATAAAGTTGTATATCTAATAAGAGGGCATAGGTGCAAGATATATAAAAGACTCACAAAACTTAACAAAATAATTAAAAATTAAAGGAAACAGCTGAACAGACATTTCTCCAAATATGATCTTCAGGCAGATGAAAAAGAAATCATTAGCTTCGTTAGTTATCAGCAAATCAAAACAACAGGGATATCACCTCACACCATTAGAATGGCCCATCTCAAAAAAGACTTGGAATAAAAAATGCTGACAGAGGGGGCCAGAGCGGTGGCAAATACTGTAGGGCATTTGCCTCACACACTCTAACCTAAGATGGACAACGGTTCGATCCCCTGGTGTCCCATATGATTCCCCAAGCCAGGAGCGATTTCTGAGCACATAGCCAGGACTAACCCCTGAGCATCACAGGGTATGCCCCCCCAAAAAAAAAAAAATGCTGACAAAGACACGGAAAAACACACAAAAAACTTTGTTAATTTTGATAGAAAAATAAACTCTTTTGGCCTTAGAAAACAAATAAAAAGGAAATTTCACAAGTAATTTAAAATAACTCATATGGCACTGCTAAAGAGAACTCAATCTGGAAATAACTCAAATACCCAACGAAAATGAATAGATAATAAAATTGTGATATATAACAATATATTGATTTATACATACATCAGAATACTACTCAACTACAAGAAAAGATAATTTTCTTTTCTCTACAGCATGAATGCAACTGAAGAGAATCATGTTAAATTAAATAAATCAGAAGATCAAAGACCAAGATATCTTCTTCATAGGTCTCATATAAAGAAACAGAGCAAAAATAAATAAATAATATCTAATTACAAAAATCCTGTGGGTTGGAGAAATAGTAATGGGCAGGGCACTTGCCTTGTATGCATCCGACCTGAGTTCCAGCCCCAGCACCCCATATGGTTCCCCCAACGAATGCCATGAGTAATCTCTGAACATAGAGGAAGGAATAAGCCCTGAGCACTGCTGGGTGTGGTCAAAACTCTACACCCCACCCCCTTCCAAAAAAAAAAAAAACTTAGATTCTATAACAGAACTTAAATGACAAAAGCATTGGAAAAAGCATAATGGAAGTTTCTTGTGGATAGTGGTAAAAGGATGTCAGATATAGATGTGGTGTGGTAACAGTTTTCCAATATGGATATACATTTATACACATGTAAACAAATGTGGCTTTAATTCAATATATTATATAGATTCGGTAGGCATCAAACAGTAGTTGCCATACCTGGTCCCTTTCCATAACTTTATGGTTGTATTTTGGGTTTTTTTTTTTTTCCAAAAAGTTAGCTCAATTATTGAGTACCCATTATTTTCTGCTACTCTGTTCAGGAAACTTTAAAAATAGGAAAGAAATTCATAGAACACCTTCTATATATCAAGTACTATACCTTTTTTTAATGTTGTGTTAGGACAGGTGTTATTTATTAGAAAAAAATAAAAACTTCAAAGACGATATAAAACAAAAAAAAGTAGAAAAGTTCAGATTCGAAGAGTAAAAAAACATCACAAAAGAAAACTTTGAGTTTATGATAAACATTAATTAATATGTGACCATTTCCTTTTCATTACCCAAACCCAAATAGTGTGATCTTTAGCCATGTCTTCTGATATTAACTTGTCCTTGAAAATGAATGGTGAATGACAGAAACAAGCACTCCCTTCTGAAGGGGTTGAGTTTCCTTTTGATTTAGACTCTGTGAAAACAAGTGCTATGTTTTAATCCAGCAGGGAAGCAAATTGTAAAGTCTATCCCTCAATTCATATTTTTTAATTTAGGCACTAATAATAGAGTTAGGGGAACACAACATTTCAACTGCAAATCCATCACCAGTGTCTGCATCCTTTCAGTTATATCCCAAGATTCCCTCCCACCCCTCTTCCCCATCCTATCTTCATAGAAAATTCTTTGCATTAATTTAATTATAGTTTGCTTCACATATTTCCAATGTTTTTGGTTTGTTTGGAAGCTAATTCACCTCTATACCACCAAAGTATTTAATACCCCTGACTTATGTTACCACCAATCCACCTTCCCCATAAGCCCCCTACATAATCTCTTATAACTTCTTTCCCTGCCAACCCTTCAATTTTTAACTCATCCTTTTACAACCTTTCCTGCTTTATATAAAATCCAAAAGGATTCACCAAAGTTAAATCAAATTTCCAAAAAATGTAAAGCAATCATATATCACTAGATTACAATCTGTTTTCCACCTTTATCTGAACTTATAGTTCCAGTGTATCTTAATTTCCAGTCACACAATGATATCAGTAAAACAAGTGCATTGTTTATTACACAATATGAAATCAAATAAAATTTTCTGTATATATAAATGACTATGTATATTCCCTCACTGATGCTAGCACCATTCCAGATTCCTCTCCTTGCCCTGTCTCTAGAAATCTTCCTTCTTCCTAAAAAATGCATACACTGACTTTTATTCCCATTAAATATTCCTTATCCCAAATTAAATGCCCCTTTCTTCCTTTGTGCTACCATAGACATTGTAACACAATTCAGGAAAAGATTAAGACATTCATAAATTTCTCTATGATAAACAGATTATTCTTATGCTTATCAACTTGGATTTTAGCATGTATTGAGTACATGAGAATGTACATTTTTGGATTAAACTATTAGAAGGATGTTTAAGCAAAAAATTGAGATGCAAAAATTAATCTACAGCATAATTACTGTGGCTAAAATGTTATTTGTAATCTCTAGGGATAAAAATTTCTTTCCTACTTATAGTTTAAATAAGATAATGATAAAATTTTAATGTTATATGTTTCCTGTCATCAATAACTAAAATTTAAAATCATTTCAACAAAAAGGTGTGAAACTACATGATGTCATTTATTTGAAAGCAATCTAAACCCTAAATGTTAATTTTTGTTAACTTACAAATTTGAATAACAACATGGATCAAAACTAGTCCTGGAGCACATAAATCTTTTTGTCATATATGTTCATAACAATAGTCTTCGGAAGAAAGGGGAACAGTGAAAGTTCTAAGAAACTGGGCAGAAGTGCTTCCTACCATTCAGAGGGTTAATGAGTTGCTAAATTCTAACTTGCAAAAGTGTATGTAGTTTGCAAAAAAATAATAAAATTTATTACTATACAAACAAAAAATTCCCTTTGAACATGCTCTATTTAGGGGTAATTCTGTGACTCAAAGAGTTCTTTAATTTCCCCAGAGATGCATTAATCATTTCTTTCTTTTGCTTTTTAAAGACCTCAAAAAATCCAGATTTTTGGTCATACATGCTTCTATAACAGACATATTCAGAATATATAGCTACTGCTAAATAATTTGGATTAGAAGAACAATGTTTGTGAACAGAATAATACCCTTCCCATATAGTTGAAGACAAATCCTTCAAAACTCAATATTTCACAATAACTCCTTAATATTAATTAAGGGATTTCTGTCCGACCACAGTATTGTGGTTCTGAGAGATTGTCTACATTGAACAGTTCAACTAAAGGGCACTTTTGAACGCTATAGGAATTAAGGGTAAGTTAGTAGAATATGCATTTATATATTTAAGAACTAATCCCAGGACCAAGGGATTTGGCTCAACAGTAGAGAACATGCCTCATATATATGAGGTACTGAGTTTAATCCCTGGCACTGCAATAACTTTTCTAAAAGCATGAAACTGGTTGGAGCAGAGAGGCAGCATATGGAACAAGGCACACATCTTACAAGTGACAGATACCAGTTCAATCCCTTGCACTACATATGATCAGCCAAACTATGCCAGGGTAATCCCTCAGCACAGAAGAGTAAACCCTGAGAACCTCCAAAAAAAAGTCATGAAATTAAAAATTAAAAAAATAAATTAAGCCCAAAATTTTACATCCAAAAAAATATCTTAATGCATGCAATGTTGCTACAGTCCAAAACGGTATTTCCAAAGAGTAAAAGCAACTCTTAAACCATATTATCTTCTTATATAGATTATTCTTACTTGAGTCACCATTATTTGCCATTTGCAAGTGTGTTCTTATTGGTTATAATTTAATTCACCCTACTTCAGAAAACTAGTAATATTCTCTATATCTAAAACCTTCAACAATATTTTTCTAATATTTTAGTCAGAGGATCCATATAAAATAACTTTCTTCTATTTTTTTAATTTAAACACTATGATTACAAGGTGGCTCATAATAGTTTTCTTTTTCCTCAGATAAAGTTGTTCATGATTGAGTTACAGTCATACAATGTATAATAACCTTCACCACTGTGCATTTCCTAACACCAATCTCAGCAATTTTCCTCTCACTCTACTTGATTTACTTGATGCCCTTTTCCCTCCCACCCATCCCTCCTCCTCCTCCTCCCTGCCTCTCTCTCTCTTTCTCTCTCTCTCTCTCTCTCTAATTAATTCTCCTTGGTTTATATTTCTTCTTCTGACTGAGTCTGAAAGTTCTTTTCAATAGATAGAGTTTTTTCTAGGCTACCAATCCTTTTCATCTCACATAGTTCATAGGGTTCATATTGCTTTCTCAAAAAAAAAAAAATAGTTCCCTGACTAATTTTTCCATTAAAGTCCAAATATATCCTCGTGCTCTTAGTCCCTCCTTTCTCATTGCATATTTATAAACATTGCTTAGAGAGATTCTTTTAATCCCTCCTGAACCATGTTTCTTATGCAATGGAATCCCACATCTTTCTCAGTTGTGTTAGGAATTTGCTTCACAAAAGCTAGGTTGACAATTCTCTGTAACTAAAGGTACACTCCCCTGTTTTTTAAGAACTTGCTATTTCAAGAACTTACTTCATGGTATAATAGCTCCAGGATATTCTTTTTTTTTCTGGCCAACTCTCTGCAATCCTCTCATCTACTTAATAATCACTTTTTTTCAAAATCTTTTTATCCTCCTTCTCTATTTTCCACATTTTACATGTAATTCTATTAACACACATTTTGCCAAATTACCTACAATGTGAGTTCTGTTGAGCTTGAAGTTCCCAGTATTTATATTCATCCACCCTTTTATACATTTATTTATTTTTTCAAGATCCTCTTATAAACCAGAAATATTTTGAGCCAGAAACTCAGACTTCAGAGTAAACTCAACTGGGCTGGCACCAGTGCTAAATAAGTTCATTTTTCTCTTGTTCTCCCAAGTGCAAGTCTTTGTCTCTTCCTCTTGCCAGGCTACTCTGCCTTAAAGAAAGTTTTTACATGTAAGTATCTGTATATATGTATATACTTATATGCATCTATATACTTATATAGATAAACATACAATGGAATATTATTCAGTTTTATAAATTAAGGATATCCTGGCTTTTTTATCATATGGATAGGCTGTGAGGTCAATATGTTTAAGGAAGTAAATTAGAGGGAAAAAAAGCTATTTGTCCTCACTTGAGTAAAGAACCAAAACTCAAAGGAACAAAGTAGAATTCAGGTTACCAGGAATAAGAAAATTGAAGTGATATTGGTTAAAGGGTAGAAACTTCCAGTTGCAAAATGAACAAGTTCTGGGGAGTTCATGTACAGCCTGGTGACTATAATCATAAAAAATATTAAAACTTAAAAAAATGTTATTATCATAAATGTTTTCATTACTGAAAAATAGTAATTTCATGAAATGAAAGAGGTTAACTAAGCTTGTTTGCTTATCCTACTATATATGTGTGTTTTAAATTATTACATTATATTCCATAAGCTTGCATACAGCAGGGAAAAAATAGCTCTTAGGATTTGAGCACACACCTTGAATATGTGAGATCCTGAGTTTGATTCTCAGCATCATGTAGTCCCATGAGCACTATCAGGTTCAGGAGTAGCCCAGTTAGCCCGAATCCATACCCCTGGACCACAGATCACCAGAAGTGATCCCCAATTCCTTAAGATCTTTTTAATTTAAATGTACATACCTTATGCCAGTAATAACAAAATAAAACAGGAAATTATTCTAAATTTGACTTTTTAAATCACCTGTATTCGAGTCTAAAGTCACTAGATTCTATAAGCAGTAAAGTTTGACATGATCAAGGCCCAGAAAGATACCTAACAAAACGGAGAACGAAAAAGTTTGGGTAGAAAAGCAGTCAGACAAGGCCTTGTAAGACATAATAATGTGCTTATATTTTATTTGAGATTAACTGTATGTCATTGAAAAATATTTTTAAAAGATGATCCCAAAACCATAACTACACCCATAAATGCAGTCACCATGTTCAAGTCAAGCTAGCATGGTAGACTCACCTTTTCTCTAATGAAATGTAAACCAAGCCATGAAAGATCATGGGTTCACCAGCCAATGAAGCAAAAATCTGGCCATCTCAGGAGGAAAGAGTGGACCAAGCCCCTGCCATGCCAAAACTATGCGTATTGCTTCCATCACCCAGAATCACTGTTTTCCCTGTGACCTGCTTCATCACCCTTCTACAATTTCTTCAGGACACCAATCTGACCAAACAGTTTTTAGGTAAACTGGTCTATGAGCTGATATAATCAGAGTTTATCAGCAATTGTTTTCACAAAATAAATAAAAAGTATCTAACATATACTCCCCAAAAGGCATGCACTAAAACCTTTAAGACAACAGTATTCCATGTCTCCCAAACCAAAAATTAACATATTTACCACGTGATTGTCACAGATTTCATGGCTTATTCTTTCTTCCAAAAGTGGGTGTGACCACTATGTGAAATGACTTTTAAAAATATGTCTGTATTAGTTAAAAAACAGGATGCAACAATTATGTGGTAATATATGGTATCCAAATAATTGTTAGCTGTCAAATGAATTAAAAAAGAAGAAACCATCAACAGTGTAATTCAATAAGAGTAAACAAGCTTAACTACAAACAAAACCCTGGAGGAATTTCAGAAACATAATGTGAGAAAAGAAACCCAGGCTCCCAAAATGAATCAATATGCTTCCATTTATATAAATAACAAAACAGATGAAAAAATCCATCACTGTTGGCAGTCAATACATCAGTAACTCTTGATTAGGAGACAGTCTAGGAAGGTAAGAAAGATGTCTCTGGGTATTGTTCTTGACATGAGTACTTATTTTATGGAGCATGAAATGCAATTTGAGACATGTGCATCTTCTGCATTTATGTTAAACCTTAATTTTTAAAATTGTATAAAATAAGAAAAAAGAAAGACACACAGAAAACAAACTGAACCAAGAAACTAATATTGTTTTGTTTTGTTTTGGTTTTTTTTTTGTTTTTTTTTGTTTGTTTTTTCGGACCACACCCGTTTGATGCTCAGGGGTTACTCCTGGCTAAGCACTCAGAAATTGCCCCTGGCTTGGGGGGACCATATGGGACGCCGGGGGATCGAACCACGGTTGCGGTCCTCCCTTGGCTAGCGCTTGCAAGGCAGACACCTTACCTCTAGCGTCACCTCGCCGGCCCCCAAAAAACTAATATTGTCCCTTGTTATGTTCTTTACTTCCTGCAAGCTTATTTTTAATATAGATAATTTTTGTGGTGTAACTCATTTCATCCATAGTAATAAAGTCAAGTCCTTGAGTTTTATGCTGTGAATGCATGGTAGTTTAATTCTTGGATCTGTTCAACTCTAGGTTTTGGTTATGATTTGTGTTTGCTATTTTTAATCCTATGATTTTACTTCTTGCTTTCTTGTTTTCTTTCTTCCATTTTTTTTGCCTTTTATAAAATGAAGGCAAAAGTTGTAGACACTTCATATGCTGTGGTGAGGATTAAAAAAGATTCTTTTTTACCTATAATATTTATTTTAATCATAGTGGCTTACATATCATTGTCGATAATATTTTAGGTACATATTAACATAAAAACAGGGGAGTTCCTATCACTGAATTGTCCTCCCTCCACCTTCGTTCCCGTCCTACCTCCCATATCCTTCTCCCTCACATCCGGGGCTGCTAGAGTAAGTGGTACCCTCTGTGCCTAGCTTACTACTTAGTGGTCCTACACCTGTTTGGTCTTGGTACCTCCCTTATTTCCCGCTCTAATGGGAGGTGGGACTAGATAGTTCAAATTATGTGGTTTTGTTTGAAGAAGAGAAAGGTACTAAACTGGGGGGGGGGGATCAAATAAGCCGAAAATGGGCGGAGTCCTTCTGGAGGCTCTCATCCTAGGTTTGAGAGATGAAGGGGAAAAGGAGGGTGAAACACCACAACAGTACAAAAAGAAGTGTCAAGTAAAATATCCAGTGAGCACTCCAACAATAAAAATAAGCACAAAAAGAAGATTCTTATAATGTATTTAATGTGATGCTTAAAAGGTAGTAAGTGCTCAATAAATTATAATTTCACCTTCATAGTGCATAGAAATGCTTATCTCTTGTAAACAGATGAGCATTGCAAAATAGTTCGCAAGTCCTTCCACCTTCAGATGCCATAAACTAAGTAAGTAAACCAAGTCTTGTGCATACTCTGCACAAGAATTAATAAATGAATAAGAAAATAAAGGATAAATGAGTTAGTGGGGGAGGGAAGGAAGGAAAGAAGGAAAGAAGGAAGGAAGGAAGGAGGGAGGGAGGGAGGGAGGGAGGGAGGGAGGGAGGGAGGGAGGGAGGGAGGGAGGAAGGGAGGGAGGGAGGAAGGGAGGAAGGAAGGGAGGGAGGAAGGGAGGGAGGAAGGAAGGAAGGAAGGAAGGAAGGAAGGAAGGAAGGAAGGAAGGAAGGAAGGAAGGAAGGAAGGAAGGAAGGAAGGAAGGAAGGAAGGAAGGAAGGAAGGAAGGAAGGAAGGAAGGAAGGAAGGAAGGAAGAAGGCTTCACAATATATGACAATGATAAATTATGATAGAAATGGAAATATATATTTAAATCCATCAAAATACATTATCATAATGTTTTTCAAAAGATAAATGAAGGTAAAGTAATAAATACAGTTATGATCCCTGTATACTGACACATAATTATGTAATAAATAGAGCATCCAGTATGTATAATGATAGAATTGTTGGTTTAGAGAGAAAAGCACAACAGTTAATTTGTAGCTACTTATATCACCTGGACAAGTAAACTCAGCCTTCCTAAATTTTCTCATCTATATAATAAAAATAATACCAACAGTACTTATCTTCCTTTAGCTAAGGGTTTAAGCCAGATGATAACTTGAAAGTGGTAAAGAACTTGAAACAGTAGGCATAAATAAGTCACTAATAAATGTAGACCATGATAAGTAAATTAAATAT
Source organism: Suncus etruscus (assembly GCF_024139225.1). Taxonomy (NCBI): domain Eukaryota; kingdom Metazoa; phylum Chordata; class Mammalia; order Eulipotyphla; family Soricidae; genus Suncus; species Suncus etruscus. The sequence continues at coordinate 52,191,899 of NC_064860.1, read as the reverse complement.
TTAATGTTTTCTTTGGCGAGGAGGGTTTTTGGTCACATCTGGCAGCTCTTGGGTGTTACTCCTGGCTTTGCACTCAGAAATCACCCCTGGCAGGCTTGGGGAACCAGGGTGGTCTGGGATTGGCCACATGCAAGGTAAATTTTCTACCTCTGTGCTATCGCTCCAGCCCATATTTAATATTTTCTCTGGGAAATTTTAAATTTTTGTTCTGTTCTAAATTTTCTTTGAAGGACATCTTCTTTGCTCCTCCTCAGATCCCCAACAGTTATGGGACATCCTGAAACTGAATAATTCATCCTTTCCCTGAATAATTCTCCATTCAGACCTGCCTGCTTCTCATTCCCTATTTTCTCCAAATTTTTATAAAATATCATTGTGCTATATATTTTATTTAATCTGAAAAATATAAATAAAATTTATAAAAGATAATAACGGGTTCTTTTTTTTTTTCAAATAGCATCTCTAATTTTGGTGGGGGAGGGAGAAGCTTATCCAATGGTACTCAGGACTTATTCCTGGCTCTGCCTTTAGGGACCATTAGTGATGTGACTCTGGGAACTGCATGTGGAATCAACCCTTTTATATAATACAAGTACCCTACCTGCTGTACTACCTTTAAAGCCCATAACATTTTTATATTAACAGAAATTTCTAAAATATGACTTTTTTACCCAAGTGATATAAATTGACACAAATGAAATAAATAAGGGGAACCATTTCTTGTCAACTGGGAGTTATTTCCATCAGAAAATGGAAATTAATGGCATAAGAGAAGGAATATGTTGCAATTCTTCTATTAAGTTATAATGTCCCTGAGGAATGGTCAAGAAACTGTTAGATTCATCTTGTTCTCCATGGTAAAAATCTCTACATTACCCAATACTCTGTAATTCTAGAAGGTCATCCTTACTTTAGTCCGACCCTGAATTTTTCAATTTCCCAAGAACAGCCATTGACAAGGAAGCACATGACCACAGAAGTGTTTAACTTGCTATTATTGCCATACAGTGCATTTTCTCACGTAAAAATAATTAAGTCTTGTTCTGATAACTCATGGTACATAATCTGTACCTCATGATAATCCAGAATCACTAAAGAACTGAGTTATAAACAAAAAGAAATCTGACTTTCAGAAGCTCAGGTTTTATTGTTGATGCAAAACCTAAACATCACCAAAGTTTGAAGAGCAACTACTTTCATAGTGTGTTTGTGCACTAATATATTATGTTTGTGCACTAAATATTCTCTTGTATTCTAGTCCAGAATGTCACTAAAAAGTTACATCAGTAGACAGAAAGAAATGATTGGTAGTTAAATCTAGAGTTGCATTCTGCCAACACTCTTGCAAGTCAGCCCCTGAAGAGGTTGACTGATGGAGGGATGGAGGATGAGGCCTTTCTCCTCCAGCTCGGACCACGCGTCTGTTACCCTGTTCAGTCGGCGGTTCTGAGGTGAATGCGGCGGGAAGAAAGCCAACAGGCAGTCAGGCTTCCGAAGAAAACAGCTCTTTATTCCGTGAAGAGGCCGAAGCCAAAAGGCCTAAGAATAGGTCCAGAACAAAAATCCTCTCGCCTTCCACAGACCCTTGTTTTATCCCCCAGAATCAGGTACCATCCATTGGTGGGATCAGGTACCACCCAATGGTGGGAGCAGAATCAGGTACCACCCTAGAGTGGGAGCAGAAGTCCAGGTCACACCCTAGGGTAGGGCACAATCACCAATCAGGGTAGGGTCAATAACATAATAAACCCATTAAAATTTTTACATACACAGCACAACACTTATTCTTTTATTGGCATCGGTCTATGAGGTTCTCATTATAACTTGAATTAGTATGCTTTGAAATTCTTACCGTCCTTGTGCTGTTTCAGGCATTTCCTTACACTAGGGATACTCTACAAAGATACTAAGGATACTCTACAAAGAAACAACATCATTACATCAAAACAAAACCAACTTTTCCTAAAGCACAGAAACAAATTAGGCAGAATTGTAAGAATGTAAACTCTTACTACCATATTATCACAAAGTAGGGTCTAGGAAATGTTCTGATTATTGTTTTAAGAGAAGTACCGAGTGATGCAACATGCACTAACCAATGATTCAGAAAGTATCTGATGTGAACTGTGACCTGTGTACAGAGATCCCTTCTCAAAAGCTGAATCAGGTTGAGGCTGAAACCTGATTCAGGACATTTAGTACAGAATTTTCTCCTTTAATCTCTGGATAAAAGGATAATTTGAAGGACTTTTCAACTCCCTTCAATATTCTGGTATCTCACACAATAGTATTCTGTAATACATATGCTTTTCCAAAATCTTATGGCCTTTGACACCAAAAAAAAAAACTTCTCTGAACAAGAGCCATGTACAGCCATGGTGTAATCAATACTTCCACACTCACTCAGTCCCTTAACGCCTTCCTGGAACACATTTATAACATTCATAGATACCCCTAAATAAAAGTCACCACAATATCTTACCAACCTCAACACTTTATATCCATTCACATTCATTCTAATCTAACTCCAACATTCTCATATTTTGTGAATCTCTACAATGAAAAGGGAAATGCTAAGTAATATTGTGACTCCTATGCCTTAAACTTTGAATAGCTCACAATTATGCCCACCTGTCATGTTATTTCCAATGCAATAAGCTTGTAGAATCAAATTTGTTCATTAAGAATTTGGCTATCTCTCAAAGACTAGATTCTGGGTATCTGGAACCAGGGAATCATTCCTTCACTCAACAAAGTCAGTTTCCAAAATCAGAAACGACATACCTCTTAAAGTAGATGAAAATAGCCATCACCTCACTCTATACCCAAAAGGGTATTCAGAAATTCTGGCCACAGCTTTGAAGTTTGACTGAAGTATGGATAGCCATGTGATAAGAACTTTCTTAGCGGGGCCAGAGTGGTGACGCTAAAGGTAAGGTGTCTGCCTTGCAAGCACTAGCCAAGGAAGGACCGCGGTTCGATCCCCCGGCGTCCCATATGGTCCCCCAAGCCAAGGGCAATTTCTGAGTGCTTAGCCAAGAGAAACCCCTGACCATCAAACAGGTGTGGCCCAAAAAAAAAAAAACAAAAAAAACAAACAAAAAAAAAAGAACTCTCTTAGCACAAGTGTTATATAGGGTAAATGGAGAAGGCAGGGAATGTAACAGAGATGTCTGAGAATTATACCAAAAACACCATGCAGTAAAACCCTCTGCATAACTAGGTTCATTATAGCACTATTTAAAATAGCCAGAACCTGGAAACAATCCATGTGCCTGAAAACAGATGAGTAGCTCAAGAAACTGTGGTTCGCACTCTCCCCTGAAAATAAAATAAAATAAACTGTGGTATATCTACACTATGTAATACTATGCAGTTATTAGGGAAAATCAAATCATGAAATTTGCTTAAAAATGAAAGTATATGGAATGGATATTGTCATGCTGATTGAAATGAGTTATAGGGAGAGGGAATAATCTTAATCATTTGTGGAATAAAAGAAAGATAACAGATAGTATGGTAATAATACCCAGAGACAATTATGATGGGGGTCAGGAGGACCAGTCCATGGTAAAAAAAAAAAAAAAAAAAAAAAGCTTGGATCAGACAGAACTTAACAAGTAAAAACATCTAACCCCATCAAAAAATGGGGAGAAGAAATGACAGGCAATTTCTCAAAGAAGAAATACAAATGGCCAAAAGGCACATGAAAAAAATGCTCCACATCACTAATTATCAGGGAGATGCAAATCAAAACAACAATGAGGTACCATCTCACACCACAGAGACTGGCACATATCACAAATATCAAGAACAATAAGTTCTGGAGGGGATGTGGAAAGAAAGGAACTCTCATTCATTGCTGGTGGGAATATCACCTAGTCCAGCCCTTATGAAAAACAATATGGAGATTTCTCAAAAAAACTAAAAATTTAGCTCCCATATGATCCAGCTATACCACTCCTAAGGATATACCCTAGGAAGACAAAAATGAAATACAAAAATCCCTTCCTCACACCTATATTTATCACAGCACTATTTACAATAGCTAGACTCTAGAAACAACAAGACGCCCTTGAACAGATAAATGGCTAAAGAAACTGTGGTAAATAAACAGAATAGAATATTATACAACCGTCAGGAGTGACAAAGTCATAAAATTTTCCTATACATGGGTGGACATGGAAACTATTATCTGAGTGAAATAAGTCAGAAGGAGAGAGAGAGAGAGAGACAGAACAGTCTCTCTTATCTATAGGGTTTTGTTTGGGGGGGGGGTTTGTTGTTGTTGTTTTTTGGTATAATGAGTCACATCCAGCAGTGCTCAGGGATTACTCCTGACTCTATGCTCAGAAATCGCTCCTGGCAGGCTTGGGGGACCATATGGGATTGTCGGGATTTGAACCACCATTCTTCTGCATGCAAGGCAAACACCTTACCTCCATGCTATCTCTCCAGCCCAGCTTATCTATGGGTTTTAAGAAAAATAAAAGATATTACCGTAATAATGCCCAGAAATGAGGGCCAGAAGGACAGGCTCAAGATATAAAGCTCACCTCAAGGAGGGGTGAGTGCAGTTAGAACACTAACAACTACCATGACAATGCTAATGAGTGAGAGAAGTAGAATGCCTGTGACAAATACAGGCAAGGGTGTGGATGGAGGGATATAGGGTGAATTAGTGGTGGAAATGTTGCACTGGTGAAGGGGGTGTTCTTTTTGTGACTAAAACCCAACTACAGTTATGTTTGTAATCACGGTGTTTAAATAAAAATAAAATATATATATAAAAAAGAAAAACAAAGACATTATTGTAATAATGCCCAGAGGAGGGGGAAACAGTGGGTCAGTGCAATTAGGATAGAGAAGGGACCACTATGACAGCAGAAGTTGGAACTGATCATTCTAAACAAAAATGAGGTACTAAAAGGATAAAGTAATATGCATAATATATATCCTTTCATTAAAAGTGTCAAAGGGGGATAATAGAAGAAAGAGAAGAGGAATAAACAGAGACAGAGAGAAAAAGAAGTAAAATGTCCAAAGGCAGGCAGGGTGGAGGGAAACTGGGGACAGTGGTGGCAGGAAACTTGCATCAGTGAAGGGTGGTGTACAGTGTATTACTGTAAAACTCAGTCATGAAAATTTTGTAACCACAGTGTTTAAATAAAGTAATTATTAAAAAAAAGTCTGAGAATTATAAATTCACAGCCAACCTCCAGATCAATATAAAGGTCTATTTGTCAACTTAGAAGGATAGATAAAATTGTATTTTACAGATTACCCACTATTATCATATTTTTAAATAAAAGCTGAGGATCAAACTCAGGTTCTCACATATGCTAAAGTCACATGCTTTCCCATTGGATCTATTTCCTAGCACAAGTTATAATTTTTTGATATTTATTTTATTTAAGAAAGTGCATCACATAGTTGACACAGTTGATCATAATACATTTGTTTCCAGATAATTGAGAACAAAGTTATTTTTAAAAAGAATATAAAGAAAAAATATAGTAGCATGCATATCTGTGAAAATTATTGTATCTCCAATGAAGTTATTAATACAATGGTAGAAAGTTTAGTAAGTTCTTGTTGTCAGCTGTCCATTCTGTTAAATTGGTGTGTTCCTATAGGGATGATAACATCAAGCAAATGAATTTATCCATAAATTCAAAGCACTATACTGTGGCTTTTAGACATATGTTCTCAACTGCCAGCATTCCCAGAAGAAGGAAAATTTATGAAGGGAGGGTACCCACATTCTCTTCAAAAAGCCATGGTGATATCAAACCAAATACTGGAATACCTAAAGTATAAACAGATTAGTGTTCCTGAAGGGAATTGTAAAGGGATGATGAGGTAGGGCCATAGGCAAAACAGCCTGTGATTGTGGCAGCAGGTGTGGCATCAACATGGTGGGAGTTTGGCACACCCTCTCAACCCAAGATGGTCAGGTTTCTGCTTCAATGGCGGGTGTGCCCATGATTTTTCATGGCTTGGTTTGCATTTCATTTGAGAAGCAAGTGAGTCTATGGAGCTGGCCCAGTTTGTACATTGATTATTAAATAAATGTTCACTCTTAGCACTAATATTCAATAAAATTTTGGAAGACCTAAGGAGAGCAATTATAAAAGAAAAAGAAATAAAAATAATCCATATTTTAAGAGAAAATCAGATACTGTAATAATAAGGTAGGTTCTGCCCTCAAGTGACAGTGAAGGAAGGTGGCAGCTATATTGACTCTTTTTGTTGTTGTTGTTGTTGTTTTGTTTTGGGGCCACACCCAGTTATGCTCAGGGGTTACTTCTAGCTATGCACCCAGAAACCGCTTCTGGTCTGGGGGACAGAACCAAGGTCTGTCCTGGTGCAGCTGTGTGTAAGGCAAATGCCCTACCACTGTGCTATTGCTCTAGCCCCTACATTGATTCTTGTCATTTCAAATCTTGATAGAACTCAAGACCAGAAAAGAATAGGATATGGTACAAATTCAAGATATGATACTTACAAATAAACAAGAATTGTAATTGGTTTCCAAGAACAATTCCTAAAATACAGTCTCAAAATAAAATGTGGCTTAAAATACCTAGAAGCACCCTTTCTTTGTAAGAATTATTTTAAAAAAAATATGAACAAAGTTATTAGTTCTAATGGACTGCTGGGCCCAAGCACCATCTCAGTGCTAGCAAAATGCCAAAATTCCATCAATGTGTCCTGCAAGAGTTTTGGCTCCCAATGATGTCTTAAAAAGATATAGATATAGATATAGATATAGATATAAAACATTCTCTCAGGCACCAAAATGGCAGTTATAGCAATTAAACAAAACTAAAATTCCCAACCTCATTTGATTTAAGCAGTCCTCATTTTTTACCATAGTTCATTTTCTAGATTCATCCTAAAGTCATCCAGTATGGTAAAAAGAAAAGATTATTGAAAGACAGTTTATCTTAAGATACTGTACATGATTCTAATTCATTGTCTGCTTAAATTATATGTTTTGTTATAACAATGAAAAGGATAATCATCATTTATAGATACAATGATAATATGCATAGAAAACCTAAAAGATTCATCTAAAAACTATTTAAAACAATAAATATATGAAGAAAAGTGGTACACTATAAAGATATATTAAAATTGTGTTGGATTTCTTTGCAGAAACAACAAATTACAAGAAAAAGAAATCAAGAAAACAATTTATTTCAAATTACTTCCAAAAATCAAGTGCCAAAAATATCAGAACAATCTGTGCTGGCAGGGATGTGATGAAAAGAGAACTCTTATCCCCTACTGGTGAAAACTGTTGTCTAGTTAAATCCCTCATGGAAAACAAGATGGAAAGTCTTAAGTAAATTAAATTAAACTGTCATATGACCTACTCATTCGACTTTTGTACATCTATCTCCAGGACTTCTAAACAATCATTTAAAAGGACACACCATTATTTATTGCTGCACTTAGTACAATAGCTAAGACATGGAATAAACCTAGGTATCCAAAGACAGATGACTGGTTTATGAATATGTAGTACATATGCATAATGGGATGCTATGTAGCTTTAAATAATGATTAAATCATGTAATTTTCCACAACCTGATTGGAATTGGAAGATACTATGTTGAGTGAAGCAAGCCAAAAGAAGAAAGACAAGTTCAAGATCTCACTTATCTGTTGTCTATAAAATAATTGTATTAGGAAATGTAAAGAGCATGTGCCTAGGTCACCAGTGATCCCAGAGCCTAGGGAGGAAAAGGACAGAGAAGAAAAAAAAAATCAAGAAGTAATATAAGAAAAAATAAAGTAATGGAAGAAGTCTGGGCTTTGGTTATGAGGATGATGAAGAGTGACATAGATATACATACAAAGCACAGACTCAAAATTAACACTGAAAACATGAGCTCTAAGCTGAAACCAAAAATCTGTGTTCAGAAATCAATGCTGGTGATGCTCAGGGAATTTATATGAGGTGCCAGGGATCAGAACTGGGATAGCTACTTGTAAGGCAAGTAGGCTACCCACTGTATGATATCTGATTTCATACCATAACAGTAAATAAATTGTATTTAACTATGCATATGGCTTTTTAAATTATTTGTTATTGATTAGAATCACTTATTGAAATAATCATTAAAATAATTGTTTTATATGGAAAATTAATTTATGACAATGGAGCTAAGTGTATGAAGTAGAGCAAGGGAACCTCTTCAATAAATGATGCTGGGAAAACTGGATAGCCACATACAAAAAGAATTAGACTTTATTTCCCACCATACACAAAAGTAAATTCAAAATGGATTAAGCACCTTGATATAAATTTTACTTCCATAAAATGTATTGAGAAAAACATAAACAGGATTCCCCAATATCTTGACCTCCCAGGAATCTTCAAAAACATGACTCCACTAGCAAAGCAAATAGTGAAATAAACAAATGGGACTACATCAAACTAAAATGTCTATATGCACTACAAAAGCAATGAAATACACCATTAAGTGTGACCCAAACTTAAAAACAAATGTTAAATAACAGAAAAAATATTTTAAAAAATGTATATCCCTATTCATGAAACATATAATAATCACAGTCTGAATTTGATGCTTATCTCCATGTTCCTCTCCAAAGAGCAATATACACCAAACATTTCACTATAAAGGATATAGAAACTCAGGACACCCAGAAGCCCTTAACAGAAAACCTAGTCATCAGCTTCTAGATTCATACCAGTTTCATTGTCATTAACAAATCCAGGGGCCGGAGAGATAGCATGCAGAAAGATGGTGGTTTGAATCCTGGCATCCCATATGGTCCCCCAAGCCTGCCAGGAGCAATTTCTGAGCATAGAGCCAGGAGTAACCCCTGAATGCTGCCGGGTGTGACCCAAAAACCAAAAAAAAAAAAAAAAAAAAAAAAAGAACAGATCCAGGGCTCTACAACATATGGATGGAGGGCGAGAAGGAGGGAGGTGTGGGTAGGTAGGTAGGTGGATGGGTAGGTGGATAGGTGGATGGATGGGTGGGTAGATAAGTGGGTGAGTGGATGGATAAATGGATGGATGGATGGATGGATGGATGGATGGATGGATGGATGGATGGATGGATGGATGGATGGATGGATGGATAGTTGGGTGGATGGATGGGTGGATGGGTGGATAGATGATGATAAGCTTCACAAGACAATCTGTAACTCTATTTCAATAAATTTAAAGTATTCAAGAGGCCATGACATCCCAATTTAGGTGGCCATTGTACACTATATAATTCCTGTATCTTTATTCAATTCTTTGGCCATTTGAAAATGACCACCCAAGGCTGTAATGAGTCAATGTTATTTAAAAACAGTCTTTAAAGATGCCAAGTTCAGATTAGTGGAGCTGTAATTTGCTCTTCATAATTCAAATCTTTGGCATATTTGTATCCTTGACTGACACACCCACATGTTTAAAGATATTTAGTCATAACAAAGCCAGATAAGCTCTTCTAAGGAGGAATTATGAGTTAAAATCTAATTTAATGTCTGTCCACCCATCAGATAAACTACTTTGTAGTATCAGTATAGTACAATGGGAAAGGTTCTTGCCTTGCACACACCAGGCTTCCATATAAATGACCCCTTAAGTCCCACCAGGAGTGATCTCTGAGTACAGTTCAGCATAAGCCCTGAGAACTGCCAAGTGTGGCACAAAAACCAACAAACAAAATGTCTCTTCTGCATGAGCTTAATAGTCAGAATCTCCAACTCCTATGTTATCATGTAAACTAGAGAGCATCTGCTTCAAACTTATTTTTTCCTGAATCAAAAACCAGCCAACATAGTTTTTCAGTTGTTCTAGAAGGCAATTTTCTAGTTACAACAATCTTATTAGTTAAAACAAAAGCACACTAGTTAGAAAAGTTAACATTTAACCATTTAAATTTTAAATTTAACCATTTAAAATTAAATGATTCTAGTAGAGTAACATGGCCTTATTATTAGGTAACTGAAAAAGCACAACTATGGATAAATATCCACTCTCTAAGTTTGCCCAAAACTCTCAAGATAAAACACTGAAATGCCTGCCCCTAATCCTGAAATCTCTTTCCTGCAAATAACAGAACAGTTGATCCTCCTAGAGAAGGTAGCCTGGGGCAAGGCAACTGTTTAAGGCAAAAAACAGTTTTCAGAGAAAGATTTTTGTTCCAGTTCTGCCTCTGCCTCTTAAAAATAAAACCTGGAACATTTAACCTCTGATACCCTATTTTCTTTATTTGTAAGATAAAGATAATTTCGGCCATGAATTTTTGAGAATTTAATGACAAACATAAATTCCTGGAAAAGTGTCTGGCTTAAAGTTGTTGCTCAGCAAATGGTAGGTGTTATTACTGCATTCCAGGAACTCTAAAATTAAATAACAAGCATATATGCAACTTTTTCTAAACAGGGTATTTTTAAGTTCTTCTAAGGGATAGATGTATCTATGAATATGATTTATTTTATGAATTTTTTAAAATTTTATAAATTTTTTATGATTTATTTTTTGAATTTTTTATTTTATGAATTTTCCATCACTTGATGGAATTTACTTATCAAAAATCCATGTTGAGTCATACTTCATTGTAAGATCAAGCACTTTCAGGACTCTTCTATGAGCAGCATTCAAATCATCTTTGGTAAAGCAAGTACCTAATAATTATGTAAGCATTTTTTCTTTTAATGAAATCTTAGGAAGAAAGAGATAAATTGGAAAATTATTCAAGATGTCCAATAGTTTCAGTTAAATTAAAATTTCCCACTGACCTGTTTTTTTTAGTTAGTTTTGTTATTGGAGGACTACACCCAGTGATGGTCAGAGGTTACTCCTGGATCTCGCGCTCAGAATTTACTCCTGGCATGCTCAGGGGCCATATGGGATGCTGGGAATCGATCCTGGATCTGTCACTTGCAAGGCAAATGCCCTACCTGTTGTGCTGTCACTCCAGCCCCTGGTCTGGGCTTTTATCTATCAGGTTTATACTAACTAAAATAAAATTTTATTTATTTAAGAAAATAAAATTTAAAATTCTAAATAATTCTAAATTCTAAACAAAGCTTAAAATTATAAGATGATTGAGGCCGGTGAGATAGCATGGAGGTAAGGCATTTGCCTTTCATGCAGAAGGACGGTGGTTCGAATCCTGGCATCCCATATGTTCCCCCGAGCCTGCCAGGAGCGATTTCTGAGCATAGAGCCAGGAGTAACCCCTGAGCGCTGCCGGGTGTGACCCAAAAATCAAACAAAAAAATTATAAGATGATTAATAAAAAAAAAAAAAAACCTTAGGTTTTTGTTTTGTTTGGGGGCCATTCCCAGCAGCGCTTGGACTTATTTCTGGCTCTGCATTTAGGAATTACTGCTGGCAGTGTTTGAGGGACCACCTACAATACCAGGAATTAAACTCAGGTCAGCCTTTTGCAAGGCAAATTGCCTAACCACTATACTTTGGTTCCAGCTCCTTAACTTATTTAAATTAAAAAATCAATTAGGAGACCTGCTTCACTGCTCCTGTACAACTCTCTGCAGAGACACCAGTCTGATCAAAACTCCAGGTAGGCTGGTATTTGGGCTAACATCACCAAGACTTTTTCAGAGTGAGTGCTGGCACTCACCCTCTGTTTTCTCATACTTCTGGAAGACCTAGCAGCCTAAAACATTCTCCATAAATGCTACAGTATCCGCAATAGTGCTCAGAATTTCTGGACCACATGGCCTCCAAAGTGGCCACACAAAAACTTCATTTTTGTTTAATAGTGTCAACCCCATAGGAGCATACCAATTAGATGCCAACGTGTAGCTGAAGTCACTTAATATACAGAAACAAATGAAGTCACAGAATGGTCAACCAGCAACAAGAGCTTACTAGACCCTCTGACAGTGACTTAATGGCCTCGTTTGAGAGACAATAATTTTCACAAATTTTCTTGTTGCTGTGCTTCTTTTCCTTCTCTTCCTTCTTTTTATTCTTTTTATTTTTCTTGTAATAATTTTTCTCTCTTTTATCTGAAAAAAATGTATTACAATCAACTATGTAAACTGTGTAATCCAAGCTACTTAAATAAATTAAATTTTAGGAGCCAGAGCAGTGGCGCAAGTGATAGGGTGTTTGCCTTGCACGCACTAACCTAGGACAAATCCAGATTCTATCCCGCAGCGTCTCATATAGTCCCCCACGCCAGGAGCGATTTCGGAGCACATATTCAGGAGTAACCTCTGGGCATCACCAGGTGTGGACCACAAAAGCAAAAAAATTAATTAAAATTTAAAATATCAATAATAAATTTCTCAGTAAAATTTCCACTAAACTTTGAGTTTTATTTTGTATTGCTACTAAGCAATTTATTGTTCACTGATTATTATATTTATGTAGAATGTTGTTCTTTACTTACAAATGAAGTGAATAGTTACATTTTAATTATGTAAAATTTAATTACAAAATGCAAAAAGATGCATTTTGATTTATTTTAAAGTTCAATTTCTGGTTATTGTCCTTCTACCAAATAAAGGCTTTAATCTCCAGTCCCAGGTATGGATAGAAGTTTGATAAACTGAATTATATTTTTATCAAACTTAGAAATCTTTCTCCTTCTATTGACTATTACATTAAAATAAATTTTTTAACTTTATCTAAAGCAGTAAAAAAGAGAAACTATTTTCTACTTTATTTTTATTTTTAAGAATCATTTTACCCTTAAATCCATCAGGGTTTTTTTATGACTTAAAATTCAAGCTAAGCAGTTAAAGGATTCTGAGAAGGAAACAAATTGCTCAGAGTAAGTGTGAAATCCCATGTTACTAAAATCAAAGAACTGTCTTGATCAAAATGTTCTGAATACAGTTGCAAGTGGATAATTTTGTTTCAAAACTCCCCACCCACATTGTTCTCTGAAGCTTGTCCTAAAGTCCCAACCCTCCTATTCCTCAGCATAGAGTATATATATATTGGTTTATTTTTCAATATGTGCTTTCTTTTAAACCAAAAATATAACTCAATTTTGGAACATTACAGAAAATCATTACTGCAATATGTCCTCTACTCCCCAAAAAATCCTCTTAATACCACCCATTTTGCTCCTTAAATATCTTCTCTTTCAGTAGATATTGTTAACATTTTAAGAAATTATCAGCTTCTGAACACCTCATTTATATTTTTTATATTTGAAGCCAAATCTTTTTGTTGTTGTTGTTGTTCTCTGTACCTATATGTTTGATAACTCTAGGTTCTAGAAATGAGTGCAGCTGATACTTTCAATGGCCACTCTAAGTATTTTTTGCCTGATCTCAGAGTTTCATAAAGTTTCGAATTGGATAGAGAGTTCTGAATAAGTCATTCTAGTCCAGGGCTAAAGATAAGGCACAAGTGGAAAAAAATTTGTCAGATATAAAGTCCTAGGTTTTATTCATAGCACTGACCCCATCCCCCCCAAAAATTTTTACTCTTCCTAAAATATTGTACTTGAAAAGCAACACATTAGCACTGTCACATAGATAAACATTTATTAGCCAAATTTGTTGTCAATGTTACAAGCAGATCAAAATGGCTGATCAGGGACTGCAAGAGCACAAAGAAATGCTGAAATAATTTATTTATTCTAATGCTTTTAAGCTATACGGCACCACCACATTTTAAAACTGAACTGACTAAGCAAAAGCAACAGCCAATATGCCCCACCATAAGTCTATGATACAGTTTTGATTCTCAGAACAATAAAAATTAATACATATATTTTGACTATTCCCTAGTATCTTTCTGATTCAATGTTACCTTATCATCAAATGTTCAACAGACAACTAGTAGAATTGATTAGAAGGGACAAGTTTAACAGGGTTGGTTTCTGAGAATTTGTGCTGAGATATTTATGCTAGATTAAATCTAGACATTTTCTAGATTTAATTGACCACTTTCCTGAATAATCTTATTGTACTTACTGAAAGCACATTGAAGACTTTCTATTCCTCTTCTTCATCTGGCTATGAAACCTAGACTTTATGATGTCAATAATTCCACCAATGCATAATGAAAGAAACAAAACCAGACTTACTTACTTTGCAGCTAATAATTTATTTCTATTTTTTTCTTTTTTGGGGGGTGAATTTGGGGGTCATACTTGACTATGCTTTACAGGTTATTTTTAGCTCTGCACTCAGGATTCACTGCTTGCAGTGCTCAGGGGATTTTATGTGATGCCAGGGATCAAACCCAAGTCAAACCTTACCCTACTGTATTATGTCTCCAACTCCTTGCATGTTATACATTTTATGCTGTACACATTGTTCCTACTGATATCCTGGTATGTTTTAAAAATGGAAACTTTGGAAGCTGGAAAATGAATATCACCTTATTATTTTCTTTACTTTTATTAAATATTACTCCTTGATTAGAGGTTTATTTTACTTAATCAAAATATTAACTTTGATTAAATATTTAAAAGAAGTGTAAAATTATTTCATTATGAAAAAAATTTTTAACATTTCTAAGTAGAATTACTTTTTGTTCACACAAACTTTAAGTTTAAAAACTTACTTTGACATTAGTGATGGGATGTGTATACTGATGAGGTCTGGCTGGGTATTGGAACATTGTATGACAGGAACTCAATTTAAAATATTTTAAATAATAAATAAAATGAAAACATCTTTTGAAAATCTAGAGTAATAGTACAGTAGATAACATGCTTGCTTTGGACATGCCAATCCATGCACCTGTTCAATTCCCAGCCTCCAATATGTTCCCCCATTAGCACTGCCAGCAGTAATCCCAGAGCACAGAGTCAGGTCAGAGTCTTGAACTAGTGGGTTATGGCCCCAAAACAAACCAAAACATAAAAAAATTTACTTTGATATCAAAAACTTGGAATGAATATTGTTTTGCCTATTGAATAAAAAGAAAGAAAAATGACTATTATTGATACTAGAATACTTTTAAATTGTTCATTTGCTGCTTCAAAAATTTAGCATCATCAGTATGTCTTTAAGCTGCTTTTTCTATTTGTTACAAATCTAGTTTCTAATAAAATTAAATAAAATAATTAGATTATATGATAAACATTCCCATGCTACTGAAAACTTCTTTGATCATGAATTTTGTGATTTCTGGTGAAATCTCACTGAATTTTTCAGGGGCCAAGTACACACAAAAAGTTTCTTCTCTGTTTTCCTATGATTAATAGCTCTCCTGGCTGACATTTTCTTAGCTTGGATGTGAGAAAAAGTAAAATATTGTGAGCCTTTGTGGGTCAGAATGTAAATTGCATAGCCACTATATAAAACAATACTGAGAGTCCACAGAAAATTAAAAATAGAACTACTATATGATCCTACACTTGTACTTTGGGGCATAATTTGGAGTAAACTAAATTATCTTCTCAAAGAGATATATTTGTACTTTGAATGTAGACTCATGGCAGCATTGCTTATAATGAATATTCAAAACTTGAAAAATCCTGTGAGCATCAGTGGATCAAGAGATGATGACAATATGACACATCTCCCACCACACACAAATACTGTCATATTATTTACTCATATTAAAAAAAAAAGAAGTCCTACCATTGGTGACAAAATAAATGAAAAGGCAATGCTAAGTGAAAGAATTCAAACAGAGAAAGACAAATACTATATGTCTCACTTGCATGGGGAATCCCAAAACCAATTTCACAGAAAGAGAAAATAAATTGTTAGTTTCCAGAGGTGAATGATAGGATATAAGAGAAATGGGTGAAATGGTCCAGGAGTACAAATGTCCAGTTATAAGGATGAATAAATTCTGAGGCTGTACTTTACAAATGGTGACTATAATTAGCAACACTATTTGCATTTTTAGAAGCCACAGACAACAGATTTTAAAGTTCTTAAAAAGAACAAAAGAACTTTAAAAAGACATTCTTAAAAAGAATGTCACCATGGGAGCTGATGAATGGATTGACTAAACTTTCGTACATATTTGCATTATGTACATATACGTTTATTTAGAAAAATTTATTAAGATATATCTTCCAATTCTCAAACTTATTGTGGCATATGATGTAGACTGATGAAATAGTATGGCTTAATAGCTGCTGGGGGTTTTGCCCAGAAATCAATGCAAGCTCACTCCATTGCTTTCCTTCCACAAGAGAGCAGTCTCTTAACCATTCAGCACTTTCTCTATTTCCTTGGTCTGCAAGCTTACTGCTGCTGCCTTTGGGTAACAGGTTACTTGGCCTCCATGTCTATTGTTTTGTTCCTAAATTTTTCTCACAGGCTTTCTTGAAAACCTTTTCATCTAAAAACTGATTGGGTTGCACTGGTGAAGGGGGGTATTCTGTTTATGACTAAAATTCAACAACAATCATGCTTGTAATCATGGTGCTTAAAGATTTTATATATAAAAATTTCTTTCAATGATTGGGATTGGAATTAGTGCCCTACTGAAAACTTTCATAGACACTTAGATACTGTTTATAAAATTTGTTTTACCATTGGTACAACTCAAGTATACAGTAGAATACCTATATTAAACATAATCACAAATACAAATTTATTCTTTTTGGTTTAATGGATAAACTCTTCTTGCCTAGACTGTTTCAGATATTCCAAATAAAAGGAACAATGACTTGCTCATCACTGACTTCAAAATCTAGCATTGAATCTGGCTCAGAATGACTCTGACATACTGACTCTGACACAAGGTAACTAGGACATTTGTGTGCAATGAATACAATCCAAGATCATTGCATGGTCCAGGGGAGATATAGTTCAAAGGGTTGGAGTACATGCTATGCAGCTGAGACTTTTTTTTTTTTTTTTTTTTGGTTTTTGGGTCACACCCGGCTGTGCTCAGGGGTTACTCCTGGCTGTCTGCTCAGAAATAGCTCCTGGCAGGCACGGGGGACCATATGGGACACCGGGATTCGAACCAACCACCTTTGGTCCTGGATTGGCTGCTTGCAAGGCAAACGCCACTGTGCTATCTCTCCGGGCCCGCAGCTGAGACTTTTAAGGTCAGTCTCTGACACTGCATTGTCTTCTCAGCATTTCTGGTGGAAATATTAAATAAATAAATATCTTAAATAAAATACTATAAAAATATAGGTCTTTTAAATCAATTTATCCTGTATTCCAATTTTTATTTGTAATACCATGATAAATATTTGAAATTACTGCCTGGATGATCTCAAGATAATGATCACTACAAAGATTCCTTTTGCAAATATAGTCATATACACAATCCTGGGAACAGTATATGGACATATTTAGGTTGTAGAGGTTGACATTTAAACTAGTGAAAGAATCTGAATCTTCAGCACAGCACCATTTACAATAGCCAGAATCTGGAAATAACCGAGGTGCCCGACAACAGATGAGTGGTGAAAGAAACTTGGTACATCTACACAATGGAATTCTATGCAACCATTAGTAAAAATGAAGTTATGAAATTTGCCTATACATGGATGGACCTGGAGATTATTATGCTGAATAAAATGAACCAGAGGGAAAGAAATAGACATAGGATAATACTACTCATTTGTAGGACATTAGAAAAATCAAGATATGGTATGGTAATAATATCCAGAGACAATAAAGATAAGGGTGAGATCTACCAGGATAGAAAGCTTTGCAATAAAGAGCAGTGAGTGCATGTAGAGTAGAAAAGTACAATAATAGTTGAAACTAATCACTTTGATCAAGAACTTGGTGCTGAAAGAGAAGAAAGGGACATGTAAGGCACCACTCCATTAACAATAGTACAAACCACAGTGTCAAAAAGGAGAGAGACAGTGAGTGAGTGACTGAGTGAGTGAGTGAGTGAGTGAGTGAGTGAGTGAGTGAGTGAGTGAGTGAGTGAGAGAGAGAGAGAGAGAGAGAGAGGCAAATTGCTCTAGAGACATGCAGGGGAGGGAGGGTAGGTGTGGAAGGGAAACAGAAGACATCAATAGTGGAAAGAGTGTACTGTTGAAGGATGGTGTACATTACATGACTGAAACCCAACAATAAACAATTTTGTAAATCAAGGTGCTTAAATAAAGCAATTTTAAAAATCCTACCCTAACTTCCCAGCAGGATGCTCTTCCAAAGTTTGATCTATTATTGCCATTCTTCTGCAAGGCAAAGCCCTACCAAACACAAATATCTCTGATCCTTGGTTACTTTTATGGCTTCATCTCCTCCTTCTCTCCTTCCACATTTACTCATCTCTGAACAACCAGGTCCATGCTAAGCCTTGATGAAGGAAGTACTCCATCTAATATATCTACTAGCATGGAGGACTTACATGTCAACTTGACATTATTCCAAGGGTCTCTATGAGGATGTTTCTCGATGTAATAAATGTTTTCATTAATAACTTGTTGTCATTAAAAGGATCAGATATGGTATTTTCAGTAAAAAAAATAAACTTTTACATTAATCAAAAAAAAACTTTGTATTTTGTAACTCATTGCATCACAAAATGAAGAGACATGGTAGTTACTGTTTGTCTCATGACGGTTTTGATTCTAAGCAGATAGACAGATGGTCTCAATTAAACTTTTTAATAGTAAAAAATGTTTATAGTTCTAAACATAGCCACTTCTTTTACTACATGTTATGACTTGAGAGTTTTTCTGGAGAACTAAGGTCATGTGGAAGGGAAGTACATTGGGAGAGGCTCTTGTGGTGAAGAAACACGGATACTCTGGTTCACACCCATGTTGAAGTGATGGAGGCATGAAACCTAAATTAACAGTATTTTGAATCCTGGTACATCAATTAAAATGGTTTAATGTTTTTTAAAATATTTAAATAAAACTGGGCCCAGAGAGATAGCACAGCGGTGTTTGCCTTGCAAGCAGCCGACCTAGGACCAAAGGTGGTTGGTTCGATTCCCGGTGTCCCATATGGTCCCCCGTGCCTGCCAGGAGCTATTTCTGAGCAGACAGCCAGGAGTAACCCCTGAGCACCTCTGGGTGTGGCCCAAAAACCAAAAAAAAATTTTTTTTAAATAAAACTAAAGTCAGTGTGCCCCAAAAGCAAAATAAAATAAAATAAAACTACAAAATAAAGATCGATCCATGTATCAGATCTTCTGTCAATATATACACATCTAGAAATGAATGATTATATTAAGTACACAGTGAAATGCTATAGTTTATAAATTAAAACTTGATTAGACTAAAAATTAAGTGACAAGATTCTTGGAGACAGTGGTAGACAAGCACTTTGTTGGTGGTTGCGGTGTAATATGGTTACGTTCTTAAAGAATAATATTGACACTGTTATAAACCATATTGCCTCCTTTAAAAAGTAGTCTTAAACCATGCTCAAAAAAATCAGGGTGCTAAATACTGACTTAATAAAAGCTCCAAAATTTAGCCAAAAACAAATGTGCAAAATAATTTTAAAATCCAGTTCAAACTATAAAATAGCAAATTGGGACTTAAAACTCAACCCCCAATGAAAGAACAAATTAATGATCAAGTCTATATACATACATAAATTATGCTAACAAGATAATGGGTCTAACCTTTGTTTCCTTTTTATTTTTTTATTTTTTGGGGGGGCACATTTAGCAGTGCTCAGGGATTACTTCTGGCTCTGTGCTCACTCCTGGTGGACTCGGAATTATATCGGATGTTGGGGATCAAACCTAGGTAGGCTGCCTACAAGGCAAGTGCCCTACCCACTGC
Organism: Suncus etruscus; assembly: GCF_024139225.1. NCBI lineage: Eukaryota > Metazoa > Chordata > Mammalia > Eulipotyphla > Soricidae > Suncus > Suncus etruscus. The sequence continues at coordinate 52,172,241 of NC_064860.1, read as the reverse complement.
ACTATTGCTCTGGGCCCTATTTTATTATTTTAACACTGACAAATACATTTACAAAAAATATATTTAGAACTGGTACAATCAACTTAATCTCATCTCTGGGACATGAGGTCAGAATTCTGGAAATGGCTCACATATCAAAAGATATTGAATACAGAGCAGCCAAGCTTATTTTGGCTCATAGAAAGAAATATTATTACGCATTTAATCTCAAAGATTATGAAAATCCAGGCACTTGGACAGAGGGAAAATGGGGGATCAAGAGGGAGGTGAGCATCAGACTTCTACATATCATTGAAAGTTCTAGGGGAAGAATTATCTGTTGTTCAAAGAGGTCCCCATCTCTATTCCTCCTGAATTACTCAACTTTACAGTACACGGATAAAGGAGAGAACAGAAAGCCGTGGAGGCATTCACAGATAGGAGCCTGTTTTCTCCAGGTTTTCAAATATTTTTGATACTTTCCAGAATAAGGAAGGGGCAGAGTATTCTACAAATACTATTCCCACCAGTGTCTAGATGGGAGTGGGGGCATGGGCCAGGGCTCAGGCATATTGATGGGCTAGAAACTGCAAAGATGTAACAGATGCTTCATGCCACAATCTTTGGGGATTGGGGAGATGTGGGTCTGGAAGCAAATGCTGACACACGGTTAAGGAGATAAAACAGGTTCAGGAACTTCCACCATAAGGCTTCTGTTCCTAGCACTGAAACCAGCAAGCAAAATGTTCTGTCATGGAAAACTGAAACTGCAAGCCGTTTTTTCCCTGAGACTCAGGGGTTTTATGGGGAACCCAAAGAGGAGAAACCCAGGAGATATCAGGTAGAGTAAGGGATTATTTCAAAATATATTTCAGTCAATATGTGCTTCCAATCAATGAGTGACAAGCTTTTTCTGCATAGGATAGAAACCAAAAGCAATTTCAATTCAAACAGAACTTCTGTTGGTTCTTAGTTAAAGAACCCAAACTATCTGCAGCAGGCATGCCTCCAAGAAGACAAATGGCTCAAACTGATCACTGAATTTTGGACATAATAGTGTAGTTTGTGAGACAGGGAAAAGATTCCCTGTAGGGGTGAGAGTCAGTTTCAATACATACAGAAACTCCAAAATAATCATCTACTGAAGGCTTTTTTGATCTGCTAAGTCAACAGAGACAACAATACTGAAATCATGTGACTCAAACCTTAACAACTAAACTTAAAAAAAAAAAGCCTAGCAAGATGACACAGGCTGGGGGTTAAGGAAGAGGGAAGAGAATCTGGAAACATTAGTGAAGGGAAGTTTATACTGGTGGTGAGATCAGTGCTGGAACATGGTATGTCTAAACCTCAACTATGAACAACTATATAAATCAGTGCTTTAATCAAATAAAAATAAACAAATTTAAATTAAGAACTATATTGGCTAATATAGATATCTAAGAATGCTCAGCAAAATACTATATTTTCTTTAGTATAAATGCATAGACTAGCTCTACAATTTCTACTGGATTTGGCTCACCAAAAATACAAAATAGGTAATATTCATATAAACATTTACATATATTTATATTTAATTTATAGTTACATATATGCTATAAAACTTTTTTTTGAAAAAAGTGTCACATAAAAGAAGAGTTACAAGTACAGTAAAGGGGAAGATTTTGAGTCAGACTGTCAAGAAACTAAATATCCAGCCAAAAATAGATAGAAATAATCTTATGACATGAGAAGAAGCCAAATATAGAATGAAATTTTAAAAGTTTAGATTATGTCCTCAGAATCAAGAATACTTTAAAAAAGCTAATTAGATGTATCCTTAATGGTATTTATACAATTGTTTTCTTTAGATTTCTTTTTTCAAATCATTCTGATTTCTAGACTTTGAAAACTTTAAAGGGATATGGACGTTAGGTTGTATTACTCAAGAAATTGGAAGTCCCACATTCTAGTGAATCATAGTTGACCAAGCATGCACATTTTATTTTATTTTCCACAAATCCTTTATAAAGACACATTATAACAATTTGAATAAGTATAGTGATGCAGAAAAGTTAGGAAGACTTGACAGAAACAAAGAGAAAGTTCTTAAGGGTTTAATATGCTCCAAAACTAGATGCAGCTTTCTTCCATGAACCAAAAGGAGAGCATACCTATGAAACCCTACTTGAGACAAATGGTATTAAGCAAAGACAGTTATAATTTATGATTGTAGGAAAAAATGTAACATCCTCAAAGACAAAAATAAACCTACCAAATCTTACCGAGTAGTACATCGAAACTAAAACGCTCACATATAGCAAGAATGACATGATAATTCCACTGTCTGTATAAAGTTATTTGCAGGAAAGGAGACATAATCACTCTTATCATTCAGGTTATATATTGCATCTAAAATACAGGTCCAGAGTTCAGTAGCTGATCAGGTTTTCATCTCCAGTCTACTGTTTGGTTCCTTGAGCCAGCCAGAGTAATTCCTGAGTGCAGAGACAGGAGCAACCTCTGATTATAGCCAGGCATGGCCCAAAAATCATTGATTAATTAATTAGTTAGTTAAATCATTAAAACAGCTGCTGCAAAACAAACCTCAATGCTCTTTTCACTGTGACCTTTAGTCATAAAAGAAAAAAAAAAAGAGTCTTTAGTTTTATTTTGGTTCATGCCAACAGATGAGTCATTCACAATAGCAAAATGGTGTGGCTCCAACTCTTGAAAGGTGAGGAATATCTGTATTAATTTTGATTTCTTTCAAAATTTATTTTTTAGGGAAACTTCTATAAACCCCCTTAAAAGCTGAGTCATCTATTAATATAACTGGTTAGTGAGTAAGTTACATCAGGGTTCCAAGTTTAAGTTCACAGTAGTACATATCAGTCTTCTCTGTCTGCCAAGGCCCTGTTACAGCATCACAGATCCACAGTTCAGAGCACAGGAGAAGGGTACCAGTGAATAAGAAATTTTGTAATTGTTTTTATTGAATCACCTTGAGATACACAGTTACAAAATTTTTTGTGACTGAATTTCATTCATACAATTTTCCTATGCTCAGCCCTTCACCATTGCACATTTTCCACCATCAATGTCCCCAGCTTCCCTCCCACCTCCTACCCTAATCCAAGCCTGCCTCTATGGAAGACCCATGCTCTGTCTGTCTCTCTGTCCCTGACTCTGTATCTCTGTATCTTTGTATCTCTGACTCTTTCTTTCTCTCTATTTCTTTTAGACACTGTGAATTACAAAATTGTTACTTAAGGGATATCATATATATGACTTTACCTTCTTGCAACATGCAGATCTCTTCCGGTTACCATTTTCAGCTATCATTATCATAGTGACATCTATGACACTTCTACATCCTAATTGCTCTCCTACATCTCCCTTTCTGTGGCAAGCTTCCTACAATGGGCCAGTCCTTCTTATTTCCATTGTCTTTGGATCTTATTACCACACTATGTTCTTATTTGTATCCCAGAAAGGTGTGTGATCATTCTGTTTGTCCCTCTCTCTCTGACTCATTTTATGCATCATGATACTTTCTGTGTCTATCCATTTATAAACAAGTGAATAAGAAATTTCAATAAGTTTCCTGAAGATACAGAGAAGAAGAAAAATAGATATTAATGATATAGAGTACAGACAGAGGTACAGCCTATGGAAAATATTAGACCTAGTCTTCAATAAGACTCAGAAAATACTATCGTCAGTAAGTCAAAAGACAAGAGGGAGGAATGGTCTCAAAGCAAGAAACTACTGAGGAAATAGTGTTGTCCTGACAGCCAGTTCTTTTTCCCTAAGAAAGAAATAATGAGTATGAAAAGGGCCTGAAATATAGTATGACTGACAACTAGCCTTGCATGCAGCCATCCTGGCAACATTTATGATCTTCTTGGTCTTCTTCTTGAAGTGACTGCCCACCCAGAACTGAGAGAGAGGGAAGAGAAGAAAATAAGTAAACCTTTTATTCCTCCTGGTGTCTGAGGCCTGCCACTGTCACTCAGGGGTTCCAGAGAGGTAGAGAGAAAGTTAGATGGCAATTCGCCAGCCAAAAGTGGCTAGGGGAGGCCAGGGTTCAAAGAGGATATAAAAGCAAATAGTTGCAAAGCAGGAAGCATTCTAAAATGCTTTATCTCTGCCCTCCACCCCCGCTAGCCATCCTGCATTGCTCTAGTTACTATTGTGTCCCCCCACAGCAGTTCAAGCTTCTCTTTATATACCACATGACAAGGGGCATGTCCAAGGGACATGTCCAGAGGGTTTGTCCAGGCCCAACTACCATATATATTTTTTTGGTTTTTGGGCCAACCCAGCGGTGCTCAGGGGCTACTCCTGGCTGTCTGCTCAGAAATAGCTCCTGGCAGGCACAGGGGACCATATGGGACACCGGGATTCGAACCAACCACCTTTGGTCCTGGATCAGCTGCTTGCAAGGCAAAAGCAGCTGTGCTATCTCTCTGGGCCCCCAACTACCATATTTCTTCCAACTTACCAACTAAATCTCTCCGTCTCTTCAAACTGCCATAGTCTTCCATAAATCAACAGAATTAATTCCTGAATGCAGAGCCAGAAGTAATCTGAGTATTGTCAGGTGTTTAACACCTTTAGGCCACCACAACTAATAATAATAATAATAATAATAATAATAATAATAATAACAACAACAATAACAACAATGGGATGAACACTCTACAGAAAACACTCTGGTTCCTGGGGTTGGCACCTCATAGACTTCCCTCCCAATCCATCTTTTTAAATTGCTGATGGATATTATTTTGCCAACTGTCAATTCCCCACTACCCATGCTCAATGGTTCAGTAGACTCCTAATCAGTGCCTCTCTTTTATCATTTAAAGAAAGCAAACCAAGAATCATCAGATCCTTTTGGAAAAAGCTATTCTGTGGGGAAATAATAGCAATAATAATATACTAGCCAAAATTTTACTTCAAAGAGAAAGTTATACTCTTAAAAAAAACACCAAAATATTAATAGTGAGACTAGAACACATATTGGCAAGCAGAAGGCAATACCTGGCACCACATATAGGTGGCCAGGAACCACTTTTCAAGCACAAAGTCAGGAGAAATTCTTGAGTACTTCTAGTGGTGACCCAAAACAAATCAAAAAATCAGGAAAAAAAGAATGTCAGTATGTTCAGAGAAACTAAAATAGTTGAAAATGTAGGTTCTGTGTACGTTAAGTCATAATCAATACCAAGAATCGTTTTAAACTACTAAATTAGAAATAAGAAATGAGCCACATAACAAATATAACTATGTAACTGTTTGAATTACAGAATCTTGGAATTCTTATCTCTCTCTTAAGTGATCATTCTACCATATCGTTTTATTGATTATAACCTAGTTTTACTTTAAATGCAACTTGCATCAACTTCCAAAACTTAAATAATTTGCTTCATAGGAAATCAAGTCTGATGCACTTACCTTTATCTCCTGCCACCAAAGATGTGGGTAGAAAAAATTAGCAATATATGTATATATTTACATATAAAGTATATAATATAAATAAAAATATATCTTTAAAGTGATTGGAGAGGTCAGAGTGATAGTATCAAGTACTGCATTTGCTTTGCACAGGTCCCACCTGGGTTCATTCGCTGGCACCTTGTATAGTCCCCAGAGCCCTATGAGGAATGATCCCTGAGTACAGAGCCAGAAGTAATACCTGAGCACTGCCCTGTGTGACTCAAAAACCAGAACCAGCTAAATAAATAAATGTTACTGGAAAAAATGGCAAATAACAATAATATCATAGGAATAAACCTACTCTCAAAAATAAAAGAAATTTCCCCCCCTCCCAAATAATGAAAAAAATATTAGACACAAAGACAATCTAAATATACATGATTATATCAAAAATGTTTCCAGAGGAAAAGAAGATCAGGAACAGTAGAACTGAGTGGTGTCAGTATAAAATTAAAGAGGAAAATTCCTTGGGTTGAAGAAAAAAATTAAGTTTTCAGACTAAAGCACTTCTTTTTAAGCCCCAAACTGGTGAGCAAAAGCTCACATACATAGTATTAGGAAATTTCAGAATTTAGAGATTAAAGATGTGATTCTAAATGTCCTCAGTAATCAAAGATGGGGGCTGGGAAAACCACATACAGAGTTTTAAAAGATCTATCCCAATATTCGACTTCTCATTAGCAGCACTATAATTTTCAAAAGTTGAATTTGGCAGTTACAATTCAGCCTGCCGCTGCTTTGAAAATAAACTAAAAAAATAAATAACAAGGGAAAAGAAGAAAGGAAGGAAGGAAGGAAGGAAGGAGGGAAGGGAAGGAGGAAGGAAGGAAGGAAGGAAGGAAGGAAGGAAGGAAGGAAGGAAGGAAGGAAGGAAGGAAGGAAGGAAAGAAGGAAGGAAGGAAGGAAGGAAGGGAAGGAAAGAAGGAAAGAAAGGAAAGAAGAGAAAGAAAGAAAGAAAGAAAGAAAGAAAGAAAGAAAGAAAGAAAGAAAGAAAGAAAGAAAGAAAAGAAAGAAAGAAAGAGAAGAAAGAAGAAAGAAAGAAAGAAAGAAAGAAAAGAAGAAAGAAAGAAAGAAAGAAAGAGAGAAAGAAAAGAAAGAAAGAAAGAAAGAAAGAAAGAAAGAAAGGAAAGAAAGAAAGAAAGAAAAAAGAAAGAAAGAAAGAAAGAAAGAAAGAAAGAAAGAAAGAAAGAAAGAAAGAAAGAAAGAAAGAGAAGAGAGAAGAAAGAAAGAAAGAAAGAAAGAAAGAAAGAGAAAAGAAAGAAAGAAGAAAGAAAGAAAGTAAAGAAAGAAAGAAAGAAAGAAGAAAGAAAGAAAGAAAGAATGAAAAAGAAAGAAGAGAAAGAAAGAAGAAAGAAAGAAAGAAGAAAAGAAAGAAAGAAAGAAAAGAAAAAGAAAGAAAGAAAGAAAGAAAGAAAGAAAGTGAAAAAACTTTTACTAAAATATTCTCAGGGTCATTTATGTACCTCTCACCTTGTAACTGATTTTCTGCCACAAATATAAAGTTGTATAGATACCACAACAGACCATATGGCCCTTACTCTTTTTTAAAAATGTGTTGATCACTACTTCAATGAAATATAATTCCCAACCTGGATTCCTACCATTCCCCCAAGTCTTGAAAATAGGCTATATTTTAGAACATTTAAGAATTAATAAATGGGGCCGGGCGGTGGCGCAAAGAGGTAAGGTGCCTGCCTTGCCTGCGCTAGCCTTGGACGGACCGCGGTTCGATCCCCCGGCGTCCCATATGGTCCCCCAAGCCAGGAGCGACTTCTGAGCGCATAGCCAGGAGTAACCCCTGAGCGTTACCGGGTGTGGCCCAAAAACAAAAAAAAAAAAAAAAAAAAAAAAAGAATTAATAAATTATTATATCCTTCACTCTTAGGAAGTTAATAGGAAAAGAAATACATAAACATAAGATAATCACAGGAAATGAAAAACATTCATGATCCAACAAACAATGACTCTAACTTAGGCAAATTGGGAAAGATGTCAAGATAACAATTAACCCAGGGGACCTGATACAAATCTGATGGAGTATCTAGGAAACAAAGAACTTGACAAAATAAACAAGGTTATGAAGATATTATGAAAGCAAGAAAATCAAACTATGGTAAGGACAGTCTGATATAGCAGGAAATCCTATTATCTCTATTAATGTAGATAATTAAATTAAATTGCAACTTGTAATATCAACCTGTAAAGCATGAAAGATTTTGGGGCCGGTGAGGTGGCGCTAGAGGTAAGGTGTCTGCCTTGCAAGCGCTAGCCAAGGAAGGACCACGGTTCAATCCCCCCCGCGTCCCATATGGTCCCCCCAAGCCAAGCCAGGGGCAATTTCTGAGCGCTTAGCCAGGAGTAACCAACCCCTGAGCATCAAACAGGTGTGGCCCGAAAAAACAAAAAAAAAAAAAAAAAAAAAAGATTTAGCTATGGATGAAAAATAGAAAATCAATGTTAACTATCATTATAGATAAAAGTAAAACTGCAGGGCCCGGAGAGATAGCACAGCGGCGTCTGCCTTGCAAGCAGCCGGTCCAGGACCAAAGGTGGTTGGTTTGAGTCCCGGTGTCCCATATGGTCCCCCGTGCCTGCCAGGAGCGATTTCTGAGCAGACAGCTAGGAGTAACCCCTGAGCACCGCAGGGTGTGGCCCAAAAACCAAAAAAAAAAAAAAAAAAGTAAAACTGCAGTTCAATGGGGAAGGTGAGATAGCTTGGAGGTAGGGCATGCAGAAGGACGGTGGTTTGAATCCCAGCATCCCATATGGTCCCCCCAGCCTGCCAGGAGTGATTTCTGCGTATAGAGCCAGGAGTAACTCCTGAGGGCTGCCGAGTGTGACCCCAAACAAAACAAAACAAAACAAAACAACAACAAAAAACCCTGCAGTTCAAAATGTTGAAAGAGTAGTGGAAAAAACTTAAAGGAAAACTCTCTCTTTGTAATATCTTCATCATAAAAAATAAAATGATTTTGATGCAACAAATAATAAAGAGATCCATGATAGCCAACCCAGAAATTAAAAGTGATCATAAAACCATACTGAGGAAAGAGAAAAGCAGGAAGGTGTGATGTGTGAGATCTAAGACATTTTTATCTCATCAATTAAAAAACGTATTTATGCAAAGAAGAATAGGTATTATATTATATTGCATTAAATAATTTTAATTTCTTTATTTACATTTATTAAAATTATATAGCAGTCAATTATCACAAGTTGACTTTTATTGATTTATTTTCTGAAAATTTCATTCACCATTTTTATAAGTGTTGTTGGAGAAAGCAATGTATATAAATTTGTGATATGCCTGTCAAGTGGTCAGGTTCAGTAAGGGCTTAGAAGGGAACCTAAGAACATTCCTGGAGAAAAGGGGACATTAGTAGTGGGTTTGGTGTTGGATGGAATATTGAATGCCTGAAATAAGTATTATGAGCAACTTTGCAATCACAGAGACTTAATAAAAAATATTGTTTGGCTGACTGAAACCCAAATACAATCATGTATGTAATCAAGGTGTTTAAATAAAAAAATATATATACTGTTTGGGGAAAGTTTGGGGGGAGGGTTGGTTTTTGAGCCACACCCAGTGGCACTGAGGGGTTACTCCTGGCTCTACATTCAGAAATCACTCCTGGCAGGCTCAGGGGCCCATATGGGATGCCAGGGATTGAACCTAGGACAGGTATATCTCAGGTCAGCCACATGCAAGGCAAACACCCTACTACTATGCTATCACTCTGGCCCCTAAAACTATAAATTAAAAAAAAATAATAATGAAAAATTTGGACATCAAATTCTTAGGGAAAAGTCACTTTGTGAAAACTAAAACTAGGTTTTCCTGAAAGAAACACAATTTATGTCTCAGTGTATCAAGGGATTTTGTGGGCCTTTGAATATAATCCTATCATGTAAGATGTGCTAATTGTAAGAATATAAGACCAGAAATGGGTACTGGGAATAACAGCAATTCAGGTTATAGAATGGGGCCGGGAAGGTGGCGCTGGAGGTAAGTTGTCTGCCTTGCAAGCTCTAGCGTAGGACGGACCACGGTTCGATCCCCCGGCGTCCCATATGGTCCCCCCCAAGCCAGGGGCGATTTCTGAGCGCATAGCCAGGAGTAACCCCTGAGCGTCAAACGGGTGTGGCCCAAAAACCAAAAAAAAAAAAAAGAACTAACAACTCACCACCAGGGTATTTCTTCAATAGGCTTTGATGTAAAAGGTATATGACACAGAAGATGAGAACCGAAATGTTCTTATCTATTAAGCTATATTCCTCAGATCTTTCTCATTACTCGTCCTTGACCTCCAATAGATCACCATGTCCTCAAAGAGCAGCCAAATTATTTAGAGACAAACACCAAAGTGTTTACATTTCCTTTGGAAAGAAATCAAGTGAGTTTCTCACAGGGCTTAATCACTAAAGTCATCTTACTGGAAACAAGGAAGAACCAGAGTTAGCAAAAATGTCAAGTCCACAGTCTTATCCCCACAGAAAGGTAATTTGGAAGGGGATTCAGAGGTAACTCAAAGGTTTCAACAGTGCAAAAATAACAGCCCTTGTCATCAGTGCAACATTCCCATCACCAATGCCCTCCATCTCCCTCCTCCCCCACCCCTTGCCTGCATTCAAAACAGGCATTCTATTTCTTTCACTCACTACCGTTGTTATGGTAGTTGTCAGTGTAGTCGTTTCTCCAGCTAAGTTCACCACTCTTTGTGGCAAACTTCATAGTATGGGCCTGTCCTTCCAGCCCTTATCTCTATTGTCTCTGTCTATTATTAAATAATGTTTTTTACTTTTCTTAAAACCAATAGATGAGAGAGACTATTCTGTGTCTATCTATCTCTCTCTCCCTGAGTTATTTCACTCAGCATAATAGTTTGCATGTCCATCCATGTATAGGAAAATGTTATGACCTTACCTCTACTGACAGCTGCATTGTGTATATGTACCACAGTTTCTTTAGCCACTCATCTGTTGTTGGGCATCTGAGTTGTTTCCAGATTCTGGCTATTGTAAGTAGAGCTGCAATGGATATAGATGTGCAGAAGGGATTTTTGTATTGTATTTTTGTGTTCCTAGGGTATATTCCTAGGAATGGTATAGCTGGATGATATGGGAGCTCAATTTCCAGTCTTTTGAGGAATCTCTATATTGTTTTCCATAAAGGCTGAACAAGACGGCATTCCCACCAGCAGTGGAAAAGAGTTCTTTTCTCTCCACATCCCCACCAGCACTGATTGCTCCCATTCTTTGTGATGTGTGCCAGTCTCTGGCGTGAGATAGTGCCTAAGTCAATATAATTTGGTTAATACACTAAATGGATAGATATCTGGATGCAATCTCCAATGTAAGGAGGAGGTTCCCCACATTTATAAAAAAAAAATGATCAAACACTGGCTGTATGGCTTACAATTTGTCTTAATTCTGACATTATATACCAGGAGACATTTTAAGGTGAAGAGCTCCATTCACATACATACTGCTCTACTATATACACACCTGAGATACAAGTACCAAGCCCAAGTTTTTACCTGTGCCTCTAAAAGATCTACTTAAACTAGTTTCCACCCATAATTTCCCTGAATTTCAGGTGCCAGTTGCAAATCTAAACTGTCACCTGTACTTCTCAAAGACTTTATAGAAATCAGAAGCTTCATGACTACACAAGATATTTTTGTTCAGACTTGGTTTATTTAATTTACACAATTACTGATTTACTATGAAAAAGAATATAGTAAAAATATGAATGAGCATCTAGATCCTAGAGGTCTCCAGAAGATCTATACCCTTGGAAGGCTCAAATTGTCCCATTACCTCCAACTGTTTACCAACTCAAAAGTTCTCTGAAAACAGTCCTTATAGATGTTTTATGGAGTCTTTATTACATTGAAATAATTGATTGACTCATTCACCAATGGCAATTGACCAGCCTCCAATCCTTTCCCTGCCCCAGAAAAGGGAATGAGACCTCAGAAGGGCTGAATGCTTAAACTTTTAAATCATGTGATTGGTTCTTCTGGCAACTGGCCTCATACTTAGGTAACCAAAGGGCAAGTCAAAAGTTACTTCATTAACATCAAACACACTTTAATAGTTTTTATCTTTTTGGAAAATTCTTAGTGTTATGGAGCAGAGAGCAAGAAACTGGGACAAAGACCAAATATATTAGTTATAAATGACAATGCCACATACACAATTATACATACACATACACAATTATAAAAATTATTGTAAGGACTCAAAGATCTTCAAATCACTAACTTAAAATTATATCTCTCTTTAAATTACCTTAAAATGTATCATTAACCTTCCTTTTAGTCTCCTGTTATCTCAACAAATTAATAATTCAGGACCTTGCTATTCCTTATAATCATTATAAGGAATAATGATTTAGTAATTATAACAGAATTCAAGTTTTGAAATATTAAGTCACTATTGAAAAGATATACACAATTACTGACAGAGTAGTTAAATAATAAAATTAAATGGTATAATATTAAATACAAGTGCTAATAACAGAAAACTCTTTTCATTGAAGTCATTGAGTTTATACAAAAATTTTAGACTACAGGAAGATAAAATGAGAGAAAACGTTTTGTAGGAATAAACATGTATAACTCCACTTATTTTTGTGAAGAAAATAAGTTTTAAAATTAAGATAGAAAAAAGCATAATTAAAGTACTATTTCTTTCTTTGGGGGATTTAGGCCACACCCAGTGATGCTCAGTTACTCCTGGCTATGCACTCAAAAATTGCTCCTGGCTTGGGGACCATATGGGATGCAGGGGGATCAAACCGCTGTCCGTCCTTGGTGAGTCGCATGCAAGGCAAATGCTCTACCACCGTGCCAGCACTTCACCCTCCCCTTTTATGATTTTTATTGTGATCAAAGTGAATTACAAGTCATTCACAGTGATATTCAAGGTACATAGTGATAATGATTTAGGGTCATTCCTACCACCGGTGTTGTCCTCCCCCCACCCTTGTTCCCTGCATCCATCCCATACTTCCCCCTTTGCCCCATGGACTGCTAGTGTAACAGGTCTCCTTTGTGTATAATTTGTTGTAGATTGGGTATCAATTCTGGTGCCTTTGACTTTGGGTTTGGTGCTTAAGTCTGATCATTTTTTATTTCCACTCAATGTTCATATGACTGATTGCTCCTGGTACCATCCATTTTTCCCCCTCAATTTATGAGGTAAAACACAATGATTCCAGTTCTGTTGGAAAAAGAAAAGATAGAAGGGAAAAAAAGATGGTAGGAATCCGTCTAGAGGCTATAAATATCAATACAAAGGAAGGAAGGAGAAAGAAAAACAAAAAGAAATGAAAACAAGCAATGACAAAAAACAGAACAGCAGCAACAACAAAAAAAAATCAGCAAAACAATAACCATAGAATAAAAAGAAAAAAGGGAAAAAAAAGAAAGGGCTGGTGTGGCAAGGTACTATTTCTTAATAGCAAAATATTGGTCACTTTTTCACAAAGGAAAATTTTGGCAATAAGGCTTAAGACTTGAGTGAACATAATGTGTGGGAAAACTAAGTCTTCCTATTTTAGTCATCTAGTAATAGAAATCACTATTTTTTTCCTTTTTTTTTTTTTTTTTGGTTTTTCGGGTCACACCCATTTGATGCTCATGGGTTACTCCTGGCTAAGCTCTCAGAAATCGTCCCTGGGTTGGGGGGGACCCTATGGGATGCCAGGGGATCGAACCGCAGTCCTTCCTTGGCTAGCGCTTGCAAGGCAAACACCTTACCTCTAGCGCCACCTCGCCAGCCCCAGAAATCACTTTAAAAGTGATATTTTATATATAATTAAGCCTGGATATGTTCTATTAAATATAATAATTTTAAGACACCCTTATATGTATTTTCACATTTTTTCTATAACTCACCTTTCTCTACGAACATTACAGTTCAAGATCTGCGCTGTTTTCCACAGATAACTCTCACTATTTATGTAATTCCCTTGAGTTTCCCTTCTTCCCACTTCCTAGACTCAGCACTGGGGTCATTCTTAAATTATACTCAACAATATGAGAATTAGAATACTGTCCTTTAAACAGAACTAAGGATGCAACAAGAATATCAAGAGCTTCTGGGGACATTTAATTTTTAAATACATTTTCGTAAAGAAAGCACTGGGGTTATATTCTTTACATAAGAATATTTTACATATTCTTTACATTCTTTACACAAGTTACATATATGGAGAAAAATTAGTGCAATTTTAACAGTTAAAGCTATGGAATTGAATTGTATTCCCCAAAATTTAGATCTTGAAGAACAAGCTTCAAGAGCATCCTAGCATTAGGAGAAAAGTTTTTTAGAATGTAACTAAAACAAAATTTTTGAGTCTATAAGAATGAATTCCTAATCAAAAAGAAATGGTGGTTTTAAAAGGTAAGAAAGATGTAATGAGATCTCACTCATTCTCTCTCTAAGTGCTATGAGGAAAGGTTGGGAGAGAACAGAGCTATGAGGCAGCAATCTACAAGCCAAGAAGCCTTAGTCAAAAGCCCAGTAGACTGCCATCTTGATTTTAGACTTTCCATCCTCAAGAAGTATGAGACATAACAGTTTGGTTATCAAACACTTTAGTCTATGGTATTGTGTTATAGCAAGCAAGATGACAATAAGCAATATTTAATAATGCTAATTTCTCAAGATTATTTTAAATTTTAGAAATCCAGTTGATTTTCTATTATGTTGGTTTTCTGGTAGAAAGAGAACACTGGAATAGACAATGCTAGTAGCAGGAGAATTCTCCCTAGTCATATCAGAAAGGAAGAAAAAAGAAATAAAAAAGAGAGTGGAGATTGATTTACAATGAGTGACTCATCATTCACAAACTGAAGTTGAGAACACTAGGCCAGCTCAGTAGAAATAAGAAATACTGAAGTCAGATACCAAGTGAATGGAGTGACACACAGTAAAATTTCCCCTACATATGATTATAGCAGACAGAAAAAGGGTTTCTTGCCAATGTTCTTTATGAACCAAAATACCTTTAGACTCTCAGTACAGTCTCATATCCTAACTCTTCCTCCATCAGAAATTTCCAGTGACGACCTGGCTTCCCAAAATAAAACAAACCAAAGCAAATGGAAAAAGATATAAATAGGGCCAGAGAAATAGCTCATGGGCTGAACAAATGTTTTGCATATGAGAAGCAGTTTTCTCCTCAGTACTACATAGTCCCATGAGCACCATCAGGAGAAATCTTCAAGCACTGAGCCAGGGTTAGCCCCTGAGCACTATCAGGCCCAAGAAAACAAAATATATATATACATAAGTGTGGGGATATAACAAAAATAAGATGACTATATTTTAATGCTGCTATATGAGACAGATGAATGAATGGATGGATGGGTAAATGAATAGGTAGATAGGTAGATGATAGATAGATAGATAGATAGATAGATAGATAGATAGATAGATGATAGATAGATAGATAGATAGATAGATAGATAGATAGATAGATAGATAGATAGATAGATAGATAGAGACAGATGATAAAGGTGTTGAGAATAAATTCTGGATGAGCTATGCCAATGATAGTTGAAAATGATAGCAGGACAAGAGCTCGGTGCTGAAAGGAGAAAAAACGATATGCATGATTACCTTTAGATAACAATATTGCAGACCAGTGAATAAAGGAAAAAATGAAAAGAGAGAGAGAGAAGAAAAATGTCTCCCATGGCAATACGTAGGAGAGTTGGTGGGAGTGAAACAAGGAAATGTTGACAGGAAATGTGCATTGGTTGGACATGGCATGACAAACTCAACCATGAATAACCGTAACTGTGTATGTCATAGTGATTCAAGTAAAATAATTTTTTTTAATTTTGGGTAATGAGATGGCCCAGTTGTTAAAGCACTCACTTTGCAAATCTAAGATCATGAGTTATATCCACTCTCTGTTCCTGGATATTTGGACTGCTTACGGACTTTGGCTATTGTAATAATGCTGCAATAAAAACATCAGAGTGCAAATGGTTTTTAGCAATAGTTTTGGGGCCATTAAGAAATGGGGCCCAGAAATAGAATTCTTAAATCTTGAGAAAACCCAACTTTTTGTTTTTTGAAATCACTTTACATGGATGAATCTGGAAACAGCCCTCTCAAGAACAGTAGAGCATATCCTGGTGCCTCAAATAAAGTTTTAAAATATTAGGGAAAAATCGGGGCCGAAGCAGTGGCCCAGGATTAGGACATTTGCCTTGCACATGGCTGACCTAGGATGGACCACAGTTCGATCCCCTGGAGTTTCATGGTCCTCCAAGCCAGGAGCAACTTCTGAGAATAGCCCAGAGTAACCCCTGAACGTCACCAGGTGTGGCCTAAAAAACAAACAAACAAACAATAAATAAATAAATAAATATTTGGAAAATAGATTAAATCCTTGCACAGGGCCATGCTAATCTTCTCCCTACAGTTCCAATTTAAGTATATGTGCTGCCAAAGCGAGCATCAAAATAGATTAAATCCTATGAGTTTACACCAAAAAAGAAACTTTCCTTTTTATTTTCTTTCTATTGTATATATAGATATATATAGATACTAATACATAAGAAAAGAGGCATTAGCTAAACCTATTATGATATCATTTCATAATACTTAAATCAGAGCTGGAGAGACAGTACAGTGGGTAAGACACCATCCAACATACAACTGATCTGAATTTAATCTCACACAGACCCCTGAATACTGCCAGGAGTGATCCCTGAGCACAGAGGCAGGAATAAGCTCTGAGTACCATCAGAGCTTATAATATTATAATCAAATTATCTACTATCTCATGAGAATCCTTGTTCATATGTAAATGTAATAAATTTCATTATACCCTGTATATTTATACTTTTTGGCAATGATTATATCTACATAAATATTTTGCTCTTAGCTTATTTTAATCTGCTCCAGTTTGAGTAATAATTCATTAATATCATATTTGAATATGTATGTAAGGCACTTGACATTATTATGTCCTTATAATCATTGCCAAAAAGTGTAAACATACAGGATATAAAGAAAATTATCACAGTTACATATAAAAAAGAATTCTCATGATATAGTGGATGGGAACAACTGGTTATATTAATTAGGATGGGGCAAGCCAGAGCCTGCAACCTATTGCAATAAACACTACTCAATAATAATAATAAATAACAATAAACGATTTGGATCTTTGCCTTTCTTCCACTCTGCCTTGGGAAGGGCAGAATGGAAAGATAAGGTTGAAAGTTTAATTGTCTTTAATTTGTAAATTTCATCTATTTGATGGGGAGAAAAATTATTTTATTTTTCATCAAAAAGACGACTTTTTTACCCCTTGAATGGAAAAATGCCACTGACTTTCATTGTGTCACATAACACTCTAAACCGATTTACAGAGTAAATGTGGGTGAAAAAACAGACTTCAGATTGGAGCTTCTAAAACATTTTAAACAGTGAAAGGAAGACAAAATCAAATTATGCTTGAGGAAAAAAAGAAAAAAGCTGTTGCTGCTTTGTGTCTGAAAAATAAAAACAAATACTATTTATTAAGCCTGACCATCTTAAGGATGCCACATTTTTGGCCTCGGGCATTCATTATGGTTGCACCACTGATGAGGTCTAGAGGAAGTCACTTGAACCCACTTTATCCCTAGGGACCAAGCGGATAGCAAGTTCACAGAGTAATGAATTATCTCCGTCTTATTGTTCAACAGAGGAAAGAGTGAGCCAAAACCTTGGGCTGCACAAAATAAGCAACTGAAGCCTGAGATGTCAGACTCTTCATCCATCCTCTAAAGATGATTTTCCACACTGCGTCTCTCTCTTACATATTTCCAAAGGGCTGAGCTGTGAGAGAAGTTCAACATGCAATGTCCAAAAACGTTTTTATTTTTTCCATCATTAATTCGGTTTTGGTCTGTTTGTGTTTTGTTTTGCTTGGTTTTTGGATGGGGTTTGGGGCCATATCAGCTCAGTGCTTACTACTGGCTTTGGATTCAAGGATCTTTAATAAAGTTTTGGGGAGGGGCCGGCGAGGTGGCGCTAGAGGTAAGGTGTCTGCCTTGCAAGCGCTAGCCAAGGAAGGACCCACAAGATCCACTGAGCCTGCCAGGTGTGATTTCTGAGCACAGAGTCAAGAGTAACCCCTGAGAGATAGTGAACAACCCCCCCCTCCAAAAAAACCACCAGTGATAATAGCTTAGGGAATGGCCAGACTCCTATATAACCATCACCTCTTAGCTAATTGCCTAAGTAATAGGAGATAGGCCTGTTTCCTAATAATTTACCTAAAAGTTCTAAATGACTGATTAGGGTTTTAATTACTATGTAGACATTTGTAGGAGACACAATTCTTCCCCCTCCCAACACTCTCAGGATATCAATTGTGCCAACAAGCAGCTCTTACTCTCTCAAGCTGTCATTTGGAGCAAACATTTTCTATCAATTAACTCATTGAAGCTTTATGTCATTGTCTTAACAAAATACCAGGGACAACCCAAATATCATTTCTCATGGTTCTAGAGGCTGGAAAGTCCGAGTCCAGGTTAAGTCAGATTCAGTTTCTAGTAAAGAGTCTCTTTTCAGCCACAAACTCATTGTCATTCATATGACCTCTTCTTGGTGTTGAGTGTGGTGAATGACAAATCTGGGGTCTCTTTCTCTCAAAAGGCAGCAGTTCTTGCTCTTAGGACATCATTTAATCTTTATCACATCCCCACTAATATATGAGGTCCACTGTGACTATAGAGGAGATATCATTCACTGCATCATCATCTCTTTTGAAAGGTTTTATTATCCTCATTTTACAGAGAAGGAAACTGATGCATGAGAGAGTTGACTCATTAGATCCCACAGCCAGATCGAGTACAAAGTCTAGGTTGGTTTGATTCCTGGGGAAATTTTTTTCATTTATCTATTCCATAAGATGATTTATCTGTTCCTGTTGAAGTCCAGCCCTTGGTAAATGGGCCTGGAGCAGGGATGCTATAAAATTAATAAAACAAGACAGACATGATAGAGAAAAGTGTGGGGTTAGGGGGCTCTCAACTCCTTCATTATTTATTGTTCGGTGTCAGTCAACAAAGGTGAAAGGGCAGATGTCTTTAACAGATGAAAGTACCTATCTAATGCTAACCAAACCTAAGTGGATCTTTACATCTCAAAAGGGGTATATAAAGGGAAAAGAAAAGTAGGGTAAAGTTTCTCTGGATTTTCTTCCTCTGGGAGAGATGGCAGACAAAAGAATGAATACAGGACCCTCTTCAACAAGGCATTCTTTGCTGATGCTTGTATTCAGGTAATTCAAATTGTTTTAAATCATCTCTTTCCACTATTCTATAAACTTTCTAGCTAAACTTATATATTTCTTGGATGTCTTCATAGACAACATGTTCCAGGCTAGGATCAAATATGAGAAAGGGTAATTAGAGTTCTTGCAAGTGTCTAGAAGAAGCTGTTGAACAGAGCTAAAGCATGAGAGTTGAGCAGTGGGGGGAAAGTCATGGTCTTCAAGACCTTTTCTCCTTGTATTTTACCCTCATGCAAACCATGATCCTTCTCTCCACTCCTTTTCCTCATGGGCATTACCACTTTCACCATAGTGGGGATCCTGATTCTTTTCCCTGCTGTTTTCTCCAGCTTTATCTCTGTCCAGCAGGTAGATCTACCTGGGTCCCTTTTATTTTAGCAATCTCTGGAGGCGAACTGCTTCCATTGTGTCTGGGTTCCTCCCTCAAAGGCTATGGCCAAATTTAAAGGAGCCAATAGACACAGGGAGTTTTGAAACAAGTTCTAATAGATGAAAAATGTTCATTGCAATCATCATGGCTATTCCTTATTTTATGTCTTTAAAACAAAACTTGCTTTTCAGAAATTGCAGAAGTCATTTCTACTTACTCTTGTATTTTAATTTAAAGATCCATGATTTACACAGTTATTGATAGTTGTGTTTTAAGCATATCATGTTTTAGTACCACCCCACCACTAGTGTCAACTTCCCTCCACCAGTATTAGTATAGTCCTCAATATCCACCCACCCCACCCACCCACCTGCCACCTTAACACATAATAAGGTTATAATTCCATAACCCTGGCACATTATAAAGTTTTGGTAGTTATGATTTAGATCTCTTGTTTCAGTGACATTACATCCTTGCTATACCACATTCCCACATTACCATTATATGAGAGAACATCTTGACTGTTCATTTTTTTAAGTTATGCCTTTAGAGTAGAAAGTAACTCCACAGTGCAAACGATGAGTGGCTAAAGAAACAGTGGTATATCTACACAATGAAATACTATGCAGCTGTCAGAAAAAATGAAGTCATGAAATTTCCCTATATCTGGATGGACATGGAATTATTGTGCTGAGTAAAATGTCAGAAGGAAAGAGACAGACACAGGATAGTCACACTTATCTGTGGGATTTAAGCAAAATAAAAGATAATACGGTAATAATAACCAGAGCAAAACAGATGATGAATGGACTACCACACGATATAAAGCTTACCCCAGAGTGGTAAGTGAAGTTAGAGAAATAAGTACACTAACAATTATCATAACAATGGTAGTAGTAGAAATAAAATGTCTCAAAGAGAGGAAGGGGGTGGGAGAGGAGAGAGATGAGGGGCATTAGTGGTTGGAAGGTTGCACTAGTGACCAATGTGTGCTTTTATGACTGAAACACAACTACAAACATGTTTGTAACCATGGTGCTTAAATAAAATTTTTTTTTAATTTTGTATTTTTAAAAGGCACTTCTTGTAGAAGCAGATTGGTAGGAGGTAAATAGTGATGGGGTTGGGAGTTTGGTGGAAGGAAGCAGACACTGGTGAAGGGATCCTTACTGGCACCCTATCTGCCTGCAAATTAATCATGAAAATCTTTGTAAGTTCACATTGACTATATAAATACATTAATTTTTTGAGAACAGAGGTTTGTTGTTATTGTTTTTTAAGTGTTCCCAATGTCTCAAACCAACTTGAATACATTGATTGGGACTGTAAAACGTTTTTTTCTAGTTCCTTTACCATTCTAAATTGTTCACTGTCCTGGGGATGAAGAGCCAAAAAGAAAAAAAAAAAAAACTTGTGAGGGAAGTCAGCAGTGTTCAGTCTTATCTACCAAAAAGTCATGAGTCACGGGCTTATGAGACTAAATCTATTCCAGTCATCCTTCCTCACCACCTCCCCTGACCCTCTCAGATTGCTTTCTCCTGCCTCCACAAGGAAAAGTTGGTGGAACCAAGGCTGAAGAATGAAGTTCTCCACTAGGCTTGCTGGTGCACCTGCCAAGTTTCAGATCCGTATCTGTTCCTTTTTCCATCTAATCAGGTAAAGGACTGGCTCCAGAATAATGCCTGTCTTTGGGAAGAGATCAGACAGGCTAGAGAAAGAAGCTGGGAAACCGAGATGTAAAATCACTACAATTCTTCCATAGCAAATGGAAAGGGGAGAAAGGGACTGAATATTGGTGAGTCCCAATTGATGACCCACAAGTATCAATGAGATGAAAAGGCAAAGCAATAAGGTAACTAAAAGCCTTGCAAACTCAACCCTGACTCTGGAAGGTAAATGAGAGCAAGAGTTATATGGAGGTGACACTTTTCTTTCTCTTGTGGAGACAGACTCAATGGGCTCTGGTTGATTCCATGAGGCCTTAGGGAAGGTCTCCCACTTGCTGCTTCTCTGGCTTCACATGTCTTTTCCAGAACCAAATATTGTCACCTAAGTCGCAGAAAAGAAAAGAAAAAGGAGCAGCTTCTTCTCCTGCTGCCCCTGGACCCACAAAGTCTGGGCTGTCACTTGTCATTGAGTTCCTTTTAGTGCAGAACAAAGGTTGGAGCCTGAGCTGGCGGCGGGGGCAGGAAAGTACAAGGCATGTGTGTAGAGAAAACACACACACACACACACACAGAGGCATGCATTGGTGTACACATGCACACACACACACATACTGGCTCACAGGTAAGTATGTGGAGAGAAAATACACATAAACACACACAAACACACACTGGCTCACACAGTACTCCCTCGCGTGCACACACAAACACACAAGGACCCATGAGAGAAGGAAAGGGAGGAAAACACCCACTTTCGGGCCGCCGGGCTTTGGGCGACTTTTCCTTTAAAAAGAAAAAAAGTTTTTCAAGCCTTAGGTTCCAAGAAGCGGCAGAAGGAGGGTTGGGGAAGTGGGGGTTCCAGCAAGACGCCCGCCCGGTCGGTTGTGAGTCACAAAGTGGGTTATAAAAGGGTCCCATGTTCGCAGGCGCGAGCTTCCTGTGCGCTGGCGAGCCGGGGTGTAGCGCTGCGGGCCGAGACTCTTCGGGGCGCCTCCAAGCCTCCAGATGCCAGGGATCAAGGGATGCGAGAGCCCGAACCTCCAGCCACCACGACCCGCCAGGGGAGACCACTAGGCCCCAGGTACGCTGCCTTGGTCCGAGTCCCCCCGTAGCCCGCAGCTTCTTGAGACGCGCGGGGGAGCTTGGGGCTCCAGGGCCGGGACGCGCGGGCGGAGAGCACGTGGCTCAACTTCCCCGGGACCCGGAGGCGCCCAGTGACGATCGGGTCCCGGGGTGCACGATCCGGGCAGGGAGGACCCACAGTCAACTTGTCTGAGTAGGTAAAGGACTTAGCTGGGACCCCTGGCCTTGGCGGAGCTACGCGCACAAGGGTGCAAAGCGCGCTTGGAGGAAAGGGGTGGCTCAGAGAGATTGGAGACGTAGGTCCTTTGAATTTTCTTTTGAAAATAATAATAATAATAATAATAATAATAATAGTCGTAGAATACTTGACTTTGGGGATCCCTTCGAATTCTAACTTTAGAGAATAATGTTCTGATTGCATCATCGACGTGAGCGCCGAGCAAAGGTTCCCTGCGCTTTCTGTGTTTCTTTTATTGCGTCAGGGAATCTTAGCTGGGTTTGGTTTGGTTTGTTGTTGTTAGAGTTGCATGCATGCATGAATGTCTGTTTGTTTATGTTTACTTTCCAGAGCATAGTGGTTATCTTATTCTCCCCTCTTCCGGCCTCCGCCCTCATAAATCCCAAAGGTGTCTTTCCCTCCCCATCTTCCCTGCTCACCAGGGTGGATCAGAATTTTTTGAATTTTGTCTCATTGGAATCAACTTAAAAAGTGAGGTTAGGAGGCCAGAGCGATAGCACAGCAAGTAAGGCGTTTGCCTTGCATGTGATCACCTGAGTTTGACCATCAACATCCCATATTATAGCCTCCAAGCCTGCCAGGAATAACTTCTGAGATCAGAGTCAGGAGTAACCCCTAAGCATCGCTGGGTGTGGCCCCAAAAACAAACAAACAAACAAAAGTGAGATTAGCTAAGGAGGTCTAGAGACGTGAAGTTGCTCCTGCAACATCACACCACAGAGCTAGCTAAACCAGTGAGAGTCAGAATTTAATCCACCTCAGATCCATGAGGCCAAGTAGAGACATGGGCTTTGACATGACTTTCTGCAGCAATTTCACAGCCAAAATGATTCCTTGCGTCCATGCTTCACAGTGGCTTTAATGTAATGTATCGTTGAAATGAACTCCGGCAGCCGAAGTGCTCCTAGGACCAATGTAGAAAGTATGTAGCAAACAGTAATATAAACTATAAAGTTGTCAAAAGCAATTTCCTGCCTATTGTTTAGTTTGATAGTCACAATGATAGGAAATTGTCAGAGTAGGTGGTGCCATGATCCTTTGCCCATGAGGACTTGTGACTCAGACGATTTGTGTTTTCTCTAGTAAGGCACCAGATCCTTAGTGAAAAGCCTGTTTTTAGATGGGGGGAGGGTATCAAGGCCGCAGATACAAATGAAGGAGCCTTTGACCTCTTAATTCTGTCCTTTTTTCCTTTCCTTTGCTGCCCCTCTTATTTCGTTCAGAGAACCAACAAACAATCAGCCATTAGTTTTGCCGCCTTTACTACTAAGGAGTGGCCTACAGCATCTGTTTCTCACTCAGAGTTAATTCGGCAGGGCTGCAGGACCAAACTCCCTAACCACACATAATAAGAAAAAGAAACATGGGGCCGGAGAGATAGCATGGAGGTTAGGCGTTTGCCTTTCATGCAGAAGGTCATCGGTTCGAATCCCCACGTCGCATATATATGGTCCCCCGTGCCTGCCAGGAGCAATTTCTGAGCATGGAGCCAGGAATAATCCCTAAGCGCTGCTGGGTGTGACCAAAAAAAAACCACATACACGAAAGAAAGAAAGAAAGAAAGAAAGAAGGAAGGAAGGAAGGAAGGAAGGAAGGAAGGAAGGAAGGAAGGAAGGAAGGAAGGAAGGAAGGAAGGAAGGAAGGAAGGAAGGAAGGAAGGAAGGAAGGAAGGAAGGAAGGAAGGAAGGAAGGAAGGAAGGAAGGAAGGAAGGAAGGAAGGAAGGAAGGAAGGAGAAAGAGAGAGAGAAAGAAAGAAAAAGAAAAAGAAACATTAGCTATGACAGAAACTCAAGCAAAACTTTAAGCATTTACACAAAAATCTACCCTTGATTTTGGTTGTAAGTTACCATGTGTGAATGATATACATTTCTTGAGCAAAAAAGTAAAAATACCTCCAGGAGCCATGCTCTCTGTATGGAAAGGGAATTACACTGGCCAGGTTGAGGGTCCAGACCAGATTGATGCTGTTAGAGACACAGGAGTGAGCAAAACAGATGGCTCCCCATGAGTCGGCAAAGAGAGGAAAGGTTCATGGTACATAGGAGGCAAGGGAACATCACTTCAGTTACGGTCAAGGAAATACTCAATCCAAAAGTACTGTGAATTCTGCCATGCTTGACTTTCCAATAGCAAACATGGAAAGTGGATAACCTTCCTCTTTCTTCATAGCATATCAAATCACAGTCTTCTGTGAAACACAAACTTCCAAGCATGAGATTCCTGGGGTTTAACTTTTGAAAACCTTTTATTTTTTTCATCAGTTCTAATTGACTATGATCTACCATTCAAAGAGATTTTTCCTTTCTAGAGATAAAATTCTTAATTTCAGTTTTTTATTTCAAATTGAGTGTAAGTTAGATATATTTTTACAGAAATATGTGCTTGTTTGGGAGCAGTGCTTAGAATCCATTTCTGTCTCAGTCAGTGTTCAGGGGTCACTCACAGAAGTGCTTATTCAGTGCTGAAGATGGATCCCAGGTTTGCATGCTAGGCAAGTTGAGCTATCTCCCCCGTCCAAGACACAATTTTTTTGGTAATGTTCATGCACACACATTATTCCATATCTGTAGGCTTCAGGTGCCCTGATGTCTCAGCTTTAACCTTCCTGGAGCTAAAAAAGTGTTCTAGTTTCTGTTCTGAACTAAGTAGGACTAAATAGCTTAGAAGGTGCTATATGGATTCTGCCAGCTCCTAGAATAAGTGCTCATGTCCTTTACTGATGAGCTTCTCTCCACAGTTGTGGGTGTGTGTGTGTGTAGCCATTGGCTAATCCTAAATTTATAGCTTGACTGTTTTGACATTGAGTCCAGTATTGTGGAAAGTGCCAGAAAACATAATGGGAAATCCCAACTCTATGCAAATCCCCATGCCTTAATTTTCTCATCTCTGCAATAGGTGGCAGGGACTGAGTTATAAAGTTCCTTAAACTGATGAGATTCAATGATTCCTGTGTGACCACTTCTCATCACTTTCTTGTCTCTTCTAAGACAGCTGGATTCAGTGGATTCATATCACAGGCAGATCCAGAGAGAGAGTCGAGTAAGTACCAATATGATTGACTAGAGAACTTATGCTTGTTGTTCGCTGATCTTCTTGGCTTCAAAAACTGCCACATGATTATTGAAATTATATAGAATTTTAAAATTGTGAGATGCTTCTCTTTCAAGGAAAAACATTTACATTTTAAAGGCTTTTCCCACATTTCCACTTTTTTTTTTTTTTGGTTTTTGGGCCACACCCAGCGGTGCTCAGGGGTTACTCCTGGCTGTCTGCTCAGAAATAGCTCCTGGCAGGTACGGGGGACCATATGGGACACCGGGATTCGAACCAACCACCTTAGGTCCTGAATCGGCTGCTTGCAAGGCAAACACTACTGTGCTGTCTCTCCGGGCCCACATTTCCACTTCTTACCTCTTCTGTCTGTTCTTTTATTCCTGACACCTAAGGAAATGCTGAATTTTTAACACATTCACAACTCCGTGATTCTCACCTGCCAGGAAACACTCCCACTATGTGACTTGACCTTAACTTGGGCTTTATAATTTTCAAAACCTCAAACCAAATCACTCCAAGACACACTTATACCTCCTTTATCTAAGCTGGTTACTATCCTCACACAAAGCCAAGACCCTCAACAATGAGGGAAACCTATGGAAGGGAAAGACACTTTCCATCCTTATATTCTTGCCAGAAAATATCAAGGATTCGTGGTGAATGGTAATATATATGCCAGTTTCAAAAAAAAATTCATATGTGAAAAGCCAAGAGTGAGATGAGTGAAGGTAAGCAAACAGCTGATTCAATAAAATTGGGAATCTGAGCTTTAGATAAGGCAGAATGACTTACCATGATGATATTTCTGCCATTTTGTAAAAATTTTCTGCCCATTGTCGATTCCTGGACAGGAGGCTGCATTCTTTTATGCTCTGTCATCGGGAAGGCCAGCAGAGTTGTGCAGGGCATGAAGGCAGGTGCTGGTTTGTCTAGCAGTTTTTCCCACTCTCACCCCACTCTTTGAACCTTGTGAAAGTTTCTCCACCTGCCCATGTCTCAGTTTCCACAGGTGTAAATGAGGGGATGGGGCTATTCATTCCAAAACTGGAAAAGGAGTAAGAAAGTGAGTGCTTATCAGTTAAACTCTGGCTCAGAGGTTTCCCTGTAGAACTTTTGTTCTTATTGTGCCTATATTATGATCTTTATTTCAAGAACTAAATATTAAGAACAGAATACAAAATGGATATGAGCAAATAAAGAATCTCTGTTTGGGGGCTGGGAAGGTGGCGCTAGAGGTAAGGTGCCTGCCTTGCAAGTGCTAGCGTAGGACAGACAGCAGTTCAATCCCCCGGCGTCCCATATGGTCCCCCCCAAGCCAGGGGTAATTTCTGAGTGCATAGCCAGGAGTAACCCCTGAGTGTCAAACAGGTGTGGCCCAAAAACCAAAAAAAAAAAAAAAGAATCTTTATTTGAAACAGTAAAATTTCTTGACACAGTTAAAAGATCTTAAGAGTTTTTCATCATTTTAGAATATGCTTTTCTTCTGAACCCACACAAAACCCTAATAAAACTCTTCAGAAAATTACTTGCAAGGAAATTATCCTCTGAATACTTATTTATGATTTATAGATGAGGATAAACAAAAATGTTTATCACTGATTAACATAGTGATTCAAGTATAAGGATGACAATATATTTAACATGTGCTTTTAAAATGATAAGGACAGATACCAGGTATTTCTCAAAGACTTATACATAATATAATTGATAGTAGGATTAAATTCAGTAAGCCTGGTGAAGAGCTGGCTCCTGACTAAACCCAGTCTCTACCTTCCAAAGAATCTTAGAACCAGAGAAGAGCCACATGAAATTATCCCAATATGCCATAGAATGAGGGCTTTGGAGAAAGGAATGGTGGGGTTACACCAAAAGTTGAAGGGAACCCAAATCCAAAAGTTCTATGTCAGTGAAACAGAGGTAAGGCATGGGGAGAAAGTCCATATTGGAGGAACAATTTAAGCAGGTCTACCTAGCACCTAAGTTTATATGTACCATAATGTCTCTAAAGGTATCATATGCATCAAACAATCTTCACTTTGTATGTTAAGACATCAAGTAAAAATTTGGGTGGGAGATAAATAAGGACAACAATAAATAAATATATATAAAAATATTATTATAAAGCTTTATATAAATATAAAGACTTTTCTTTATAACATCAGGTGTCTCTCCTATGTAGGATTACTAAAAAAAAACAATGTTTAAACAGGCAAAAGCAAAATCTTTGTTTGCATATTTTTCTGTTTCTCTAAAATAGTTCTCAAGACAAATTCATCTTTTTTTAAAAATCCTTCTCCAGGGAAGAAATAGAAAAACACAAATTGGGCTTGTAAAGAAAAAAGAAAACAAATTTATTCCATGATGCCAGACATATGGAATCCTTCACCTATAACTATTAGTTTTCATGGAATAAATGGTGTTCCATGGAGTTTTCAGAATTCCATAGGAATCCTGCTACTAAAACTCAAGATTGAGGATAACCCCAATGAAGATTGTGCACAGAGGTCTCCTAAAGACACAATGTCATCATCCACTCCATGGTTAAGAACGTTCATATCCTTTAGCCAAAGGGAAAGAATTGGAGGTAGGGAGGCAGGGGTGGCAAAAGTGTCTGGAAAATAAATTATAAGTGGAAGAAAAGTAAAATCATTATTCATAATATATAAGCAGAATGCTCAAAAGTTGTTAATCTCATGAAAACTTTTTGTTTACTTCAGAAAGAAGAGTGAGCTGCCATATTGTTCCAGGCTCTCTCCTTTTGTCCTTGGCTTTTATCCTTGTTTGACTGAGAATATTTTCCCTAAAATATTTGGTGCCTAAAGCTGAGCCGTAAGGTGAGGGTGCTGAGGAAATCCCCAGTCTGTGATACTAATCCAAAAGAGGGAGTTGGGTGAGATAGTTGCCCACTCAAAATGATTGTGG
Organism: Suncus etruscus; assembly: GCF_024139225.1. Lineage (NCBI taxonomy): Eukaryota > Metazoa > Chordata > Mammalia > Eulipotyphla > Soricidae > Suncus > Suncus etruscus. The sequence goes on along the minus strand of NC_064860.1, from coordinate 52,144,135 downwards.
AAGGAAAAAAAAAATTCCTAACCTGGTTTTTCCCACAGCCTTATCTGAGACCTGAGGTATTAATCATTCTCTATAGTACAAATGTCAGGGGAGTTCACTTAGGTTGTAAAAAGTCCCCCAAATTGTTTCAGTAGAACACTTGGGTTTTCAGATTAAGACAAGCAGAGTAATCTTTAGAGGCCAATATTTTTCACTCAATGGAGCGTTCAGAGTTCCAGCATCACTAAGTATACTATTTCCATAGCAGGCTGAACACATGACTTTCTCTTGAGACAGCTCAAAAGTGTTCCTTTCCTTTTATATCTTAAATTTATATACTTCACTTCATGTCTTATAACATTACTAGACTAGAGTTTTAAAAAAGACTTGTTTTCTGAATCTCAAAAGTACAAAAAGAATATGCTGTATTAGAGCTATTTCATGTCCAAGCAAGTCATTTTAATAAGAAGCACTGAATTTAAAACTATTGTTTTCATTAAATAAATCTTAATTCAAATTAGCAAGAGAGGGGATGTTAGGGCTTCGTGGAAATGATGGGAAATATGACATTGTAAGATTTTAATGGTTTTTGACCCAAGCAGTGTTTTTTTTTATGGGGAAAGTTTTCTTAAATAGGAAGTATATGATATGAAAAGCAGTCATCATTCACAAGAAGTTAAGAACAGTCCATTTGTATGTTTTGTTTTGTTAGTGGGGCCCGCCCATGATCAAATTAGTCTATAGCAGGCCACATAGTCAATTCCTTTAGTCATGATGGAACTCATGTGAGTTGTTTTCAGGAGAAAACAAGAGTCTCGGGTCCCCTTTTCCGACAGCAAAGAAAGTGCTTAACTTTCAATTCAGTGGCTGAGATTTAAAATTGATCATACTCATTCAGAAAACAAGGTGCTGAGAACAACTTCATAGGAAGGAGGACCCCTTTAGAAACCAGTAGGTCAAAGATTTCTTTTGGTCAGAGTATACTAAAGGTTGTTATGAAGAATTAATGGGAAATGAAACAGGTTAGATCAGTCTTCTTCAACCACGTCAGCTGTGGAGCTGAGTGCTGGTCCCCATGTGTAGAAAAATTACCACATGGGTTATCAGTGCTGGTCTATGGAGAGTGTGCATGGCATGTAGCAGGTGGAAAAAGGTTGAAGAATGTCACTTTTGGTTAGGCGTGAGAGCATGGAGAGAACTTCAAACACAATGAAAAACTCAGGTGATGATTTTCAATTATGAACGTTTTAAAGCATTGGTGGCTGTTTTCTGTAGGATGTGGCATGATGAAACTTTCATGTGGGGTATTGCCTGACCTTTCCTCTGAATCATTCTGTATCCCTCTAGAAAGTTTTCCACAAATAGTTCTACTCACCTCAGTTCTAGATCTGCTTCCAAAGAACAGCTAAGCTAACAAACAAGTTAGGTTAACAAAACAGATTTATGGTAATCAGAGCCCCATTCCCACCCTTTTCCTTCTTATCTCTATATTTCAAGAATCTGGTAAGCACCTGAAAACCTTATCTATCACCTTGGTTCTCCCAACCAAAGATGATGATAAGAAATTCAGACTATATAGAAAGGAAGAAAAGCCTTTGGCAGAATTAGTAGAAAGGTATATCCTGGCATCTCAGGTTTATCTGTTTTCTGTGTGTTCATCATGGCCTACTGGCCCTAAGTCAAAAGATACTCAAGAAATCACTCTTCCCTCAGAAACAATGATAAGTCTAGATTTTCTCAAGATCTTGAGTTTTACAAACCTGTATTCACCTTCACTGCTTCTGTTCAAGACCCATAACCCAAAGAACAAATATAGGTTATAGGTTATAGAGAATAAATTCTGATCAGTAAGTTCTGATGGGAAAGCCAAATAATGCTTTTGTCAGAATTATACACAAGTTGTCAGTGAATGAACTTATAGAAGAGTTGACATAGAATTCTGTTTCTAATAATTGCTTTTGACTACTCCATAAGAAAAGTAAATGAAGGAAGAAGATATATAAGGAAAATTATCTTAATTATTTTCATTTACAAGAGCATTAATTATGTCCTTTTCATTTATTAAAATGGCTTTGGATCAGGGTATTGTTAGGCATGCTACATCAAACCTGATCATGTTCCCAGTAATTATTAGAATATGTGAGCTTTGTAAAAATAAATTTCTTATAATTATTCAACTTTATTAATAGCTCCCAATACATGTAAATTATATGTAGTTTTTAATATGTGTAAATTTCAAGGCAAACAAAATCAAAAAGGGCTTCTGAGGACTCTGGTTATGAAAGTTAGTCATTGTGATTTTTTTAAAGAAAACCTATGGTTTGTCGCTATTTTGATAAGTAAACATTAAATGCCTCGTACTGAGAAAAACAGTGTAAGAATACACATAAAATTGTGGGAGAATATAATTTATGATTCACATATGAAAAAGAATATTAGTGAGAAATTAGGGCATAATTCTGATATATATATGTGTGTGTATATATAATATATATAGCTAATATACATGTTAGCTAATCCCATCTTTCTCAGTGACTCAAAAGGTAAGAATAAAACAATATACCAGAATCATATGGATTTTTTTAAAAATTTAAATTACGGAAAAATATAATTTAAGACATTTTTTCAGGATGCTGATTTAGGTTTAGTTCTACAAAAGAGTAGCCTGCCATATAATGAAAGATGTCTCATTATTATTATTGTCTCTTATATAGTGCTTTTATCTGCTTGGAGAAGGCATAGTTTTGATATTCAGTTAACAGAACACTCGCACAAGTACTAGGTTTAACTTGGAACCTACCTTTAGCTATTGCAAAGAATTGTGCCATAGGAAAGTTCATCTTGACAATGGATATTTCATGTCTGTCATCCTAAAATTCTCCTGGAATGAAAGCACTTGAAGTATGTCAATAGAACAACCCTAGTCAAGACCCCTGACACTAAACTGTAATATCATCTATCTTGATTTATCTTGTATTGAAATATGTCACATTCTTATTGATTGATGGGTTTTAATTGTGTAGAATACCTTATTAGCAGAGAGGTAATAGCAATGCCAGAAAGAGCCATTTCTTTAGTTACCTCATGACATCATCCTCTGGCCCCAAACCAGCTTTGGTTGTTGATTATCACTTATTTCTACTCAGATGCACAGAAATTTTGCTCTCTTGGAGGTCCTACTTAGCAAGCTCAAAGACACGGAAAGTAAGCACAGCTTCCACACTGATGGGTAAATGACCCACTGTAATGTCTAACAGCCTATTCTGGGATAGTTTCCCCCTTTATTCTGCTTGTTGAGGCTCGTGTTTCTCAACTGGTATGTAGTATATTTAGGTCCAGTGCTCATTTCTCTGCAAGGTTAGGAATGCATCGTGCCTGAAAAGTCTATGTAGGGAACACAATAGCAATGTCTGAACTTGGAGAACAAAAGGGGGCCCATGTGATTCTTTTGATTTCATCCTCCTTTAGAGTTTAAACCCAAAATATATGTTTTAATTGTCAGAATTCAAAAGTTATATAGCACAATGTGGACCTGTAACTTCTGAGCACCATAATTTGATCTTTCTTACGTAAAATAAAAAATTACAATGGAGGGGGGAATGCAATGAGCAGAAACATGTCTTTCTTTCTTTCTTTTTTTTTTTTTTTTTTTGTTTTTGGGCCACACCCAGCCATGCTCAGGGGTTACTCCTGGCTGTCTGCTCAGAAATAGCTCCTGGCAGGCATGGGGGACCATATGAGACACCGGGATTCTAACCAACCACCTTTGGTCCTGGATCAGCTGCTTGCAAGGCAAACGCCGCTGTGCTATCTCTCCGGGCCCGACAATTTTCTTAAATTTAATTTAATTTTATTAAAATCATTATGATATTGTCATAGTTGGGTTTCATACATACAATGAATCAGGTCCAATCCCATCCCCAGTGAACATGTCTTTCTCTGTCTGGAGAGATAGAACAGCAGGCAGAGCGCTTACGCAAGGCTGACCTATGTTCAATCCACAGCATCTTATATGGTACCTAGAGCACTGGCAGGAGTGAGCCATGAGTCACCTCTGAGCATCATTGGGTGTGATCCAAAAAACGAAAGAGACAAACAAAAAAAAGTATTTCTTTTTTTTATTTTTATTAAGTCACTGTGAGTTACAGAGTTCAAAAGGTGTTGATAGTTGAGCTTCAAAAAGTATTTATTTCTTTTAATATCTGTGCTTAGAAGTCACCTATAATTGCCAGAGTAAAGTAGAACAGATTCAAATCACCTTAATTATAAATTCAGCATACCTCTTTAAGAAAATCTATTTATATTGGTTTGGCAGAACGAACATTAGACTACTAATACATTTTTTAAGTATTTACAGTGTCCAAGGCACTGTGGAATGGAAGGAAATTCCTTATTTTTCTAACTCCTTACTGACTGGAAATCTGTAAAAATGGGCTAAACTCCTCAATTGACATCACTTAATGCAAAATTCTTTGTCATTGAATTACTCATCTCCCCAAATAGCAAAGTTTAAAAAAAATTTACCATCAGTGAGAATGATATATTTCCTTGGCTTGGAAATTTCCAAACCACCATATTCTGCCGTGAATATCTTCGCTGGGGAATTTTTAGCTTTATACACTACTTTTGAACTTGATCACAGTGTCACATCTCAGTAGTTTCATGATTAAATAAGAGAAGGTGATTCCCCTTTTGTTCCCAGAGCGACCACATACATGAATAATCTTCGAACTTCTAGGTTCTGCTGTAGTAACACCGAAACCAGAAGCTTGTGGGAGAAATGTCACTGTTTCTGAGAGAATAAAATCAGACCCTGACAGGAAGCAGCAAATTCATCTTTTTTCTTTTCTGATACTCTCTTTAAGTCATACTTCCTTTACATCGATCAAAACTAAAACCACTGCTTCCCCCCAAAGGAATCTCTTGAGGACGTTTTTAAATGAGACTTTCGGGGTCTGTTTCAGTCTCCTGAAGGAAAAAAGTGCCAAATCTCAGCTATTACAAAAATGAAAAACTGGGCCGGGAAGGTGGCGCTAGAGATAAGGTGTCTGCCTTGTAAGCGCTACCAAGGAACGGACCGCGGTTCGATCCCCCGGCGTCCCATATGGTCCCCCCAAGCCAGGGGCGATTTCTGAGCACATAGCCAGGAGTAACCCCTGAGCGTCAAACGGGTGTGGCCCAAAAACAAAAAAAAAAAAAACAAACAACAAAAACAAAAATGAAAAACTAACCAGAACTCTAGCTTTGTAAAACAGGTGATTTCTTTTTTAGATTTCCTATATCATAATGTTCTGTTTTAAAAAGATTGGCTTCTTCAATTGTCTGGGAACGCTTTAGACCTTGGGTTACAAAACTGAGTTTACCAAGCAGTGGTGGTGAACTAAAGGTGACCTGGGGATAGTGCTGAAGGGTCAGAAGATCTTTGGTCCATTGGGATGCATTAGCTTTGTACATCAATACCACACACATTACCAACGTTGTAACCATGGCACTTAAATTATATTCAAGGACTGGAGTGACATTACAGAGGATAGGGCACTGGTTTTGCCTGTGGCTAGCCTGGGTTCAATCCCCAGCATCCCATATTAGGGTCCCGTGTTTCCCTCAACAGTGGTTTCTGAGCACAGAGCCAGGAGTGACCTAGTATGACCAAGTATGACCTAAAAACAAACCAAAAAATTATTTTTAAAAATTAAGTGATAAAATATAAATCAATATATTGTCTAGTTCCCAGGTGATAGATAAAAAAATAACACTATATGAAAACGCAAAACTCCTCCCATTTAGTACTTTAGAATTTGATGGCTTTGGGACAGAATGATAGATAGCACAGCAGTAGGTTGTTTGCCTTGCATGCGGCCGACCTGGCTCGGGTTTGATTCCTGGCATCCCATTTGGTCCCCCAAATCTATCAGGTGTTATTTTTGAGCACTGAGCCAGGAGTAACCCCTGAGGGCTGACGGATGTGGCCCCAAAACAAAACAAAACAAAACAAAAAAGAATTTTGTGGCTTTTATTTATATTTGCTTTTTCGGGGAAAAAACCAACCCCAGAAATGCTCTAAGCTAACTAATTTCTGGCTCTCTGCTGAAGGATCACTCTTGGCCAGGCTCAGGGAACCAAGTATGGTACCAGAGCTCTAGAAACCACATTCAAGCAAGGCAAGCACCCTGCCTTGAAATACTACCACTCTGACCCACTAACACTGGGGGACCTGAAAGAGTGATCTTGTTTTCTGTTTTAAAGAAAATTATACAGACACAGAATAAATTCAGAACTGTGGAAAATTGCCTGGATTATTTGCCATTCTTCCCATGCTCTTCAATTAAATACCTTCTCTGTATTGCCAATATCTCTACCCTATTCGACAAGCCACTTCCTAATAAGTTCCATACACATAAACATTACTTCCTTTCCTTAGAAGAAAATAAGATTATTTAGGCTGTCAGATTTCTGTTTGAGCCCTGCCACTCTCTAATCCCATGTGCATACACATTTCTCTCTCTCTTGCAGGTGGCGTAAACCACTAGGGGAAATCTGCGGTTTTGCATACTTTGATGCTGGAGGTTTGCTGGAGGCTATATGCTGTTAATGCTAATCGTGATAGGGGTTTTTACCTTGACTGACTCCTACATGTTAGCATTAACAGGGTATGATGCCTGTTACTAGCATTCACATGGAACAATTTGCTGCTGTGGGAAGATGATGAAGAAGCATGAGTCACCTGGCTGGATAAACTTAGACTCTGGGCTTTCTTATGTTTTCATTTACTCATCATCATTCTGTTACTGGGATGTTCCACTTGAATTTGAAAAGTAAAAGCCTTCCAGATTTACCAGTAGTGCTCTAAAAGCAAATACTTTTACTTTTCCTCTTCAAGCCCAGACCTGTCGTTGCTTTTATCTTTACAGGAAAATGTGTGATGTCATGTTTAATTCCAAGACATGGGTTGCTCCTTTTAACTATTCTTATAAACACTTAGTGATTCCACTGGAAGAAAAAAATGGAGTAAGCACATTAGAAAACAGCATTTCTAAAGTACTTTGCAGTTTGTAATTAGGAAGAACGGGGTCAGAGAGATAATATAGTGGGTAGGGCAGTTGTCTTGAATGTAGCCAACCTGGGTTCAATTCCTGGCATTCTATATGTTCTCCTGATCCTGCCAAGAATGAATTCTGAATGTAGAGTCAGGAGTCAACCCTGACCACCACCAGGTGTGGCCACCCCCTTCAAAATTAAAAAGACCTTGGTCCTTCTCATTAGATATAGATTGTAGCATATTTTTAAAAATTGGGTCCCTCCTAATTTTTCTCTATAAACAATTTAAAGGTTAATTAATTTAATTTAAATTTAAATAAGTCCAATGCTTATATTTTGATATTAAGGGAAAACTAAAAGACTATGATGGTTTTTCATAATCAACATGGTAAATAATGTGTGACAACTAATTCCCTCTTTTTATCCCCTACCTAGCTATTAATAGTTTAAAAAAATTGTATTTGAAATTTAATGCCAAATCTAGATTTAAGTTCAGGAGCTTTGCCACATAAGAGTATTAGGGGGTCAAAAAATTCACTTTTCTTGTCGAAGCCTTTTTCTTCATTCACAGGACAGGACAATGCTTTACAAAATTGGTACAAGGTTTACATGAGCCAGAGAAAACATTCTAATCCTGTAAAATCTAAAGTATCACATAAGCATTTTAGTAAAATTAAGCCAATGGGATGCACCCAGGGAACAATGGTGGAGGGAGGTAGACACAGGTGGTGGGATTGGTCCAGATTCAATTTATGTCTGAAACCTAGCTATGAAGAACTTTGTAAATCACAATGTTTTCAATAAAATTAAAATTAAAAGAAAAAAGTGAGCCAATAATGAGTCCCATAGACACACCTTGTTAGAAACGACAAAAGCTAATGATTTGACTTATAGAGTGCTAAGTTTTGGATTTCCATGCAATTTTTCTCCATAAAAGTCCATTGTGGGGCCCGGAGAGATAGCACAGCAGTGTTTGCCTTGCAAGCAGCCGACCCAGGATCAAAGGTGGTTGGTTCAAATCCCAGTGTCCCATATGGTCCCCCGTGCCTGCCGGAGCTATTTCTGAGCAGACAGCCAGGAGTAACCCCTGAGCACCGCTGGGTGTGGCCCAAAACCAAAAAAAAAAAAAAAAAAAAAAAAAGTCCATTGTAATGGTTAGCATTATGTATATTCATGTATTAGCAACACTGTCAATTTGCACAAGTCAGTCTTTAGTTGATGTAAAACACTTTATGACTTTTTAATATATATAAACTATAAACTGTAACTTCAGAAGTGACTTGCATGCAATAATAAATAAATAAATACAAGAATACTCTGGGGAACATTCCTGACTCATCAAATACAGTAATTTATTCTGAGAGCACCCCCTTGGCATGGCTCCCATTTCTGTTCCAGTCAGTGGATTTCCAAGATCATTTCTCTTCTTACCTCTGAAATGAGCATTTGTTCTATGGAGCCCCATGTATGTGGCACACACTAGAGCATTCAACTTCGGTCTAACTCATTTGATCTACAGGGCTTATCTACAAGAAGAGTTCCTTGCTGCGAGGTCAAACTCTTTAAAACCCTGCTTGCTGCTCACAGTCCCCATAAAGTTGTACCCTGGAATAGACTAATTGGGTATTACCTTCCTGCCATTATCATGGAAGCTATTGACATTAAGAAAGGGGTTTTATTGAATCATCTTGTTCTGTCCCATAAATTGAGGGAAAATAAATGAATGGTACCAGGACCAAACAGTCGTATCATCATTGAGTAGAAATAAAAAATGATCAGACTTGAATACCACACCCAAAGTCAATGACAACAGAATCGATATCCAATATACAAGCTATATACAGAGGGAACCAGTTACACTAGCAGTCGGGGGGCGGGGGGCAAAGGAGGGAGATATCGGATGCATGCTGGGAACAGTGGTGGAGGAGGGACAACACTGGTGGTGGGAATGCCCGATTCATTGTCACTATGTACCTTAAATATTACTGTGAAAGACACATAATTTACCTTGTTCACAATAAAATTTTTTTGTGTGTGGTTTTTGGGTCACACCCAGCAGTGCTCAGGGGTTACTCCTGGCTCCATGCTCAGAAATTGCTCCTGGCAGGCACGGGGGACCATATGGGACGCCGGGATTCGAACCGATGACCTCCTGCATGAAAGGCAAACACCTTACCTCCATGCTATCTCTCCGGCCCCTCACAATAAAAATAAAAAAAAAAAGAAAGGGGTTTTAGGGTCCAGAACAATAGCATAGTGGGTAGGGTGTTTGCCTTGCACACAACCAATCTAGGTTCTATCCCTGGCATCCTTATGGTCCACTATGAGTATTGCCTGAAGTGATTTCTAAGCACAGAGCCAGGAGTATCCCCTCAGTACAGCCAGGTATGGCCCCAAAACAAAGGGGGATTTAAATGTTCTAGAGAAAAATACTCAGAGACAATAGAGATGAAATCCCAGGAGAACTGGACCATGGAAGGAAGCTTGCCACAAAGAGGGTAAGTGCACTTAGGACAGAGAAGGAACCAGTATGACAATGATAGTTGGAAATAATCACTGAACAAGAATTGGGTGCTGAAAGGATATTAAATGATATGCATGATACCCCTTAGTAGCAGTATTGCAAACCATAAGTGTCTGGAAAGGAAAAAAAGGGAAGAGAGAGAAGAAAAATATTTGCCAAGAGCAGGAGGGGTGTGGGGAAGTGCAGAAGGAAAACTGGGACATCAGTGATAGGAAATGTGCAATGATGAAGGACTGGATGTTGGGACATTGTATGACTACAAATCAATCATGGACAACTTTCTAACTATTTCATGGTGATTCAATTTTAAGATTTTATTAGGGCTGGAGTGCTAGCATAGCGGATAGGACGGTTGTTTTGCACACAGCTGACCCGGGTTCAATCCTGGCATATCATATGGTCCCCCAAGCCTGCCAGGAATAACCCCTGAGTGCCACCAGGTGTGACCAAAAAGTAAATAACATAAAATTTTATTAATAAAAATATATGCCCAAAAAGGTGGTTTTTTAAGAAAAACTGTGGTATAAAATAACTTATTGGAAAGAATACCTTACTAGACAATGCTAAGGTCAAATTAGCTGAGTTACATACTCTAAGCTTCACTCTCCTCATCAATAAAATGAAAATTGTATTTCATGGAGATGGTAGGCTTAAAGAATACGTTCAAATATTAGATATCAAACAAAATAAAACTGGCCTTAAAACTTGTGAACCGCAGGCAACTAAGTCAAATGAGGGCTAAAGAGATAGGCAAAGGTTAAAGCGTTTGCTTGCCTTGTTCAAACGCTAGCACTGCAAGATCCTGCCACACCAACAGAAGTGACCTCTAGAGATCATAGGCAGGAGATATCCCTGAGCTTAACTCAGTATGGCCTCTAAGACCTCCCCAAAATAAGAAATGAGTGATTATACCAGAGCAGATCTTATCAAGGATACATTAGTACTAATCTAATCATAATCTTAGGTGACAATACAGGAAACCTAAATTCATGCAGGTCACTTGATTTTCTTTGATTTCTAACCTTCCTATACTTCTAATTCCTGAATTTCTGGCTTAGGCAGAATCTTGACTTATACATTCAGTCCTTCCAAAATGTATTGAAGTAGTGGTAAGACAAGGTGCATGTTTAGACTGGGGAGAGGGTAAGTAGCAAGAAAGTGTGAAGGGGGGGATCGGAGCTGCGGCACAAGGGGTAAAGTCTTCCTTGCCTGCACTAGCCTAGGACAGACTGTGGTTCGATTCCCCAAGCCAGGAGGGATTTCTGAGTGCATAGCCAGGAAGTAACCCCTGAGTGTCACTGGGTGTGCCCCCCCAAAAAAAAGAAAGTGTTGTGTGTGTGTGTGAGAGAGAGAGACAGAGACAGAGACAGAAACAGAGAGGCAAAGAGGCAGAGATAAAAGTAAACCAAGGGTATTTGTATTTTGATTTTGTTTTTGCCCACACTAGCAGTGCCCATGGGTTACTCTGCACTCAGGAATTATTCCTGCAGGCTCAGGGGATCATATGGGATATCCAGTATCAAATCCAGGTTGGTTGATGCAAGGCAAGCTCCTTATCCACTATTCTATTACTCCAGCCCTGCTAAGGGTGTTTGAAGTGAAAGTAGAAATCCAATTTTGTGCATAGAGAGGCTAAAGCAATAGCACAGTGGGTAAGGCATTGCACATGACCAACCCGGGTTTGATTCCCAGAATCCCATATGAATCCCATATGGTCCCCCAGAGCCTGTCTGGAGTGATTGCTGAGTACAAAGCTAAGAGTAACCCCTGAGCACCACCGGGTGTAACCAAAAATAAAACAACAATTTTGTACACAGAAAACTGAACTAGATTAAGTATCACATTATGCAGAACAGTTCTGTGCCATGTGTTTTTTTTTAAATTGAAGATTAACTAATGGTCAGTCCAGGATCTGACTTACTCCAGAAGCTTCCTGAATTAAAGAGTAAGCCAGTGTTTTCCAAAGTGAGTGATCCAAAGCATAACCCCACTTGGGTGGGAGGGTGATTTCTATTTGTTGCTTAAATAATATAAATGGGGTAGGAGAAAGTGCTTTCTGTTGATTTCTTACTGTAGATGGGGTTCGAGGGGTGCTGAGTGAGAAAAGTGTGGTAGGTCAAAAGTTTAGAATCCTCTAGACTAGGTCTTTCTCTCACAGCAGCTAGGAAGGTGAGTAACTGAAGGTGAGTAACAAAATTCAGAGGGAAAATAAAGCCAAGGGATCAAAGAATACACAGGAAACATGGAGGTGATGTTTATCATAAGTGAGAAAACTTGGAAGAAAAGTGCTCCAAGAAAATTGAAAATCCATAAATGAGAAACACTTCAAAAGACTCCAATTTTGCTTCTCCAATAAAAATTACTAAGAAGCGGTTAAACCAACAATAACAAAAAAAAAAAAAAAATAGCTTTCCACTTTGAGCTCTGAATTCTCTTAGCTTTTAGGATAAGGAAATAATGGACACAAAACCTGGTATGTTGTCCTATAACCACTGTGCTTTACTAAATCTGTTTTGGTGATAGTCTTTATCTGGCTAACACACAGAATAATAGATTTAGACATTGTGGATTTGTAAGGTGTCATCCTGAAGATGTCTTGACCAACATTATCCACTCATCTAAGCTGCTTTGCAGAGCTCAAGGATTTCCCATTAGTACCGCATGCACTGGGACATCTTTTGTTTTTATTATGCTTATACCAGAAGTGATGGTTGTGAGGGTCAACCTGCAGATTAATCCCATGCTAATATTAATTGATTTAATCATATTCTGATTATTACATGTCTTACTCTGAAAAAAGAAAAGTATTTTTCAATATATTGAGCACATGTTCATCTAGGTTATTATGATGTTATGTGATTATGATGTTATTATGTTAGTGAAAGTTTTTTATAACAAATTTTGTTCACGTATCAGTGAAGATGTAGAGTAGTATTCCTAGGAGACAGATGCTGAAACTCAGGAAACTTCCTTTTTGCCGGTTAACTAGAAGTGATATGGATCCACCTGGTCCTTTGGCCAACTCTGATTCAATGCTTTCCGGTTGCTGTAGTAACTAGGAATGGCAGCCAACATGGCATAGACAGAGCTAACTAACATCTGCTAACATGCTCTTCTCTGTGAAGAGTAATTGGAAACGGGGGCTGTGAGATGAGATGCCCAGGCTGCTGATCCCTTTGGAAATAAGCAGATGAATGTTAAGTGTCATCATCCCTCCACATCCAGAAAACTCAAAACTTCAATAAAATCCACTTGACTTAAGACACCCACAGCAGATACTTCATGTTCTACCACCAGCCAATAACCTTGTGCTCTTTAGTTTTCACCCCAATTTTTTAATACCATGATTTACCAAGTTGTTCATAATAGTCATTCCAGGCATTAAATATTCCAACAATCCCAGCACCAGGGTCACTATACCTACATCGGAGTCCCAAATTTCCCACCCACCACCCTAGCCTACTCCCTTGCAGGCACACATTTTGTTACAACACAAAGGCAAATAAAATTACGAATACTTAGATCTAAATCTATTTGAAATGATTGTACTATCTCTCCATGGTGTTATTTAAGTCAATGTCTAGGGATCGACAGGCCCTTGGTTGGTGCTAGTTGAGCCTTTCGTATTACTGAGTTGAGACTCACTGTTGGGCTCTTCCTTTAGATCCAAATGCTCAGCTGCCTCTCTGAGTGGCATCAAGGGAAGGTCAGAGAGAAGACCCTCGATGCTTTGCAAAGAAGGGACTAACAGTTGTGAAATGCCAGCGTCAGCTCTAGCTCATCCGAGTCTCAAGGCCCAAACAATCCATTAGAAAACTACTTTCCAAAAGCTTGTAGCTCAGCAATGTCCAATCCTTTGCCCATGCCAAGGACATGGAACTCTGCAACCAAAATATCTTTCTCTTGTACAAGGATAGCTTGCAGTTCTCTTTAAAAACATAACAACCCACAGTGCTTTGGAGCATACCTCCCACTTGTTACCTGTAAATATGTTGCTCTCTCCTGTACCATTAACACCCCTGGGAGGAAATGCCATTTTTCACTTTGCTATATTCCACATAGCTCAAGGTCTTTGTCACAGTTGCTTAAGTGGAATGGGGCCAGAGCAACAAGCAGGAGTTAAGGCTCTTGCCTGGCATGCAAATCAACCTGGTTCAATTCCCAGCACCACCTAGCCCCTGAGAATCATAGGTTTGGCCCTGCGACCTCCAGGCACTCAGTCCAGGTGGCCTGAGAGTATTTCCTGGCACTAAGGTCCTGAGCAGTATCATCACATCCTCAGACCCTCAAACTATATTCCTCACCAGTTGCCAACAATTGTTGGGAAAAGATCCAGCACTCCATAAGCCACCACCACCCCCCCCCAAAATGTGGAATAGGAAAATTATCCAAGTCTCCACTTTGGAAATAAAGCTGGTCTTAACTTGGAGACTATCAGTATTTGGCATAATGTGTCCTGTCTCTAGAGACAATTTTTATTTTTTAAGTAGACTTGAGTGGACTCATAACAATAGCTCAAACATTAACTTTTGGCTTTTCTTGAATTCTAAAGATCAAAAAGGCCATGTTCCATCTTCAGTTTTTTAATTCTAGTACTATAAATACCTATTTAAGTTTGCCCTGTGTTTTCTCTCTTACAAATAGGCTTGCTATCATAAATTCTTAAGAATGGAGATTTTGGAGGGTTCCCTTCACCCCACCAGCTACACTGAGGTGAAGCTAAAGCAAAACTAATTTGGGTCCCCAGGGACAACTCATGCTTAGAGTTTTTTTTTTTTCAGGCGTGTGAGGCCTTGAGTTCAATTCCCATTGTAGCCGTTAACATGGGATATGATCCTGTTCTTGATTTTTGATTTTGAGGGTTACTCCTGACCCTGTACTCAGGATTTACTCCCCATGGTTCTCAGATCATATAGGATGCCAGGGATCAAAAATCCTTCTACGCAATTATTAGGATTCAAGGCTTCATGTGAAAAATAAATTTAAAAGTGATCAGGCTAGAATACATACTAGGGGCCAGAGTGATAACAAAGCAGTAGAGCATTTGCCTTGTATGCCTCTAACCAGGGACAGAGCTGGCATACCATATGATCCCCCGAGCCTGCCAAGAGCAATTTCTGAGCCCAGAGCCAAGAGTAGCTGTATGTGACCCAAAAACAACTTTAAAAGAATAGAATGGATACTAAATTAAGAAATGGCTGGGCCCGGAGAGATAGCAAAGCGGTGTTTGCCTTGCAAGCAGCCGATCCAGGACCAAAGGTGGTTGGTTCGAATCCCGGTGTCCCATATGGTCCCTCGTGCCTGCCAGGAGCTATTTCTGAACAGACAGCCAGGAGTAACCCCTGAGCACCGCCAGGTGTGGCCCAAAAAAGACCAAAAAAAAAAAAGAAAAAAAAAAGAAATGGCTTCTGTCTAGCCACAGGATGTTTATTATTATGTTCTCTGATTGAAATAGTGATAACGGGGGCTGGGAAGATAACAAAAAGTAAAGGTGTTTGCCTTGCATGCAGCAACCTTGGTTCAATCCTTAGCGCTATATGGTCCCTGAAGACGTCCAAAAGTGATTTCTATTTTTTTTTTCAAAAGTGATTTCTAAGCAGAGAGCACAGGAATTAGACCCAACGTACCAGCAAGAGTGCCACACCCCCAAAAAATAGTGAAAATGGAAACAACTAGTAAAACCCTGTGATTTTTTTAAAGATTACATTTGTATTTGTACTTGTAGAAAAAAGGGCAGAGCAAAAACCCAAATAGCACAGCCTAGGAAATAGATGAGGACAGTGCTATTTCAATGTAAAAAATTTATTGCCAAAGGGACTAACTATTCAGCCAATCAATACCAGTAAGACAAGGGGTTAATATTTCCAATATATAATAGATCTTAGAAATTTAAAAAAAAAATCTATCCCCATCCCAAAATAGGGAGAAAAATGAACAGACATTTCCTCAAAGAAATGTAGACTGATCCAGCCTTTTTTGGAAAACAATAAGAATATTTCTCTTGGGGCCCGGCGGTGGCGCTAGAGGTAAGGTGCCTGCGCTAGCCTTGGATGGACCTCGGTTCGATCCCCCGGCATCCCATATGGTCCCCCAAGCCAGGAGCAACTTCTGAGCACGTAGCCAGGAGTAACCCCTGAGCGTTACCGGGTGTGGCCCAAAAACCAAAAAAAAAAAGAATATTTCTCTTGGGGCCGGAGAGATAACACAGAGGTGGTTGGTTCAAATCCCGGCATCCCATATGGTCCCCCATGCCTGCCAGGAGCTATTTCTGAGCAGACAGCCAGGAGTAACCCCTGAGTACTGCCAGGTGTGGCCCAAAAACCAAAAAAAAAATATTTCTAAAAAAAAAAAACCTAGAAATTAAGCTTCTATATGAATCAGCAATAGGGATATATATCATAGGAACCTAAAAAAAAAACCACCATGCAGAAAAGTCCCCTCCATTCCTATGTTCATCGCAGCACTATTTACAATAGCCAGAATATGGGGAAAAAAAAAAAAAAACAAACCAAGTGCCTGAGAACAGATAAGTGGTTAAATAAGCTGTGGTACATCTATACAATGGAATACTACACAGCTGTTAGAAAAAAATGAAGTCATGAAATTTGTTTACACATAGATATGGAGCTTATTACGCTAAGTGAAATGAGTCAGAGGGAGGGCAAATATAGTATAACCTCACTCATTTGTGGAATATAAGAAAAATAAAAGATAGTATGGTAATGCCTAGAGACAACAGAGATGAGGGTCAAGAGGGCCAGTCCATGGTAGGAACCTTGCCACAAAGAAGAGATGAGTATACTTAAGAATAGTAAATGGTTAATCCAGAATGACAGTGATAGAACTTATCAGTCTGGACAAGAACTGGGTGCCCAAAGGGGTAAAGTGAAATGCATGATACTTTTTCATTAACAATGGTGCAAAAAAAAAAAAAACAAAAAAAAACAAAAAGGGGCCGGGCGGTGGCGCTAGAGGTAAGGTGCCTGCCTTGCCTGTGCTAGCCTTGGATGGACCACGGTTCGATCCCCCGGCATCCCATATGGTCCCCCAAGCCAGGAGCAACTTCTGAGCGCATAGCCAGGAGTAACCCCTGAGCGTCAACGGGTGTGGCCCAAAAACCAAAAAAAAAAAAAAAACAATGGTGCAAACCACAGTGTCAAAAAAAAGAGAGAAAAATGAGAGACATAAGAGAGAAAAAGAGGGGAGGGAGGGAGGGAGGGAGGAGAGAGAGAGAGAGAGAGAGAGAGAGAGAGAGAGAGAGAGAGAGAGAGAGCACATGAAATAAAATGCCTGCCAAGAGACAGGTGGAGGAGGGTGGGTAGGATGGAAACTGGAGAACATTCATTGGTGGCAGAAAATGTGTACTGGTGAAGGGTAGTATACATTATATGACTGAAACTCAATCATGAACAATTTTGTAACCATGGTGCTTAAATGATTATTCTTATTTTTTTTACTTAAAGTTTACTGGCAACAACTTAAGTAGCCTATGTTGTGGTGGTGTCAGTAGACTATACCCAGGGTGGTACTGAGTACTGAACCCAGGGCGAACACATGCAAGAAATGTGCTCCCCAACGAGCCACATACCCAACCCCATATGTTCTATTCTTTACGAAAGGTAAAAGCAAGTACTTATAGATTTTTTTTTTAATTTTTGGGTCACACCCAGCAGTGCTCGGATTACTCCTGGCTCTATGCTCAGAAATTGCTCCTGGAAGACTCAGGAGACCATATGGGATGCTGGGATTTGAACCACGTCAGTCCTGGGTTGGCTGTGTGCAAGACAAACACTCTACCACTGTGCTATCTCTCCGGCTCCAAAGACAACAACAATGGAATCAAAAGACCAAACCTTTTTTGGGGGGTGGAAGGTTTGGGTCACACCCGGTGAAGCTCAGGGGTTACTCCTGGCTTTGCACTCAGAAATCGCTCCTGGTACACTCGCAGGCTTAGGGGCCATATAGGAATTGAAGGACTTGTCCAGGGTTGTCGTGTGCAAGGCAAATGACCTACCACTGTGCTATCACTACGGCCCAAGAACTCATACTTTATAAAGAAAAACAATCACAAACATTACATTAAAAAAAAAACTTTTTAATTTACTATACATATTTGACTTTTAGGAAGTCACTTGGTAGATGAATTTTCCTCTGGAGTTTCAGTTTGCTCTTCGGTTACCTGAAAAACATAAATAGCTTTATGTTTATACCTGTAAAAGATAGATTATCTTTCTAATAAACACTTAATTCTTAATACTTAAAATCATTCCACAATTCTTCTCTCATGATCCCTTGCTTTTCTCCTTCATTTGCAATTTTTAGCGCCAGAAAGATAGTTGAGAAATTAAAGCACTTGCCTCAGATGGCTAACTTCAGTTTGATTCCTTGCATATGGCCCCATTGAATTCCAGGAGTGATCCCAAAGCAGAAAGCCACGTCTAATCACTGAGTACTGCCAGGTGTAGATGTCCAAAGTATAACTGATAGGTGCTTGCCCTGCATGCTGCTGACTGGAAATCAATCACCAGCTTCCCATATGGTCCCCTGAATATGCCAGAAGTCATTGCTGAGTGCAGAGCCAGAAGTAACACCTGAGCGCCACTGGATGTGGCCCCCAAAAATAAAAAATAAAAGTAAAAGTAAAAAGAGAGGGGCTGGAGCAGTGGCGCAACGGTAGGGTGTTTGCCTTGCATGCAGCTGGCCTAGGATGGACCATGGTTTAATCCTCCAGCATTCCGTATAGTCCCCCAAGCCAGGAGTTATTTCTGAGCACATAGCCAGGAATAACCCCTGAGCGTCATCGGGTGTGTCCCAAAAACAAACAAACAAAAAAATGTAGAAAGAGAAACAAAGCCAATTTCCTGATTTTTATATTACTATGTACAATATAGCAATTTTATTAAAAATATAATACATGAGCATATGATAAGATTTCTAACATTCATCATTTTATTTTTCATCTATAAATGAAACCCAACAGGGAACTGGAGAGATAATACAGAGAGTAGAGCCTTTGCCCTGCACAAGGTTGATCAGATTCATTCCCAGCATCAGCACTAACAGGAGTAATTACTGGTGGCAGAGCCAGGAGTAACAGCTGAGCATTGCTGAATATGCCCTCCTCGTAAAAAAGAAAAAAAAAAAAAAGTCAGAATTAAACGGACCAGAGCAATAGTACAGTCGTCTTGCATGCAGTCAACCCAAATTCAATCCCCTTTACCTCATATGGTCCTAGCACTGCCAGGGATGATTCCAGAGTACAGAGCATGGAGTTACCCCAAAGCAACACTGGGAATGGCCCAAAAACTACCCCCCCCCCAAATAAAAATAAAAATCTATGAAACCCTATGGATAAGAAAAAGGCCAGAAATCCTCAAAAAAAAGTATTTTAAACCAATCTATTTTGCTAGAAGAGAGAATTGCTTTGAACACAGCACACTAAATTTAAGACAACATTTTAACAGGCACACAGTCCTTAATAATAGGTATGGATACTGAGAAATAGATCAGAAGGAAACTTGTGTGAAGACCAGAGTGCCACAACCACAAATGCAGTCAGTGAACTACCAACCAAAAGATCCTCCAACAATTAAAGATTGTGTTCATATTTCTAGTTTGTGTCACACAAATATACTAAACTTAAATGACTAAATCTACTCCCCAGAACCCCCAAATTTGTCCCACCTCCTGCATTATCTTTTAGTAAAAGGGTCTACCAAACACTCCAAAACTGACTTAGAAAAGTTCAGTTCTCTTACATGCACAAGTCAAGAAAAGTCCTATTAACTCCATCCATGTCTCTCTCATCGCCATCCCCTCTCATGCCTAAACCTGACAATTCATCCTTTTCCATCACCCCCATAAGACCGCTAGCTAAAGTGGGCACTTTCTCCCAGGCCATCCTCAAAATGAACTTTAAGAAACATTCACCAATGGGTGGGTCTCTTCCATACTCAGATTCACAGCCACCCCATCACTTTCAAGAAGAAAATGAAGCATTGGTATCAAGCCCCTTCTAACCCAACATGTTTCTCTGGAATCATCACCACCCACTCTACATGTGCATAAATATGAAAATTTACATTCCACAGTCTGTGCTCACTCTTCCTCCACGCTGCAAGCTTCCTCCAAGTTCTCGTCTAGCAACGTGTCAATCTGGATTGCTGTTATTCATCCTCTAAGAGTCACCAATTCCCAGGAACCATCCTTTATCAATTCCTCAACTTAAGAAGGCCTCCATGTCATTATGTCACAGCCCCACACATACATTCGTCACTGAATGCCCATGAGTTTCATTAACAGAACTTCCTCAAGAGCAGCAAGTAGGTTTGGTTCCTTTTCCTACCTATAGTTCCTAGCACAGAAATTCAATCTCTAATCAGAGAACTGGAAATCTCTATCAGTCCAATCATTTACCAGTTTAATTCACTCTCTATGGACAAGCAAAATGATCAGTGGAAGGAAACAGGACTAAAATTCATGGTTCAAAGAACAGCTTCTAACTAGTCTCTATGAGAGGTCCCAAGTTACAAGTCTCTACTATTTGCATTTTTTCTTCCTGTAAAGTATTTATATTATTTCTGGACATTCTCCACACAATTTCTTATGTACAGTAAGTCTTCACTGAAAGTTGGTACTAGTACCTTGGGAAATTAAGACTTTAAGTGAAACAGCACAAGTGAAAAGTCAGTCTTCAAATAACATTGTTTATCGCAGTACTTCGGGATGGTTTGGGTTTTGGGGAGGTTTTGGGCATACCCAGCAGTGCTCAGTGCCTACTCCTGGCTCTGCTCAACATCACTCCTGGCAGCACTCTGGAACCACCGCAGTGCTGGGGATTGAATCCACGCCAGCCTCCTGCAAGCCTCCAACTGAGCACTATCTCTAGCGCCACATATTTTTTTATTATCAGTGTTATAGTAAATTAATTAAATGACATTTGAGGATCTGCTGTAATAATTTCTTCACCAGTTCTTTATCTAAAATAATCATTATTCTACCCATCCATTCAAATATATTTTTCTTCTCATGAGAAAATAAAGTGCACTTTATGCAAAAAAATATATTGGCATAATACCTAAGCAATGATTCTATCTGTATATAAATTAATGATGACTAAGTTTACACAAAGGTGGAAAATGAGGAAAGAGAAGCAGGATTACAAGAAACAATCTGAAGAGAATTGTTATGAAGAAGTATAACAAAGCAAGGCTGAGTTAACAGTATTATATGGTGTGGTAAGCTGCTGGTAGGAAGTTTTTAACAGTTCTTATCATAAGAAGGGCAACTACTTGATAAACTATAAGATATCACATTAGGATCAGAGAGGTAGTGCAGGGGGAAGGGTGCTTGCTTTGGATACGACCAACCCGGGTTCAATCCCTGGCATCCTATATGGTCCCCCACAAAGAATGAATCCTCAATGCAGAGTCAGGAGTAAAGCCTGAACATGGCCAGGTTTGGCCCCAAAATAAAATAAACAAAATTTCAAAAGTAAAGTATCAAGTTATTAGGGTGCAAACTCAGTGTTCTAATAAAAAAATCTAATGAAAGAATAATGCAAACTTGAAAAGGGAAAAAAGATAATGCAGGCTTTCAAGCTTGACTGGGGTAATAAGTTAGGTTTACATGAAGAAGTCTAAGGCCAGAGAATAGAAGGCAGCTATCAAATACTGTAACTAAAAGATGAACACCCTATAAAAGAATGAATAGACGGTTATGGCCAAAACAGAAATAATTATTCCAATTCCTAAAATATGACATAGAATAAAAATTTTAAAAAGTAAGTATTCAGGGCCGGAGAGATAGCATGGAGGTAAGGCATTTGCCTTTCATGCAGAAGGTCATCAGTTCGAATCCAGCTTCCCGTATGGTCCTCCGTGCCTGCCAGGAGCAATTTCTGAGCATGGAGCCAGGAGTTTCCCCTGAGCACTGCCGGGTGTGACCCAAAAACCACCACAACAAAAAAAAGTAAGTATTCAAATTCAAAGTATTCAAATTCAAATTGGCCATAATCAGGGCTTTTGAATATTTAAAGTTAACAATAAAAGCAAGTTTTAAAATTTACCCATAAAATCTTTAAATTTTCATTAAACTGTGATAAAAAAAATAGCAATGGGATTTGGTGATGAGGAGATGGAAAGCTGATATCCGGGTTACAGTGCCTGACTGCAATACTGCCAACCCTGTTTAATCGCAAACACTACATACAGTCCCCTACCACCTCCAGTTAAAGCAGGAGCCAGGAAAGGCCCCTGAGCACTGCAGAGTGTGGCCCAACCCTCCACTAACCACAAAGGAAAGATGGCTGAAGTGGCAGAGTGCATGCCTTACATAGGAGACCTTGGGTTCTATCCCCAGCACCACAAAGAAGAAAAAAGGAAAAAGGTTACTTTGAGTTGTGGGCCCCATCTAGAGTCTAAATGTTTCATTCAAGACCTGAGCTCAGGGTTCCTCCTAGAATCGCTTTTCTTGGAATAATTTCCAAATCAATTATTTAGACTTTCACCCTATCTCCTTATAAGTAATAAACACCCCCAACCCATTCTAGGGTCTCCGTGGGAGAAACTTTGGGCCATGACTTCCTTGGTGTGCATATATTAAACTGCCATTGGTCAAAAGCACCCAGGAGTGTCACCAGCCCAAAGTGGGTACGTAAGTGCTGAGGGTGACCCAGAAGGTGGCTCGTTCAGCAGAATAAAAAACTCAATCTTGGGGCTGGAGCCATACATATAACAGGGTTAGGGTGCTTGCCTTAGACGTGGACCATGTTTGATTCTTGGTACTTCACAAAGTCCCTTGAGCCCATCAAGAATGATTCCTGGGGCCGGCATGGAGATAGCATGGAGGTAAAGCGTTTGCCTTGCATCCAGAAGGATGGTGGTTAGAATCCCGGCATCCCATATGGGCCTCTATGCCTGCCAGAAGTGATTCCTAAGTGTAGAGCCAGGAGTGACTCCTGAGTACTGCCAGATGTGACCCAAAAACCAAAAAAAAAGAATGATTCCTGAACATTGCCCGTATGGCCCAAAATCAATCAAAAAAAAATTTAAATAAAGTCTATATGCGCTTAACTTAACATACTATTTTTCTTTTTTCTTTTTTTTTTTTTTTTTTTGGCTTTTTGGGCCACACCCGTTTGATGCTCAGGGGTTACTCCTGGCTAAGCGCTCAGAAATTGCCCCTGGCTTGGGGGACCGTATGGGACGCCAGGGGATCGAACCATGGTCCTTCCTTGGCTAGCACTTGCAAGGCAGACACCTTACCTCTAGCGCCACCTCGCCGGCCCCTTAACATACTATTTTTAAAAATAAACCACAGACACATTTTTATTAAAAAAAAAAAAAACCTAAGACCTAAATTATACCATTATAAGCATTAAGAACCACTATTAATCTATAATCATATTCTTATCTATCCTCAAATCCTACTTACCATTTTCATAATAACAAATCGAAACTAAAGAGAATCACTAAATTACAAGTTTCGTCTTGCCCAAACACCACTAGAATCAACCACCACCATACCGCTTCAGTTGTTGAGACAGATAATTATTTTTCTTTCTCTCTCTTCTTTTTTCCTACCTATTGCTTAATTTTAATAAGAATTCTTCATAAAAGAGTACTCATTAGTTGTCAAAAACACTAACCAAAAAAGCACTTACCATTTTCTGAGATCTTTTCAATAGTTTATTCCATATTGTAAAATGTGCCTTAAAGGAAAAAGAAATATATATGATGAATTCAAATATGAGACAGAGTTAAACAAGGGCTGAATCTTCATACTACTGTTTTTTGTTTGGTTGTTTTGGGAAGTGCAGTGCTCAGGTGTTACTCTTGGCTCAGTGCTTAGGAATCACTCCTATGGGTCCTCAAGGAAACATATGGGATATTAGGGATTGAACCGAGGTCAACTGCATGCAAGGCTAGTGCCCTCCTCCCTGTACTACCACTCCAGTCCCTAAATCTTTTTACAGCTTTTAAGCAAAACAAATACCCCAAAAGTTAGGCAACCCTGTTTTGTTTTGGTAAGAGTTTTTTTGTTTCTGGTGGGGGGGAGCGATAGGTTACAGAAATAAATATAGTAAGGAAATGGACTCTGAAATAGTGGCTTACCTGGAAATAAGAATAAAAAAAGGCAAGTACCAAACTTTCTTGTCCATCTTTTATTTTTTTCTTTTTTTCTTTTTTGGGTTTTTGGTTTTTGGACCACCCCCCGTGATGCTCAGGGGTTACTCCTGACTATGCACTCAGAAATCGCTCTTGGGCTGGGGGACCATATGGGACGCTGGGGATTGAATCCAGATTCATCCTGGGTCAGCTACGTGCAAGGAACCCTACCACTGTGCTATCACTCCGGCCCCTGTCTTGTCCATCTTAATTGTCACGATTGGAGACAGAACAGCCTCCAAAGAAAGAAAGTGTATCCCACTTTCTTACAATTTGTAGTTCTTTCCTTAAGTAGTCAATTTCAGCACACTAGAGGTCATTCTTCAAATTACAAGCAATCACAAAAAAAGATTCAGTAAGAACCACATATGGAGAGATCAAAGATACAATACAGAGAGAGGCTCAGGTGCTTGGCTGCATGCAATTGACCTAGATTCTATTCCCAGCACCTCCTATGACCCGCTTGCAGTGCCAAGAGTGATCCTGAACTGAGCCAGGAGTAAGTCCTGAGTACAGCTGAGTATGGCCCCAAAACAAATCAAATAGACCAAAAAATAAATAAAAATCCAACTATGAAATTTTCACATTAAAATGGCAGCTTTAAGAAAATTTTGCCGGGCCGGGCGGTGGCGCTAAAGGTAAGGTGCCTGCCTTGCCTGCGCTAGCCTTGGACGGACCGCGGTTCGATCCCCCGGTGTCCCATATGGTCCCCCAAGCCAGGAGCAACTTCTGAGCGCATAGCCAGGAGTAACCCCTGAGCGTTACTGGGTGTGGCCCAAAAACCAAAAAAAAAAAGAAAGAAAATTTTGCCAATTGCTTTTAAGAACAAGTACAAAGACAACAGTAAAACATAAAAAAAATCAATTCTGTTAATCCTTAATAGTCCTCTATAGGAGACTATCAGAATGTTTAAATTAAAACTGTAAAGCACATAAATTTTATCAAGACAGTTAAAGGTGAAGAGTGAGGGAAAAGGGGAGTTAGTGACAATTGGCTGGAGTGATAGCACAGTGGTAGGGTATTCGCCTTGCATGCAGCTGACCCAGGACATATCTCGGTTCAGTAACCTAGCATCCCCCAAGTCACGGATGATTTCTGAGCGCATAGCCAGGAGCAACCCCTGAGCATCACTGGATGTGGCCCAAAAATAAAAACAAACAAAATTTTAAAAAAATTAGGAATTGAGTACTGAGAGCCCTTCTAGATATGCTTAGAGGGGAAACTACAGTTGTCTATAATCACAAACCCAAATTCGTTACAGAATGTCAGTATCATTCAACTTAGTGAAAAGAAATTATATTCCTTTAAATATATATATGAGAATAACCCCTGAGCACTGCCGGGTGTGACCCAAAAACCACAAAAAAATAAAAATAAAAAAAAAATAAATAAAAAAATAAATATATATGCACATATATATATTTAAAGGAATATATACATAAATATATATATATATTTAAATTATATGTCCTTTAAATTTGAGCTGAAAAAAATGTGTTATGGTGCTGGCTTTGTATACTACCAACTGGGGTTCAACAAATCCTCAGCACTAAGAAGTCACTACTGAACAGCAAGTGTAGTAGGTGGTTCACAACAAAAAAAGATAAACAGTCACACACACACACACACACACACACAACCAATCACAACAAAAAAAGATAGTCACACACACACACACACACACACACACACACACACACACACACACACACACACACACAACCAATGGCTTCTTTACTTACTCTTAAGTGAACAGGTAAGGAGAGACCCTGGAATCTTCGTACAAGATTTGGCTCAGTGGCCGGAAGATTGTGAACCGCTGATACTTCATACTGGAAACAAACACTTGTTCTTGGGATAAGAGGGCCCACGCTGACATCAATGAAGTCACCGAACCTGATTTTATTATATAAATAAACAAATAAATCCTCAAAATCAAATAGTTCACCATAGTTTAATAAAAAATCTATTCATTCTTTGCTGCTATCTTCCAAAACAACCTTCAAAGGGGTTTGGGGATCAGTTATCTCTTATAGATCTTAATGTCACCATTACCCCAAGAGACTAAAATTTAGAAAGTCAAAGTCAAGTGAACTTTGTCCTTAATTTGACTGGCTATAACTTTAAAATTACTGATGCCCATGGAGCACATCATGCAATTAAGTAAATCCAGTGTCTAAACTGATAGTCCAAAAGCTTCCAAGAGCTCAGTGCAATTGAGATGAGGACAGTTTCTCCAGAGCATCCATGAATTGTCATGTACAAACTCATAACGATGAATATTTTGTCCACTTTCAAACTCTTAAAACTGTATTTTTTTTTTCCTTTTAATTGTTGGGTCACATCTTGTGGCACTCGGGTTACTCCTGGCTCTGTGCTCATAAATAGCTCCTGGCAGGCTCGGGGACCATATGAGATGACAGGATTCAAACCACCGTCCATCCTGGATCGGCTACATGGAAGGCAAACACCCTACCGTTATACTATAGCTGCAGCCTAATAAAACTGTATTTTTAAATAACAGTTTCTGACTCTTGAAGTGGAGAAATAGAAAATAAACAAAATGAGGAACAGAAACCAAACAGCTCCTGACGGTAACTTCAAAGCTTGCAATTACCAGTAGTTCAAAAACGATGAGCAAAGCAAGAGAAAATAAGGGAGCAAGAAGAACGAAGCCAAAGACAAGTTTATCTCTCAGACACTGCATTAGGCACCTAGAAAACTGAGGTTCCCAGAAAATAACAGAACATGCGATTGTTAAACTTTTATTTACCTGTGCAGCTTGATTATTCGTTCAGGATTCTCAGATGCCTTCTTTTCTATGAAATCCATTTTATACCTAAAAAAAAAAAAATGTTTTTAACTATGGAAAGAATAAAAAACTTAAAGATGTTCATTTCTCTCTACAGATTGAGTTTTCAAGAGAGTACTACACCTGGAACCTTCCCCTCAGAGCTCACCTCCTCCGATCTAATGAAACCACCATAGGGCTCTTGTCAAGGCACATCCCAGTTGAACCTCACAGTAGTTCATTCTAGCCTACTTCTTACCAACACTTTTCCTGCAGCTCTCTCCACGTTTCCTGCTTACCATCAATTACTTCATCTTTCTCTGCCATTCTAGACTCTCTCTTGACACAAACCATCATCCTTTCCCTACTGGCTCCCAGACTGATGCAGATCTCATTATCAATTACACGTCCACAACCTCCACATCTCTGCTTTGAATTCATGTCTCTATTGTGAGCTCAAACCTATGTATCCAACACCTTGGTGGCCATCCCCTTGGGTGTGGTTCCACAGCACCTCAATCTCCAAAATTCTCTCACTGAAGAGAAAATTACCCCATTTTATTCCACCAAGCTTTTCCCATGACACTAATTCCTGAATGTCCTCTAAACATGGTCAAATACTCACTTTCGCCCAGTGAAAGGCTTGAGAGGTTTCCTTGATTATGAATTTACCCATAACACCTTCTACAGCATCCAAATATTAGTGAGTCATGAACAATTCCACTGCCTCAATACTCCTCAGATGTACCAATTTTTCCTTCATGGGTAACAGCACGAATAGAGCAGCACAGCCCATGTTCAAATCAATACCTAATATTCAAACCATTGGAGCTGGAGAACAACTGCAGCCATTAAGGCACTTGCCTTGCACACAGCTGACCCAAGAACCCCATTAGGATCCCCAAGCTCCATTAGGACTGAGCCCTGAATGCACAGCCTGGTGTGAGCCCCAAATCCAAAAACGACAAAATTTTAAATATTAAAAAATAAAAGCCTTAAGTTAGGACAAAGAAGAGATCACTATGACAATAACATCGATTTTGACCTCAGGTTGAAATATTTTAAGATATGCTGTTCAAATTAAAGTTACATTTTCCTTATACTTCTATAACTAAAATTAGATGACTCAATTATACAAAGGGCTCACAGTATTGTTGTTGGTGGTGGTGGTTTTGGGGCCACACCTAACTGGACTCAGGATACGGCCTGTGTGCTCAGGGCTTACTTTTGGTTGTTGCTTTTTTTTTTTTTTTTTTGGTTTCTGGACCACACCCAGTGACGCTCAAGGGTTACTCCTGGCTATGTGCTCAGAAATCGCTCCTGGCTTGGGGACCATATGGGATGCCGGGGGATCAAACCACGGTCCATCCTAGGTCAGCCGCATGCAAGACAAATGCCCTACCGCTGTGCCACCACTCCGGTCCCTGAGGGATTACTCTTGCAACAGCTCAGGAAACCATTTGGAGTGCTGGGAATCAAATTCAAGTTGAGCAAGTACAAGAAAGCCCATTACCCACTGTTCTATCTCTCTAGCCCACAGTACCTTAGAATATGGGGGTCAGATGTGACTGGACCTGCCCCCTAACTCAAGGCACTTTCCTGTGGAATGCTGGTGAGCTAGTTCCCTAATGCTATCTGCACCCCACTTCACTCACAGCACAAGATTCCTGCTGGGGGCCCAGGGACATGGGTGAAAATTAAAAAAAAAAAATGGTTCAAGAAAAAATAAACAGGTTTAGAGGCCAAAACATTCACAATGTTTTCTTTATGCACTTGGAAGATTTCAGAATGCACCTGGGTATCTATTTTTATGCCATTCTTTTCCAAACATAGCTAAATATAGTACAGATTCGTCACTAGTACAGATTCATCACTAGGTCAATTTAATGATGTAAGGAAGAATCTTCTGATATTATATCACTTTTAAAAATGTCAAGCTAAAGTACAGAGCAAAGGAGACTTTTGAAAATTAACCCATGACAACTATGCCTTCATTTCCAGATACCTAAAGAAAGTTTCATCTACAACCCTTGACAATTTTCAGAAGCATGATTTGACATCAGAATCTATTACCTCTATTATCTCTTCATAATTATTTATTACTTACAAGGCATACATTCCTTTCTAGTTAGTTCTTGAATTCAATTTCATTAATATTAAATTTATGCTCTTAAGTTATTCTGAGTGAGAAAAGAAAATAAACTAAGAAATTAGGTGGGATTTGAAATAATGACCCAAAAAAATGGTTTTTTACTTCAATAGCTCCTCAAAACTGCTGGCATTTTCTCTCCCCCTATCCTTGAAAGTAGAAAGATAAAAAAGGAAGACTTCAAACTGTACAAAATTACTGCTTCTTTAGTATTACAATAGGAGGAAAAGGAAATATATGTTGTTATTTTAAAAAGAAGAAAGATTGATCGTGGGAATAAAGTAAAAAAATTACCACGGAGTAATTTTTGGTAACTAATATAAAAAAAATGGCTTTTACAAAATAAAAAGATTTGGGTATAGGTAAGGTATTTCTTTGAAATATATGATGAGTTAAACACATAAATAGGCTGAAATAATGATCGTAGAGCTAAAAGAAAAATACTATATAATCACATATAAAAATTCTCAAAAGCTTTATTTCCTTCACTCCACAAAACTTAGTAAGTTTAATCTATTTTCAGGGAAGCCCACTTACTTGTTGTGCTGAAATATTTCTAATGCTACTTTCGCATCAACATCCAGAGTTTCAAATGGAAGATCTTTATAAATCAATGTACGAGCATCATTTGTGAAGGAACGTAGGTTCCCCTTAAAAGAGAAAACATTAACCTTCCATAAGGATTTACTCAAAAATATTTTTCTGGGGCCAGATTGATGGTATAGTGAAAGCAGTGAACCAAGATTCGATCCCCAACATCCCATATGTTCCCCCAAACTCTCCCAGGAGTGATCCCTGAGTGCAGAGCCAGGAGTAAGCCCTGAGCAAACCAAGAATGACCACCCCCCAAAAAAGTTATTTCTGACATCTTAGTTTCTTCAACTATGGGCGGCAGTCCCATATATGGGAATTACATAAGAACATGGGAGGGGGGGTTTCACAAAAGTCCAGCTTCAGTATAAGGTTTATGAATGAGAAACAACCAAATATCAATTTAAAATCAGCCTTGTAATGAGTGAAGGTCAATGCTCATTTGCTGCATATGCAGGCAAAGGGGGCTATTGAGAAGAAAAAGCATATGGAGCCCTGGTTTAGGTGATAAAGGAAGTTTCACTGGGAATTGTCATGTCATCATAGCCTAAGTCCAAAATGTTAGTTATAAACTTCTATGTAAGTTCAATTTTTCACAATATAATAATCATACACATCAGTATCTTTGAGATTTTTTTTCATGAAAATATATTTTATACAGGGGCTGGAGAAATAGTATGGAGGTAAGGCATTTGCCTTGCATGCAGAAGGTCGGTGGTTCGAATCCCAGCATCCCATATGGTCCCCTGAGCCTGCCAGGAGCGATTTCTCATCATAGAGCCAGGAGTAACCCCTGAGTGTTGCTGGGTGTGACCCCCCCAAAAAAAAGAAAAAATATATTCTATACAGAGGGTAACTGGGGACAATAATGGTGGGAAATGTTCATGGATGAAGGGTGGTTTATGGTGTAAAACTGAAACTCAATCATGAACAACTTTGTAATCATAATGTTTAAATAAAAGGAAAAATATATAAATTTCTAATACATTAAAGATAAAAAAGTAATATTACGCAGTCAAGTTTCCCACTTTGGGGAAATCGCATGGGTCAGCATGCCCGGAGTGCAATGGGCGAGCCTCACCCTGGGGAAACCACCTTCTTGATCATGGAATCGCCTCTGCCAGGTAATTTATGGTAGTGGGGGACTGCATGCACACTCTCCCCCAAAAGAAAAAAAGAAAAAAATATTATACAAATTATTTTTATCAGATGATTTTCATGAATTTTCTATTATAATGTCTTGCATGAAACGACTTTTTTTTGGTAGGGGGCCCCCACACCCAGCATTGCTCAAGGTCTACTGCCTCTTTGTCCAAGGAGTCCTCTTAGTGGGGCCCGGGGAGGCCTAATAGGGTACTGGGGATCCAACTCAGGTCTGCCACATACAAGACAAGCACCTTAATGACTGTGTTATCTCTCCAGCCCCCATGAAAAGCCTCTGACCATTCTTAAATACTTATTTAATTCAGATTATTAAATGTAACAAGCTTACATTCATAATTTAATATAGCTACATTTCAATGGTCTCTAAGCCATGGAGCCTATCATTAATCAGCACATACTTCTCTTGCTCTTTCAAATACAAGAGTCATAAAGGTTTCTGTTATTACTAGTATTATTATTTTTTATTATAAACTGTGATTTACCAATCACATTTAATTTATAATAGTTTTATAAATTTACAAACTAAATAGATTTATTTTATCATACAGTTGTTTCAGGCATTAAATGTTCCAACACCAACACCAGTATGTCTTCCCTCCAGTGTCCCCGGTTTCCCACCACCCCAACCTACCCCCTTAGAAGGAACAAATAAATGACTTCATATTGTTTGGTACAGGACAAAGGCCAATGGAATTATCAAAACATAGATCAGTAGTCAATTTGCGATTAAAATTAAGTTTTATTTCAAATTTCATAAATAGTAATAGAAGAATGTTAATGTATTCATTTTTACTGAACTCTTCCGATAAAAAAAAACTGCTCTTGAATTTGGAAAGACAAGTCCAGAAATCATCAAACAGGGGTTCTGGTCCCTTCCCTGGCCCTCTTCCCCAAATCTCTATCTATGCATTTGTTTCTACCCATAATCCTCTTTTTCTCTACCTTCCAATTTCCCCTTTTTCTCTCTTGACACTAAATTTCAAGTTCTAAGTAATATGGACAGAATTATATCTACCTGATTCCAAAACTCTTGCTTTTCAGAAAAGAATAATTTCACTTAGCCTGAGATGTAACACTCAGGAAAAAAAAAATCATAAGATGCCCTCTGTGGTTAAGACATACTTGTTTTCAGAAATATTACAATGTGAAAACAAAAGTACCTACTGGAATTGACACAATGGTCTGGGTTGTTTTGTTTTGGGGGCTTTTGTTGTTGTTACTATTTTTAATTTTCAGAAATGTTCAGGGATCTCTCCATTGGAGACCATAAGGAGTGCTGGGAAATCAAACCCAGGTTATCTACATGCAAGCTGTGCTCTCTCTTCAGCTCCTGTATGAATGGCCTGTGACACTGGCCTCTGCTTTTCTCACTGTCAATTTGTGGGACACATAGTTTGACTTAGTTAAAACTCAGCCATTTGTAAAGTCTTTGGTCAGGACTTCTGGAATTCTCTTTACCCCAGTGGCACATGAAACCTGACAGCCAGACCCTATTATTAACAACCTCCAGATCACACAGCACTCCTGAGGCACAACTATACAGCCTTTGTTATTTGGGTGAGCCATGCTGATGGCTGACTCTTAGACTCACTCTCACTCTCCATGTGACCCTGTGAAATCCAGGGATCTCACAGTATAAAACAGGCCAGAATGGTCAGGGCAGTGGTTTTTCAAACCAAGCTCTGGGGAATCAACAAATTAGGATTCCAGGCATTCTACCACCACATCAAGAGCTTGGCTTCTCGAACCCTGTAATAACATTCTGGGCATCTCATAAAGAAAAAACAAAACACTTTTCAAGATCAGAAAAAAAAATAAAAAAGGAAAAAGCACTTTTACGAAAAAGGCCAAACAGGACACAAAGCTTTCCTAAAATGGACCAGCCTATTGTGAATACTCTCATTCATATGCTTGATCTTAAATACACTGAAAAAGGAACCTACATGAGGGGCGGAATATATATGTTATCTCAACAAACTGTACTATTGAAGAATACTAACATATAGTAATCATCCAAACAAAAAAGCCGAAGACTTTGAAATGAGCTCTCCAAAGAGAGCACTTACTTTTGTTGGCGTCCATTCATCAAGTCTCTTATCCAATACTACATCATAGCAGAAGGCACCAGCAATGACTAGAAACGAAACCAAATAAAAGACAAAGTCAGAGTTGTTAGGAAAGCAAGTCACTAACTGCGACAACTGAATATATAGATCATAAATGAGGGATTAGCCATCTTTCCTACTAAACAAACTGTAAACGTGTTACTATTATCCCAATTGTCTGCCAGAAATCTACTAACTTGTCCAAGGTCCAAAATTTAACTCTCTTTTTGTTAGTCCCAAATTTCCACTATTTTTTCAAAATATTCATGTTTTCTTCAGGTATGTTATCACTAAGAGGACCCCAAACAATTGTTTGACATAAAAAACAAAATTCAGAAGAACAAGATATATGATAAGCAAATAAGTGACATGAAGAATTTCTTTTTTTTTTTTTCTTTTTTTTTTTTTTTTGGTTTTTGGGCCACACCCTGTGACGCTCAGGGGTTACTCCTGGCTATGCGCTCAGAAGTTGCTCCTGGCTTCTTGGGGGACCATATGGGACGCCGGGGGATCGAACCGAGGTCCGTCCTAGGCTAGCGTAGGCAAGGCAGGCACCTTACCTCCAGCGCCACCGCCCGGCCCGAAGAATTTCTTTTTAAATATCTTCTCAATTTCTTCCATTTCATTTTTCTTAGAATCACTTTTTGGATTTTTTTAATTTATTGGTATAAACACTTCTACCTTTAAATACAGATGTGTCTATGTGTGTATGGATAAGTGCATGTCTTTTACTAAATCACCAAGAGAGAACTCTCTTCTTTCCAAAATGGGAGTCTCCTCACCTCTCCAGAATTAGTGTCATTTCTGCTGAAATAATCCCTCCTAAGCAAAGCTTTACTCAAGAAGTTTATTTATACTCCCACTTCCTTATCTCAGATACATTACTTGGAGATAAATTAATAAATAAGTACTAATAAGTAACTAATAACTATAATAAGTAATGAAGACATTACAGAAGAGTAATAACTAAACATTAAAAGAATGCCATGGCTCCCGGTGTCCCATATGGTCCCTCGTGCCTGCCAGGAGCTATTTCTGAGCAGACAGCCAGGAGTAACCCCTGAGCACTGCCAGGTGTGGCCCCCCCCACCCAAAAAAAAAGAATGTCATGCCATGAAATTTACATTCTTGCCTAACAATCTTTTCTGAGTCTACTGTTAATTAGTGACCTCCAATAGTTAAACAGGACAGATTTTGTTGTCCATAAGAAGTAAATATATGTGTAGGATGAAAATCTAGATTAAACTAGAAATGAAGTTTGTACAGTATTAGATATAGAAAACTAAACTACTCAAAGGCAACAACACTCATGTAGTTACTTAAAAGAGTAAATTACCAGGAACTTCTGGAGCTCGAACCAAAGTGATCACATATTCTTCCTTGAATGCCCTTTCGATCACACAGCCCAGCATCATAGCACAAGAACGCCAATATGCCTAGAAAAATCAAATGAATACAGGTAGAACGCACACTGGGATTCATTAAAACTTGTCCAAGGTTAAAATTCGAGTTGACTTGTAACTAGGGAGCTCTTATATATCCATCCTCGGCTAACAGTAGTAATTACCACCAGGTCAAGCAAAAACACAAAATAATCAAGCACCAACTCCTTGTTATTAGCAATGTTCCTGCATGAGGTATAATAAAATACTAGAACAATAATCAACTAAGAGAATAATTTTTTGGTATGGTTTGGATTTGGGTTTGGGTGCCACACACGGCAGTACTCAGGACTTCTTGTTTCTACTGTCAGGGATCACTCCTGGCACAACTCAGGCGCACAGATGAGGTGCCAGAGATTGAACCAGTGTTGGTGGCATACAAGGTGGCATCCAGCCCCTAAACTGTCTCAGCATTGGGTAGTGAGTGACCTTATTGTTATCCCGGAATAAATTTAACTTAACAAACTTATATTATAGTCAAATAGTAATATATACCTATTTGTACCATATATTAAGTATAGAGGGGAGAGGGACTTTGCCTTGTACGTGGCCAATTCGGGTTCAATCCAATATGGGCCTCCTAGCACCTCCAGGAATGACCTCGGAGCTCAGAGTCAAGAGTACCTCCGAGGGCCCAGAGAGATAGCACAGCGGTGTTTGCCTTGCAAGCAGCCGATCCAGGGCCAAAGGTGGTTGGTTAGAATCCCGGTGTCCCATATGGTCCCCCGTGCCTGCCAGGAGCTATTTCTGAGCAGACAGCCAGGAGTAACCCCTGAGCATCGCCGGGTGTGGCCCAAAAACAAAAAAAAAAAAAAAAGAGCACCTCCGAGTGTGGCCCAAAAAGCCATAGCACAGCAGTTAGGGCTTTTGCCTTGCATGCAGTAGACCCAGGCTCTTTCCCCAGCACCCCAAATAGCCCCCCAAGCCTGACAAGAGTAATTTCTGAGAGCAGAATCAGGAGCATATGGTCGCAAAGGTCCCCCTGAGCACTGCTAGGTGTGGTCCAAAAACAAAACAAACAACAAAAGTATAGAGGGGAACTAAAGTTCAAGAATTAGTCCTGACTCGTTGCTCTACACCTCATAGAGCATCACAAGTCACTCGAGTTGTTTATAGTTACAAGTCATTTATAACAGCTCAAATGATACAGAGAAAAGTGACAGCCCTCCTCCCAAACTGTCACCTTTCTAGCACACTTTGACTAAATATGCCTGACATAGGTATCTAAGCAATGGCCTCAGTCATCAAGAGGAGAAGCATATGTCCCACACCATCCCTTCTGCCCCTGCCAGCTCCATTCTACCTGGGCATGTGAATGGCTGCGCTGCTCTCCAAGGATGCCAGAGTGGATTCAGTTGACTATGTGACAGAAACGATGCCAAAAAGTATTCGACACAGCCATGGACACACAGTGGGAGGAGAAAATGCCGACCTTGGAGGACACCAGCAAATTGCACATCTCCATCTCTCCATCAAACCTACTTAAATGTTTTCATGGTCTGTCAAATGCCACAGCTGAAATGTCTAAGTTCAAATCATGCTTCAACCATTTTCTAAACGAGGAACCTTGGTCAGGGTGCAAAACTTCCATTTCCTGCAGTTTATTTATCTGAAGAGTGGGGATTATCTCCTCTTTTTGTACTTTTTTTTTTTTTTTTTTTGGTTTTTGGGTCACACCGGTGATGCTCAGGGGTTACTCCTGGCTATGCACTCAGAAGTCACTCCTGGCTTGGGGGACCATATGGGACGCCGGGGGATCGAACCATGGTCCATCATAGGCTAGCATTGGCAAGGCAGACACCTTACCTCTAGCGCCACCACCCAGCCCCCTCTTTTTGTACTTTTTAAAGACTGAATTGATACCTACAACTGACCAAAGACAATGTCCAAAATCTAAACAGGGGTCCTCAAATTTTTGAACAGGGGGCCAATTCACTGTCCTTCAGACTGTTGGAGGGCCAGATTATAGTAAAAACAAAAATTATGAACAAATTTCTATGCACACTGCATATATCTTATTTAGAAGTGAAGAAACAAAATGGGAATAAATACAATATGTGGCCCAGGGGTTTGAGCACCATTGATCTAATATATATTAGATATATATCTTATATATATTCAATATAAGCTCTTACTATTAGCACAGCCATTATTTTTTAAACTTTTTCTTTCTTGACTTACATATCAGTATAAATTTTTTACACACAGATGGTCTATAAATCAGGAAGCAGGTGAAATAAGAGATGTGGTCCCTCTCTTCAGAAACAAGAATCCTCTACACACAACACATTCAACTATACTACAGAGCAAAAGTAAAAGATCACAACTAGAGACACAAACCATGTGTAGTGAGGTGCCAGAGAAAAAGATTCATTCTGAGAATCTGAGGGGTTCTATAGAGCAGAGAGCATTTTATTTAAATTCCGAAAGAAGATGTTAATAGAGCTAGAAAGAAAACACTTAGTATTGAAGGAAGAATAGCTAGGAGGTTAACCAAGCATTCACCACTAGTGAGTCCACTCTTTCATTCAGAGCCAAAAAAGAGAGAAAAGGAAGAAGGTGATTCTCAAAAAAGATGTGATTTACAGGGTCTGGAAAGTCACATTTATAGGGTTTGGAAAGTCAGACAAGGAGGATCAGGGACTAGGAGCATCTTGGGCTAGATCTGGCAATGGTCAGGACAGTATGGAGTGCTAGGGATCAAACTGAGGTCTCCCGCAGGCAAGGCAGCTCCTTAACTCTTGAATTCTCTCAGCCCTAGACAGGCAAGTTCCTGTCACTCAATGAAACTCTCATGGAAGACTTTAGAACTTATAAAAGGAGCAAAGGGGAGGAGTGAGATCTCAAATGTTACAAAAACAATCTGAGAAAAATACCCAGACTGATTTCAAGCACTAGCAACTGGAACAAAAAACACCTGTGAATAGTAATGAAAATTAATTAAGCACAAGGGTTTTCTCATGCCACATCAACATACAAAGAAATGAACTCACTGGCATTTTTCAAACTATGAGGACTCCTGATATTAAATGAGGAACAATACATTTCGCCTTGGACATCTTGGTAAGATCATGTTCTATAGTAAATATTTAATGAAAGAAAAAAAACTAAAAGGATGTAGAAAGAGACATACCTTATTCACTTCTCGTGGATCCTGATCTTTGAAAGTAAGAAACTGAATTTCACAGGACTTGGTCAAAGGCTTATACATGTCCCAAGGTTGGCCATCCACAAGCGCCAATATGGATTTCTTACAGTACCATTCACTTAAATCTAGGAAGAGAAAACAGATGG
Source organism: Suncus etruscus (assembly GCF_024139225.1). Lineage (NCBI taxonomy): Eukaryota > Metazoa > Chordata > Mammalia > Eulipotyphla > Soricidae > Suncus > Suncus etruscus. The sequence continues at coordinate 52,106,890 of NC_064860.1, read as the reverse complement.
GTCTAACAAAACCAGGTAACAAGACTTAAGTATTGCACTAAGAAATCAAAGATCACACAAGTTGTCTTTTAGGCATTAAAGAAAAAAAGTGAAAACCACATATTTCACCTGTAGCCAAGAAAAAAATACCTTTAATGTAGCAGTTCTTACTAAATCACCCAAGCAATTTGCAAAACTAATTAAGTCTGCTTTAAAATTAACTCATCAATCTTATTTTTTACTTTTTTGGTATATTTTTATTTTATTATTTTTATTAAACACCATGAAAAATAGTTAAAAAGTTATTGATAACTGATAGTTGAATTTTGATCATACAATGTTCCTACACCCATCCATCTCACCATGTTCATTTCCTGATACCAATTTCCTGTTTTCCACCCCTCATCTCATCCATCTCTCCCTCCCTCTCTCCCCCCTCTCCGTCTCCTTCCCTCCCTCCCACTCTCCTCATGTTTGCAATATTGTTACTCAAGGAGTATTAAGCATTATTACTTTATCTCCTTTCAGTTCTTGCCCAGTGACCACTTCCAACTATCATTATTACAGTAGTCTCTTCTCTGTCTTAACTGTACTTCCCACTCATCACTGCTACTGAGTTGGGTATGATTCTTATACTAAGTTGTTGCAGGGGGCCTTCTACCCTGAAATTTTGTCATAATGACTTAAGCTTCAGTTGCTCAGACATCAGCTGTTTACCCCTGAACCTTGGATCTCATCATTGGAACCATCACAGGTTTCTGCACTGTACCAGGAATCAACATACAACCAGGGTAGTCTTTTGTGCTGCCCTGGCCTGACTTGCACCAGGGTGGGCTCCTATGCCAACCTAATGACAACTTGGAAATAGCAACAACTTGCACTGACGACAGGTTTCCATGCCAGGCCAGCTTATGGTGAAATGAAACAGGACTCAAAACACACTTCATGACACACTGACATCAACATAAAAACCGTGCAAAACCCCAAGATCTCTAATTATAGAATCCTGACTATGACAACCGCAATAATGAAGACTTTTCCTGGGATCTAGAAGAAAGACCTTGGGGTTAGACAAATTTAGACTACTTGAAGCCTAAAGTTAGTCTTATGATCAGATACTTTATAGGTAAGAACACCCTGCTCTTAGGCTAAAGGATTTTTCTTTTTATTTCCCCGACTTTTACTGCACCTATGCAACATACTAACACCCTTTAGCCTCTAAATAGCAGTTCCTGCCTTTTACAGAGAACTTTAAAAAACAATTTATTCATTTTATCTCATATTTCTGCTCTTTTTTTTTTTTTTTTTGGTGGAGGGGCACAAACTTAGTGGCACTCAGGGATTACTCCTGGCTCTGAACTCAGAAATGACTCCTGGCAGGCTCGGGGGACCATACAGAATGACTGATCTGTCCCAGGTAGGCAACCCTACCATTGTGCTATCACTCCGGCCCCCATATTTCTACATTTTATTTTATGAAATCAATGAGGAGACATTGTTGGAGTTATCAGTTTTCACCCTAATCAGGATATTTCTTCTTTGATGTGCTGTGCAGGGTGAGTCTCTGGATTGGTTCCCTACCCCTACCTGTTCTCCATCCATAGAGGTGGTCCTATTCTTCCCAATAAAGACCTCAAATCAGAGAAACTTCCTGTGATTTTGGTTCTACAGCTGATCTGTCTGCCTGCCAGTGCCCTTTTGCCTCCTGGTAGATAACTTGTGGTGGAAGTTCCTGAACCTGTTCCTGAACCTCTCTAACCTGTGTGGATTTTTTTCCTGTGTCGACACTGCTTCCAGACCCACATTTCCCAAACCCTGGAATTAGAGTATGAGGCTTCCTCTATACTATGTAATGGTTGTTTATATATGCATAAATGCAATGCCAGGAGTAATTCCTAGAGGAATTCTAGAGTAATTTAGAGAAAATAGAGAATTCCTCTAGGAATTACTGCAGAGGCAGAAGTAACCCCTTAGCATCGCTGGGTGTGACCCTAAACCAAACTAAAACCAAAAAGCCCAAATTCAAAAGACCTTTAAAGAGAGTCTTTTGACTCACATATATGTATCTCAAGTAAATGCAATCATTCTGTCTGTTCCTCTCCCTTTGACTCATTTCACTCATCCTGGTTCTGCCCATGCCTATCCATGTATGAGCAAAAATTTCATGACTTCATTTTTCCTTATAGCTGTGTACTGATCCATTGTAACTTTTCAATTATTAAATACCAAAAACCATTTTCCAAGTGCTACACTTAACTATTCAGAGAGCAACATCAAAACTGTACTTGGATATCTGCACACCTAACTTAGAATAAAAAGGAAAATATATACCCATTTGCCCACAAGAAATCTGCTCTCCGTGGGTGTGGGGGTTTCTCTCCCAACCGCATCTTACTTCCCAACGTGGACTCCATCTGAGTTTAGTACTGTCATTTTTAATTACTAGTATGAACCCACATGGAAATCAGTCATCTGTTTTAGCCTGATGAGCCCAGAATGCAATTCTGGTCCTGATTAGAAGTTTACTGAATATACAACTAATTATTCATGGCATTGGTCAAACTGCAGCATTTAACCTGTCAATAATATCTGGGAAGGCAGGAATCATGTTTATTTTTGTTCACTCATCCGGATACCTAGAACCAAGCACCTGGCCTGAAATACAGTAGGTATTCAATCAGAGTTTAATTCCTAATAAGCAAGTCTCAGAACCAGGAGAGTAGCTCAAAAACATCCCTGCTACATGTGAGTCAAAAGACTCTCCTCAGAGGTCTTTTGAATTTGGGCTTTTTGGTTTTAGTTTCGTTTAGGGTCACACCCAGCGATACTAAGGGGTTACTTCTGCCTCTGCAGTAATTCCTAGAGGAATTCTCTATTTTCTCTAAATTACTCTAGAATTCCTCTAGGAATTACTCCTGGCAGTGCATTATCCCAGACACATTTATCCCACTGAACATTTTAAACCACACACCAACACAAAACACAGTCAAGCGACTGTGTCAAGCGACAACAGGAAGCAGCTACACAATAAAAAAAATACCATGTTGGGCCACACAAAGGGAAAGGTAGCCCAAAATGCAGGTCACTTGAGGCCAGAAAAGTTCCCTTACCCAAAGATCCTTTCATGAAAGCCAGGCTGAGTAGCCCCTTTTCATCGGGGTGCGTGTAAAGGGGGCAAGTACTTTAGGAACAGAGCTTCCTGTCCTGCAGAAAATAATCAGAATACACTAAATAAGGCCAGTAATCCAGCCCACTAAGACACATCCCATAGGGCAGACAGGACAGCTGGAAGGTGCTTGCTGGCACAAGATCCACAGAGGTTCCATCCCTGGCAGCCCATATGATCCCCTGAGCAAAGCCCTGACCACAGCTGGGTGTGGCCTGAAAAAAAAATGAATACATAAAGTAAAGCACAGTCCAAAATAGGCTGTGATCATAGAACCAACCTTCCAGCACCCTCAAGAATCAAAGTGGCAATGAACAGACAGTAAAAAGAACATGCCAGGCTACAAGGAACTGGGAAATTGAGAGTAATCCAAGCATTCTGTCCCTCAGAACCAATTCATCTGCACAATTTACACTGGGGGAAAAAATAAAAGTGTTGGAGGGGGGCGGGAAGGCTGGTATTCTCACTCACGACTTACGCATTGCACAACTATAAGGAGTTGAAATGTTCTTGTTCATCACAAATATGGTGCCAGGGTCTGTTTTCCCAACGTGCTTCACTTCAATCTTTTCAGTCCGGGGGATTAATGACAGCTGCCTCTGTTTCTCTTTGTGAAAGACGGCATTCTGCACTTCTACCAATTCGTTGGGAGACAGCCGAGAAGCCGGTGAAGTTGCTATAAATCCTGGATAGAAGTTATAAAAAACACAGAGACTAAAAAAAAGAAATAACATTTATATGCAAACGTGCCACACTTCCCCCGAATCATCGGCCACAAAGAATGTGTATTTTTTTAATTTTTCTAAAAGTCCAGCTCCACCAAGTGCTCAGAGGGCAACTCACGTTTTCCATGATTCAAAAATTCAAGTGATGAGGCTGGAGTAATAGCACAGCAGGAAGGACATTTTCCTTGCACACTGCTGATCCAGGGCATCCCATATGACTCCCTAAGCCTTCCATGAATGATTCCTGGGCACAGAGCCAGGAATATCACCTCAGTGTAGCTAGATTCCCCCCCCCCCAAAAAAGATTCAAGCAAGGGGCCAGGATGGTGATACAGCATGAAGATTTCCTTGCACAACAGTCCAACTGAGTTGGATCCCCAGCACCCCATACGGTTGCCTGAGCACCTCTTTTGATTCCTAAGGGCAGAGCCCTGAGTAGGGTCTGAGCACTGTCGGGTGTGATCCAAAAAGCAAAATTCAAGCAAAAGTAGAAGGAATCCCGTGCTGTTACTTTACTCTTGGCCTGGCAGAACTCTATTTATTACCGGGGATGTTTCAATCTGGTGATTTCTAGATCCGATTCCTTCCACTTGAAGTTTTAATCAAGGGATTTATCATTGGGGCAAAAGATCAGCAGGAAGGAGAGATAAAAACAGAGAGTTCTGGGGCCTAAGCAACAGCACAACGGAGGGTGTTTGCCTTGCACAGAGCAGGCCTGGGTTCAATAATCGGCATCCCATCCCATGTGTTCTCCTAAGCCTGCCAGGAGTGTGACCCGACACCCACCCCCAAAAAGAAGACGACCATTTTCGGTATATGTGAGCAAAGTTGTTGCTTTGACAAGGGGTGAGGGGTATATTTCGGACACAAGATAAAGATCATCGTCAACGGGGGAGGGCAAGAAACTGTGACTGCATTTCTCTAAGCCCCTAAAATAAGACAGTACAGCAAGTCATTCGGTTTGCATTACCGAGAGAGAGGCAGACCCGGGTTCCATACCCGCATCCCACACGACACCCCACCCCCCCACCCCCCGTCAGAAGCGACCTTGGAATGTTGAACCAGGAGTGACCCCTAAAGCAGAGACAGAAGTAACCCTTGACGAAAAGCCAGGGATGGCCCCTGATGAAGAGCCAAAGGTAACCCCTGATAAAGTGCCAGGAGTGATCCCCAAATGCAGGGCCAGGAGTAACCCCTTATGCAGAACTAGGAAGGACCCCTGAAGCAGTCGGGAGGGACCCCCAAATGCAGAGCCAGGAGTAACCCCTGATGCAAAGCCAGGAGTGACACCCAAATGTTGAGCCAGGAGGGACCCCAAAAACAGAGCCAGAAATGACCCCCAAATGCAGAGCCAGAAATGACCCCCAAATGCAGAGCCTGGAGTAACCCCTGAGGCAGAGCTAAGAGGGACCGCTGATGCAGGGCCAGGAGTAATCCCTGATGCAAAGCCAGGAGGTTCCCCTGTAGGAGAGCTCAGGAGGGACCCCTGAGCACACCCAGGTGTGGCCCCCAAACATGCCGAAATAGGCGACTGGCAATGACAAGCAGCAGCATGCCCCCAAGGAGGAAAAGAAACAGCAGGCACTTGGGCCCCGAAACTCAAGGCTCCAGCCTCCCTGGGGCCGTCCCCAGATCGGTCCCCCCAGGCCCCACCTCCGACCCCTCTGAGCAATGGAGCCGCCCTAGGCCGGGCTCCCCGTTCCCGGTCGCGCACACTCACTCCAGGCAGCCCGGCCGGGCGCCGGGCAGAGGCGCGGACTCAGCAAGCCTGCAGCCATGTCCTGCGCACGGCGGAACTGGCCGCGGCTCCGCCTTTTCCGGGCTCCCGCCCCGGATCCCGCGACCGCGCGCGCAGCGTCCCAGGGCACCTGCCGTTCGGCGCCCGCCACCAGGAGGCGCCTCCGCACCTTGCTAAAGGGGAAGGTTTCCCAGAGCAGAGGAGTGATCACTGAGTCTCAGGGATACTGGGGGCATTGGCGGGTGGCGGAGAGATAGCACGGAGGTAAGGCGATGCCTTGCCTGCAGAAGGACGGTGGTTCGAATCCCGGCATCCCATATGGTCCCCGGAGCAACGCCTGAGCACAGCTTGGTGTGACCCACTGCAAAGAAATCACTGGGTGTGACCCAAAAAAAACTGCAAAGAAATCCCCGTCTCTTTGGGCTGAACTCTTCCTCTTAAGTGAACCTCTTGCTTCCTTCAAAAGAATATTCGTGCCCAGAAAAATGGGGAGCAACTGGCTTCGGTTTCGCGCTCTTGCTTTTCAAGGCCAGCTCAGCCAGCAACGCCCAGGACTGCTTCAAGGATTTAACTTGATTTTGCACGGGTGGACTCTTGGCGTTGGCTGAAGTGGGGTAGCATCCGCGCTCAATCTGCTCAGGTGTTTTTAGGGTATTTTTGGTTTTGGCTTTTGCCCCCTTGAAATGCGTCCTTGGGTTCTGCAGATCACAAAAGATAGATCTGCGCTATTGAATAAGTAGGTAGTTGTTAAATGAACAAATGAATGTCTTGAGAGCCCAAAAAAAATTCCAACACGACTGTCAAGCTGCTTTGTTGTAAGAGGTGTCGTGGCTATTGGGGTCAGAATAACGTAGGTGAAGGATAGAACTGCTTTGACTTAAAGCATTGAGGTTGGGGGGTTGGATTTATAAATTTTGCATTTTCCCGCTCTGCTCCTTGACTTGCAATACTACGAACTACCACAAGGTGGCGGTGCAGGCTAAGGTTCAAGTGGAACCGGGGCAGCGTCTTCTATTTAAAAGGAAAGGATGCAAGGATGCAAGAGGCACCGAAACTCCCCTGTGAATTATATTTTAACTACGTGTTAACAATCTACCTTCCATTTAAAAAAATCTTCACTCAAGTCACGGAATACACTGACACATTGTGATTCATATACATGGGACACAGATGTGTGAATCTTTTGTTCCCCCAATTTGCATATAATAATCCCTTTGAAAGCTTTGTGTCACCCATCTTTTAGCATCTGTTCCCATTTATCCTCATTTAGTTGCCCCTCAGTCTGTGACCATAAATTTATACAGATTGAAATCATAAATAGCCTGAGGGCAGTAATTGCGAGTTAGAAGAATCACGGAGATTTATTTTGTCAAATGAATGTGAATAAATGATTATGATCGATAAATATTGAACATATGCCAAGCATAGGGTCAGGTTTTTTATTTTTAACTGGCACAAGCTACATGTGTGATTGACATAATATTCTTTTTTTTCCCTAGGAGAAGAAATTAATATTTGGACAGATTGGGAGATATAACCAAGATGAAAGAACTTTAGCCAAAATTTCCCCACAAAATATTTCCTTACTCTAAAATTTCCTTTCTTGTCTTCATCAACCTTCTCCCCAAATATTAGCTTCCTACATCTTAATTTCTCTCTTCCAGATTAAAAAAAAAGAATTAGTCCCCCATAAATATCTAAGATCCTAAATATTTTAGTTAATGTTAGCAAATTTTACTGAAAGTAGGGAAATACACAAAAACAGAAACATGTTCAAAAGATACGGGTCCGTTTTTATTTTTTGCTTTTTTGTTTTTTGGGCCATGTCCAGGGCTCTCAGGGTTATTCCTGGCTGTGCACTCAGAAATTACTCGTGGCTTGTTCAGAGGACCATACAGGATGCCGAGGATCAAACCCATGTCAGTCGAGTACAAAGCAAATGCCCTACCCGCTGTGCTATATCTCAGGCCTGTATCAAAAGATACAGGTTCATTTTTAAAGGGCACAAAATGTACAATTTTACAACAGTTTAAATAGAAAGAATAATTGAAGGAGGAAGCTTCAGTTCCCCTTACTGCTGATGTTTTAGACATTCCTGTAAATTCTAGACTCTTTCTGAGATTGGATAGTTAACATTTTTCCAAGTCAATAAATTTTATCTGAGACCTTAGACTCAGTAACAAATAAGAGAAAATGTGGGGCAATACCTGAGTAATGATAAAATATAGAATCTAAAAGGTCGTACAAAAAAAAAAAAAAACAACAAATTCCCACCAGCTTAAGTGAGAATGCAAGATGATCCATCTTAGCAATAGAAAAGGAAATTAATAATTTTAATTAACAGTCATACAATTAATAATCAATGATTATTAATAATAATTGTTTATTTAATAACACATCTACTTAAATTATTTGTTTGTTTAAATTGATTTATTAAAATTAATTTAAAGTATTAATTAAAATTAATGAATGATAATTGAACAATATATTTAATGTACAAATTAATAATGCATCTCTGATAAACTAATTAATAAGTAGCACAAAGCCCACATCTTCCTACAAAACTCCCACAAAATGAGTCACACTTAACTTAGTCCTATACTAAGTTCCTTCCAGATTGAGGAGTTTCTCTTTTCTTCCTCCTCTTTTTCTAAAAACTCTATTTTCTGAGTCTGCATCTTTATTACTCAATATGTTTGTCCTTGAAAAGCTTGAAGAACCTGGCAACCGTGGGTGTCACTGCTGTCACACTGCTCCTGCAACATAATAATAAAGAATAAATATAAATCTATGAACCTATACCCATTTTTGATACCCAAAAATATATGGCAATGGAGTTTGGAGAGGAAGCTTTCTTTACAGATGAATGTCAGATATTGCAGAGTTGGAATGATAGAATCAGGAAAATTAGCATCATGCAATTAGTCATTTGAGAAGGGATCACTTAAGTGAGACAAAACAGTGAGAAGGTTGAAAAGAGCTCAATGGGATGAATGCAGGATGCCTGGGTTCCATTCAGGCACCACCAGGAGCAATTTTGAGCACAAATCCAAGAGTAGCCCCCAAATATCTCTAGCTGTGGCCCCAAAAATAAACCCATCACTTTGTTTCCCCCACTTTCACTAAATCTCTTTCCAATTCCTAGTGGTATACAGCTCCTAGTCCCTTTCAGTTTGGCACTGTCCTCTCCCAATCATTTTTTTAAATTTTTAATTACTTTATTTAAATACCAATATCCATATGGTTATTGTTCATAATACAGTTGTGGGTTTTATTTTTTTCACAGTTCCCAATCAAAATTTTTGTTCCGAAAAAAACCTTCAGTGTACCTCAAGTTAACATAATACTGAGCTTTTAAGGATGCAATGTCCTATACTTGTAGATAATTCTCAAAAGGTCCTCAAGGAGCAAGTCTGATAAAATGTCCACATTCACTACTGAGTGGAACATCATTTCAACTGGACTGTCGTTTCAACTTAATTTAGATAATGTTTAAGGTAAAAATGAGAGGAATAGCCTTTGTAGTTTTCTACTGGGTTTGCTTACTTTGCACATCTATGGCTGTAGCTGTAAGATGGGGGCGGGGGGAAATTCTGCAACTTTATTTCAGAATCTATGCTGTCAACCCCACCCTTGCTTCTGTGATGTGAAGAAAATGAAGTGAATGCTGTGTTCTGGCCCTTTAAAGTCTCTTCTCTATGTCTCAGCTTTGTGGAAACCCCAGGAGGTTACCCAGCTGGGCCCACTGACATTCAGGATAGACCCAGTGAGTAAACTCAAAGAATTTCCTTTAAGGATGAAAGAAAATTACTGAACCAAGAATCCAAGAGCATCATTATTTTTCTACTGATCTCAAAGCTGAATGCATTTACATATACAACCAGATTGGTTGTTCCCATCAGGTGGGAATAAATAAATAAAAGTGCATTTCCAAAGTCTATGCCTCTATATTTTTCAAGTATACATTTTTCTTTTAATTTAAAATTTTGAATTTGCGATTTCAAATTATTATACATTTAAATAATTGGGGGAAAATGAAACAATAGTAAAATCTAGAACATGAGAAATGTGTGACACCACAGTAAAAATTGCCTTTGTATTCTTGAGAGTTCTCAATGATGGTAGATAATAACTCAAATACATATCTTTATTCTCCCAAACGTTTGACTCCAAGTGAAACATACCAAATTCATAGTTTTCTGACTTAGAAAACTATGTTTTTAGAACACCCTGAGGAACAGTCACCCAAAAATGAGCTTTTGACAAGAATTTCATTATTGTAAAATACCTGTGAGTGAAGAGGATGGAGCCAGGTAGACTGACTCCTTTGGGGATTGAAAAGGAGGGGAGATAAAATAAAATTGTGATAACCACTAAAAAGGCAGGGGGAGGTGGAACAGTGGCACAAGTGGTAGGGCATTTGCCTTGCACATGCTAACCTAGAACGGAACATGGTCTGAACCCCCGGTGTCCCATATTGTCCCCTCAAGTCGGGGGCGATTTCTGAATGCATAGCCAGGAGTAACCCCTGAATATCACTGGGTGTGGCCCAAAAAGCAAAACAAAAATCAAAAAACAAAAAACAGTTGGGGCCAGAGTGATAGCACAGCAGTAGGGTATTTGCCTTGCACACAGCCAACCTGAGACAGACCTGGTTAGATTTCCCAGTATCCCATATGGTACACACCCCCACCCCTAGTCTGCCAGGAGCAACTTCGGAGCTCAGTGCCAGGAGTAACTCCTGAGCACCACTGGGTGTGTGTGCCAAAAAACAAAACAAAATAAAACAAAAAAACCCAACATGTTAACCTTGTGAACTATCTAGTGAATGTGCCTCAAAGTCATGGGTGAAGGATTCCAACCAAGTAGCACCAATTTACCAATTTACCAAGTGAGGGGTCTCAGTAGCAGGCCTACCCCTAGTATCACAGTGTGCAGTTCCCAGCTGAAAGTAATGAAAGGAAAGGATATGTGCCCTTTTAGCAAATAAAGCCATGGTGCCCCGTCAGTGATATTCCTTGTAACTGGAGATCAGCGTAGCACAAGAAATAAGCTAAATTTCAGAACTAAAATCTTTAAAGCAGTACTTGTGCATTCTGTATTCCCTACATCATAATGTTCATTGTCTCATATCAAGGGTCCACAGCTTAGGGCTCACCTGTGGAGGACAAACATGCTATGCCTCGAAATGAAGAGAGAAAAGAAACAGGTGCAACCCATGGCTTTCTTTGTGGATAGCATATTGATATTGTAATAGCAGGTAGCAATCTGCTCTGGGTTCCTGTCCATGGCATGTAAAATTATCACACTAACTACTAAGTTGGGTGTTACAACATTTATTTAATAGCTATTGTTATTTATCAGCTCAATGTGGTATATCTCTGCTGGCTGGAATAGTCATAAGAAATAGGATTGCTGTATTCTGGACAGCACCTCTTCTTAACCAAAGATCCACTTCTCTGTTTTGTTTTGTTTTGTTTTGTTTTGGGGTCACATTGGATGGTGCTCAGGGTTTACTCTGAGCTCTACACTCAAGAATCACTCCTAGTGGTTCTTGAGAGATCTTGCAGATCCAACCTGGGTGAGCCAGGTGCAAGGCAAGTGCTTTGCCCACTGTGCTATCTCTCAGGTACCAGCCCCATCATTTTTATACTGTGACCTAGGTTTATATATCATGCCACCATAACTCTGTCCCTTAGTTATTTCTGCTCTCTGGTTACACCCTATAGGGTCATCCAGTGGGAACAACTAATCTGGTTGTATATATAAATTAGTTGTGAGGTAATTGTGGGATGACCAGATAACACATGCCTTCATATATTATTTCATATGTGCATATGTAAATGGTGTAGGGGTGTCCAAAATTATTGCATGTGAAAATTAGTATGTGTAAGATGATCCATGGGAAGCCTAATCTCTCCCTCCTTTTTTTTTTTGTTTTTGTTTTGTTTTTGGGTCACAACCTGCAGCGCTCAGGGGTTACTCCTAGCAAGCTCAGGGGACCATGTGGGATGCCGGGGTTCGAACCACTATCCTTCTGCATGCAAAGCAAACGCCCTACCTCCATGCCATCTCTCCGGTCCCTCTCTCCCTCCTTTTACTGGTCATTTCATACCCCTTCCCTAACAGTAGTTTGGGGCTCACTAGCACCCTAAGTTCAGCATTTACCCTGCCAAATTCTGAATGTCCATTCAGGTGTCCATAGCATGTGGACAAGCATGTGTAAATGTGTGTGTGAGAGTTGGTGGACTTCTAAAGACATGGAATGCAATTTAATACAAAGTACACCAAATCTATACATTCTGTTACAACAAAGCATAGTCTGCTCCTTCTTCTATCACACATCCTAAAACCATAAATCTCAAGATAGTACAGCAGGTAAGGTGTTTGCTTTGCATATAGCTGACCTAGGTTCAATCTCTGACACCCTATAGAGTCCCCTGAGCCTGCCAGAAGTAATTTCTGAGTGCAAATCCAAGAGTTACTCCTGAGCACTTCTGGATGTGGCTCCCTAACAAATAATAAATAAAGTCAGACCTCTCTTAGATTGCAAGGAAATATTAGCAGTTCTCATAGATCACCCAGATATAATTTCTCATGTATAATATTTTTTCTTTTAATTAAAAAAAGTGTGAATTGTGTGAGCTTGCTGTTTTCTCTAACAGTGATTAGTTAATGCCATATTAAAGTTCAGGATGTCTTGTAATTTATAGATTTTCAAGTTGAAAGAGTAGTAAGGATAATCTCTTTCCTTCACATAATTTAATAAAGACAGTGAGTTACAGAAAATTAGTATTTGCCTCAAGATCATAGAGAACACTAGTGTAGTGTCTGTGATCAGTGGAAACACCACAGAATGCAGAGAATGCCAGAACTTCTGAGATAAGCAAACAGTTCTAATCCACCTACCCAAGAGGCAAACCAACTTCTTCCTTTCAAAGTTTAGTAAACATTTTAAGTATTCAGAGGCCTAGAAAGATAGTACAGCAGGTAGGGTGACTGCCTTGCATGTACCCAACCCAGGTTTGATCCTCAGCATTTTACATGGTCCCAAAGCACCAAGAGGAGTGATTTCTGAGTGCAGAGTCAGGAGAAACCCCTGAGCATCACTGATGTAGCCCAGATACTTATATATATAAATATATATGTGTGTGTACATATATATGTACATATATATTTCACCTCCTATTTGCTTAAGTTTTCAAATGTGTAACACTACAGAATCTTTTTATCTCCCTTTCCTTTTGTTGATATGTTTGTTTTGGTTTGGTTTGTTGGTGTTTTAATAATCAGGGAAAGTAGACACTTAGTTGTGGGGCTTGGACATGTAGTTGCAGTGCTCAGGATTGCACTTAGCATGTGTGGTGGTGCAGGGGATTGAACAGGTTATATCTTGACTAGATGGTGCTGGGAATTGAATAGGTTTCATATTCGAGTGGGCCGTAGTAACAGTACAGTGGGTAGGGCATTTGCCTTAGATGTGGCGGACCCAGGTTCGATTCCCAGCATCCCATATGGTGCCCTGAGCACCACCAGGAGTTATTCCTGAGTTCAGAGCCAGGAATAACCCCTGAGCACTGCCTGATGTGGCTCAAAAACATAAACAAAAACAAATCTGAAGGTCAACCATTGAGTCACATCCCCAGGATCTGTCATTATCTTGATCAACCTGGGGAAAAACACAAGCTTAAATTCTGAGCACTCAAAAACCACCCTATACTCACTGAATAAATCATGAAATACAGTATAAGGGAGCAAATCTACATTAGACCCAATTCTACGCTTCTCAGAGCAGGACCTTGGGTACCGAAGAGTGAGATGTACACTTGAGATATTTGAAGTGTCTTTTCTGCTGTGACCATCACTGATAACTACATTGCCATTGTATAAGTATTTCTTCAGATCAGTAGAATTCCTTGATCAAGGGTATATGCATTTGAAAATTGATAACTTGTTATTAAGATGATCATCAAAGTCACTAATACATGGACAAAACAACTGTTTACTTTAGATGAAAGGTCCAAATATTACCAGCATGAGAGAAGGGCATACACACACTAGAGTATGTCAAGATGCTACACATAGAGTGAGTGGGAGGGAGCATGGACACTGGTTGAGGAAAGTTGACACTGGAGATGTCAAAATATTATATGGATAAAACCCCTATTATGAATAACTTTATAAATCACAGTTCTTTAAGTAAGTTTTTATAAAAAATAATAAAGTTTTAAATAAGGGGCCAGAGTGGTTGCACAAGCAGTAAGGCATCTGCCTTGCCCATGTTAGCCTAGGATGAACTGTGGTTCCATCCCCCCTCAGTCCATATGGTTCCCCAAGCCAGGAGTGATTTCTGAGCACATAGCCAGGAGTATCCCCTGCGCATCACTGGGTGTGGTCCAAAACAAACAAAAAACAAAAAGCAAGCAAACAAAAAATAACACAAAATTAAAAAGTTAAAAAGCTATGCATATTTGTATTTTGTTTGTTTGTTTTTGGGTCACATCTGGTGGCGCTCAGGGGTTACTCTGGCTTTGCACTCAGAAATCACTCTTGGCAGTCTTGAGGGACCATATGGGATGCTGGGAATCGAACCCAGATCTGTCCTCAGTTGACCACATGCAAAGCAACTGTCCTATTGCTGTGCTATCTCTCTAGCCCCATATGTTTTTAATCTTTAACTTTGTGGCTGAGCTTCTAGGTCACAACTACTAGTCTTTCTACTATTCTTCTTTCATTCAGAGAAACTCCTGGCCTGGCATTCACGTGGTGTCATCACAGAACAATCAAGCTCATAGCCTAAGAACTGGACTTTTTTTCTCCTTAAATTCTCTTTTAAAGCCTTGTACTGCACAATTCACATAACTGTGAGTAGAACAAGTTGATCCAACAAATGTTGCCTTGGTGTGCTTCTCTAGATTTCCTCGCACTTGACCTTAATTCCGTTGTCAAACCACACAGTTTTCCTAGAAATATCCAAACATTGGGAATATGAAGAACATAAATTCAAGAAAGACATTTTTCCTGATCTTCCTGCTTTCTCTTAGATATTCCTATATATTTTTAAATCCAGTATTTAAAACCTACCTGCTCCAGATGTGAGCTATTCAAGTAAAATTTCAAAGGGAAAGAATTCAAATGGAAGTACGGAAAAGAAAATAGAAGCAAAGCAAAGGTAATTAAACACAGGGCATTGAGTAAAGAACTTGTATCTGAACAATTCTGTGACAACTGTGGGAGTATTTGGATAACTGTTGGCAACAGGATTCTACATGTGATGCCGGGAAGGAAACCTTGGCATTCAAACAAATAAGTGGCTTGGCAACACTTTGCTGAATTTCTGCTATGCTTGCAAATGCCAGCGATGCTTTCTCAGACTGAAACGTTACTACATGTGACAAATTTGGGAATGTTTCACAATGGCCATCCAATAAATTACCCTTCCAAATTCAAAATGTATGAGCTCTTTGAATAATTGTCATAGCTAAAACAAAAGCATCCTGGAGTTGAATGCATTTAACATACGCATTGTACAAGCTTATTTTTCTTAGAATCAGTGGTATCCACAAAGACAAAGGCATCCATATAAAGTTAGAATCTGAACTCACTAGTAGGATGTCTATCAAACTATTTCCTTCTTCAAATCCAAACTAATCCCCCTTCCTTCCTAAATCTAAATAGTCTAAATTCCCACATTAAAATCTATATAAAATTAGGTAGGTAAATACTGAAAATATATATTATATCAATAAAAATATTACATTGTATAAATATTTTCTATATATTCCTTATATTCAGGGAATAAAAAGAATATATCTTAAGCAAATATTAGATAACAGATACATATAAAAGTAGGTTTATATATATTTTTAAAGCCACAGCTCACTTTACATCACAAGAAACATGAATCAGAAACCTGAACTCAAAGCGAGCAGAAGGAAGGAAACATAAAGATTTGAGTATAGCTCAACAAGATAGAGAAGAAAAACAATAGAGAAAAATATCAGTAAAACCAAAGGTTTGTTCTTTGAAAAGATAATAAAATTAACAAGCCTCTAGCAAGACCTATCAGGTCTTGATCAGACTGAAAAAAGGCACATTCCCACCAATCATACAAAAATAAAACTAGGAATAAGTAGGTTCCAACAACTTGGATAACTTAGAAGAAATAGACACATTCCTAGAAAGATACAATCTACCAAAACTGATTCAAAAATAAACAGAAAAATCTTGCAAGCCCTGGGACAAGAGATCAATTGAGTCATTTTAAAACTTGCCATAGGGGCATCTGAGGCACACAGTTCAGTGTCAAAGACACCTGACTCTGAAGCATGAGGTTTGATCTTCAGTGTCCCCCCCCCCACTCACGGAGTTCCTGCCAGCTGTTTGCTAGTTCCAGACTCAGAAGTCTCTTGGTGTTTGACCTCCAGCACAGTTATGATAAACACTGCAGCTAAAAAGTATAATTCCAAAGACAGGGCCACTATGACACTAAGAATTGGAAAGGATCACTCTGGACAAGAACTGAGTACTGAAAGGAGGGAAAGTGATAGACATGATACCCCTTTAGTAACAATATTGCAAACCATGGTGCCTAAAAGAAGAGAGAGGGGAGAGAGAGGGGTGAGGAGAGAAGAGAGAAAGGGAGAGAGAGAAAGAAGAAAGAAGAGAGAGGCCGGGCGGTGGCGCTGGAGGTAAGGTGCCTGCCTTGCCTGTGCTAGCCTAGGACGGACCGCGGTTCGATCCCCCGGCGTCCCATATGGTCCCCCAAGAAGCCAGGAGCAACTTCTGAGCGCATAGCCAGGAGTAACCCCTGAGCGTCACAGGGTGTGGCCCAAAAACCAAAAAAAAAAAAAAAGAAGAAAGAAGAGAGAGGGGGAAAGAGAGAAGAGAGAGGGGGAGAGAGAGATGCCATAGAGGCAGGCTGAAGGAGAGGGACACTGTGGACATTAGTGGCAGGAAATGTATATTAGTGAAGGTGTAGGGTTCCAGAGTAGAAGGACGAGACCACACAACTGGAATAAAGTTTTTAACATTTTAATCTGTTTGCCAACAAGATTCCCCAGCCTGGTCTGCCAGGAGCCATCCCCTGAAGGAGATGAGCCCCGCCCAAGGTCATGATGAGGATTATATATGGAAGGGATATAGGGAAGTTCCAACTTTCTGATGATCCTTAAAAGAATTGGCTCTTGGGGCTGGCCAGGTGGCGTTAGAGGTAAGGTGTCTGCCTTGCAAGCGCTAGCCAAGGAAAGATCTCCACCACGGTTCTATCTCCTGTCGCCCCATATGGTCCCTCCAAGCCAGGGGCAATTTCTGAGCGCTTAGCCAGGAGTAACCCCTGAGCATCAAATGGGTGTGGCCCGAAAACCAATAAATAAATAAATACATACATACATAAATATATAAATAAATAATAAAATAAATAAATAAATAATTGACTCTTGTCTAGGGGTATCTTCCTACTACTCCCTTGTCCTTCCCTGATAGGCTACCTGGTACAGGCAGGAAGACTGAGGCAGGGTCTATGGAAATAGGCTCATAACCTGTGGTCCTTACAAAATGGTGTTTCTCCCTGCTCAGTACCTAAAGAAGAAGCCTGCCATGTGGCTTTTACAAAATGGCATCCCTTCTTATTCAGGTCCCAACAAAGGGATAGGTATTGGGACATTGGTTGACTGAAACTCAACCATCAGCAACTTTTTAATTCTGTATCTCACTTTAATTTGATAAAATTTTTAATAAACCATGCTGTTCCTGATGACCTCTACAACTAAATATGTACAAGGCCAGGAAAGAACTCAAAGTGTTCAGTGCAAGCTTTGCTTGCCAAGGGCCTGGTTTTGATCCCCAGCACCTCATATGCTCCTAGAACAGAGCTAGAAGTAGTCCTGAGCACCACCATGTGTGACTCCTTCAAAAAAACTCAAAAAGATGTGCAAGTCTTTCAACCAGGAGTATAATTCCCTAGTGAATACATGTGTGAGCGCCACATGTAAGCACCAAAACTGTGTGTGTATTTGAGAGAGAGACATACAAAGAGATAAAGAGAGAAAGAGGAAGAGTGGGGAGAGAGGGAGGGAGAGACGGTATCACAACAGCAGGAGCAGCAATGGAGGAAAAGGAAGAGGGAAAATAATGAAAACAACATAAACTATTTCCACAAAACACTAAGTACAGATATCTTATGAGGTATGTCAAACATTTGAGAGAAAAATAAATTATGGTTTGCTATAAGCTCTTAAAAATACAGGACAGGGGGCTGAAGAGATAGCATGGAGGTAGGGCATTTGCCTTGCATACAAAAGGACGGTGGTTTGAATCCTGGCATCCCATATGGTCCCCCAACCCTGCCAGGAGCGATTTCTGAGCTTAGAGCCAGGAGTAACCCCTGAATACTGCCAGCTGTAACCAAAAAAAAAAACAAAAACAAAAACAAAAACAAAAAACATACAGGACAGGGGACCAGAGTGGCAACACAGCAATAGGGCATTTGTCTTGCACATGGCTGACCCACGACAGACCCAGGTTTGATACCTAGCATCTCATATCCCCAAGCCTGCCAGGAGAGATTTCTGAGTGCAGAACCAGGAGTAAACCCTGAGCACTGCCAGGTATGTCCCTAAAACAAAAACAAACAAACAAAAACTAAAATAACAGGACAGGCAGGAAAACTTGTCACCTCATTTGGTCAGGCTCAAGTTAGCTTGGTAGCAAATCCAAAGAAAGCCATCACTAGAAGCTTTTAGGTCTATAGCATAGTAGCAGAAAATAGGCCTTATATTAAAGCCACCATCACAACAAAACCACAAGAAAAATATATGTTTGCAGACCAATATCCTGTATGAATAAATACCGTACAAAATATTAGCAGGGGCTGAAGAAGTACAGCAGATAGGACACTTGTCTTGCACACATATACGGTTCCACCTCTGATTCCTCCTCCCCCAGGAGTTCCTGAACCCCACCAGAGTAATCCCTGAGTACATCCAGATGTGGCCAGAAAACAAAAGCAGACAAATGAAATATTCATGTATTAGCAACGTAACTCCAATAATATTCTAAAAGATGATTTACCATGACTCAGTAGGATTTATCCAGTAATGCCAGAGAAACCAAGCAGATATATTCAAATCCCTACACTCTACTTCTTAACCTCCAGTTCTTGGTTTTTGCTAAAGCATATTTGCACCTCATGCTTTCAATGGATCATGGTAAATATGGGGTAATTAAAAATGCCTGCCTCAGCATGCTTCGAGACCACTGAATTGATTAATATGCATCTAGTAGGGTCAAGTACAGGTATGCTCAGGAATGATCAAATTCTGTTTTTCAGGAAGCAGTTTTGTCACATACCAGCCCTTCTGAGACTGCTCTGGCCCAGATTTGAATGATTTCCCCTCCACTTTGCATGACAACAGCAGAGATATCCTGTGGGCTCTAGAATCTTGAAGAAGGGGTAGAGTGTCAGTTGGCAACACAGCCATGAAGGCAAGGAAGGTAAGTTGGTATGTGCAGAAATTAAACAAAATCATCTAGGTTTGTATCTAAATTTTATTTCTTTGTTGATTGATTGTTGCTTTTAGGATCCAATCCAGCTGTAATCAGGGCTTATTCCTGGCTCTGCATTCAAGGCTCACTCCTGGCAGGGTTTGGGGGACCATATGGAGTACTGAGGATTGAACCCCCTCAGGTCAGGCATGTGCAAGGCAAGTGTCCTGTCACTTCACTATCATATTAATTATCATATTAATTCATATAATTATCATATAATTATCATATTATATAATTATCATATAATTATCATATAATTATCATATAATTATCATATAATTATATCATATATTATAATTATCATATAATTATCATATAAATATCATATAAATATCATATAATATCATATAATTATCATATAATTATCATATTATATAATTATCATATAATTATCATATAATTATCATATAATTATCATATAAATATCATATAATTATCATATAATTATCATATAATTATCATATAATTCATATACTTATCATATTAATTCACTATCACTTCAGCCCATGTATTTTAAATTGTTCTGAATTGAGGGTGAAGCATAATAAGTGAAGTCATTGCTTCATTTTTAGGAAAGTAACTTCATGAACTGCAGAGAGTAAAGAGATTAGGAAAATCTTCGATTTTGACTGGGCCCTGATTTACCCAAGAGTAATTTCTGAAGCACAGTCAGGAGTAGTCCTTGAGCACTTATAATGCATGTAACCCCAAACCCCTCAAAAAGAGAAAAAGAACTTTACATAAAATAAATGAATAGAGATTTAGAGGGCAGTAAAGTTCTTCCATTTAGAGGGAAGAAAGTATTTGATTTCCAGTTTTAAACTTTCAATTGGTTTTTATAACCCAATTGATTTCTGGCCAATGGAGCTTTATTTTTCATCAATATCAATGATGGCTGATATCATCGTGTAGATTATCCTCTTCCCTTTCCTTGGAAAGCTACAATATTTAGGTGCTTGGAAGGCTAGAGAATTCAACCAGTGGCCTCATTTGAATTTTTGAAAAAATCCACTTTCTTGTCACTGAGAATTTGAGATTCTAGGTGGAGTTATAGAGCAAAAATTTTAGATGTCGGAAATAGCATTTCATGATAAAGAAGTTTGCTGGCTAAGTTTTATTTGCCCCAGTTTAATAGGATTTTCTAGTTTAAAGCAAATATTTTATGCCTTTCAAAAAATTGTACTTTTCCCAAGTATTTTAGGTAGTTTTCTAATGTCCACATCACCAGTTCACCTTAGTATATTTTAATACATTAAGGTATATATGATATTTTAATATCATACAATATATCACCAATATATGTTATATAATATTTTAATATCATACAATATACATGTACACTGTTGATGTGTTTAAGCAACTTTTTGTCCCTAACAAAATCATTTTCTCCCCTTTGGAGATAGCATTATAGCTATTGAAATTTGCTGGCCCAGAATAGTTGGATGCTTATATGTTAAATAAAATGGAAACTGAGCATCTTTACCTAGTAACACTCTTCCTGCATCTCAATTAGTATCTCAGAAAGTGGTCACAGGTCATTGATAACCCCTCACTGCCTTGTTTCTCAGGTCCTGGGCCAGCAGCACCTGGAAGCTTGTGAAAAGAAGCTTGTCAACTTCACCCCAAACATACAGTATCAGAATCTGAGCTAGAACAAAATTCTCCCTTGACTTTGGTATCCATTAGAGTGAGGATCACTGGGCTCCACTGCTTTTTATTCATAAGAGAGAATAAGAAAAGTTAAAGGGGATAAAATTTGTGAAGGCCCTAGAGTTAGTAAATCATCCCACCTTTTCCTCCTGATTAATATAGTCTTCCTTAAATCTTATCAGCCCCACCAGGATGATCCCTGAGTGCAGAACCAGGAGTAAATCTGAAGACAGACAGGTGTGTCTCCCTTCTGCCCCCCAAAAGGGAGCAATTAGGACAGAAAAAGTAGTACAGGGTTAATTATGGCCTTGCTTGTGCCTGATCCTCAGCCTGTGTTTGATTCTCAGCACCACTGGGAGTGATCCCTGAGCAACACCAGGTTGTCCAAAAGCACTTCCCTCCACAGCCAAAAGCTATCAGTTATTCTTTTCAATCCTAGAATTGGTGGTATTTGGTATGTTGGGGAATGGTTCATTTCAATGACATTTGCTAAGTAGAAAAAGTCTCTATGAGCACCCTCCCTTCCACCTGTCCTCCCTTTTAATTCCCTTTGCTCTTCACTCTTCTTCAGTATTCAATTTTCTAAGTGTTACAATAATTTAGAGTGAGCAATATATAAGTTAGGAAAATAAAAGTTTTACTTTATACACAATTAATCATCTTTTCAACTCTCAAAGGCTTTAAAATTTTTTTCTAATTTTGTTTCTTTTTTTGTTTTGTTTTGTTTTGTTTTGGGGCCACACCCGGCAGTGCTCAGGGGTTACTCCTGGCTGTCTGTTCAGAAATAGCTCCTGGCAGGCACGGGGGACCCTATGGGACACCGGGATTCGAACCAACCACCTTTGGTCCTGGATCGGCTGCTTGCAAGGCAAATGCCGCTGTGCTATCTCTCCGGGCCCGAGGTTTTTGTTTTGTTTTGTTTTGTTTTTGTTTTTGTTTTTGGGTCACACCCGGCGGTGCTCTGGGTTACTCCTGGCTGTGTGCTCAGAAATAGCTCCTGGCAGGCACGGGGGACCATATGGGACACCGGGATTTGAACCAACCACCTTTGGTCCTGGATCGGCTGCTTGCAAGGCAAACGCCGCTGTGCTATCTCTCCGGGCCCTGTTTCTTTATTTTGAGGGTGGCTACACCTAGCAATGCTCAGGACTTACTCCTGGCTCTGCACAGAGGAATTATTCCTGGCAGTGCTCAAGAAACCTTGTTTGGAATGTCAAGGATCAAATTTAGGTCAGCTGCATGCAAGTACTAACAATTTGTACAATTTTAACATAAATTCAAAATAAAAATTGATATTGATGTAATAATTGTACAACCAGAGTGAATTGATAGTACAGTGGGTAGGGCAGTTGCCTTACATTCAGTCAATACAGTTTCAGTTCCTAGCATCCCACATGCTCCCCCAAGCTCTGCCAAGTGTGATTCCTGAGTGCAGAGTTAGGAATAAGCCCTGTACACAATTGGATGATAGCCAAAAATCAATACATTTAATCATTGTAATAATTTGGCTTCTCTATATCTTTTCTGATAGATTTTAACATAAATCATATTATGAAAGTTCAGCCAAATTTTCTTTTTTTTTTTAATTTTTATTGTGACTGAAGGTCATTAAACAGAATTATTTATGGTACATAGTGACAATGAATGAAGGGCATTCCCACCACCAATGTTATCAACCCTCCACTCCTGTTCCCAGCATGTTTCCCAAATCTCCCTCCTTTACACACACACACACACACACACACACACACACACACACACACCAGAATACTAGTGTAACTGGTCTCCACTTTACAGCTTTTTGTAGGTTGGTAACTATTCTGTTTGGTGTTCCAGTCTGGTCATTTTTTATTTACACTACATGTTCATATGACTGGTCCTGGTATCATCCTTTTGCCCCCTCAATTTATGAGGCTGAATGATTCAAGTTATGCTATTCTGTTGGAGATGAAAAGGTTAAGGAAAAGAGAAGAAAAAAATTGGTATCAACTACTAAAAAAAAGAAAAAAAAAAGAAAAGAAATGAAAAAATCACCAAATAATATCCACAGAGTGAAAAAAAAGAAAAAAAGAAAAAAGTGGAAGAAAAAAGAGAAGGAAAATAATATCAAAAACAGACAAAAAACAAAACAAAACCAGAAAAAGGAATGCTGGAGTGGCAGGGTTTGGTGCTACCCCACTTTTTTTTTTTTTTTTTTTTGGTATAGGCACAGTAAGTATTGGGGAAGGAAGGAAATTTCCGTGGCCTAAGAAATTCAGGGTTTCTCCACTCTGAAGCATATTGTCATGGGAACAACTACTGGCTCTATACCTTCTCATTGCCATATTCCAGGGTTTTGTTTTGTTTTTGTTTGTTTGTTTGTTTGTTTGTTTTTGTGTGTGTGGTGTCAGGAAACTTTCCTCTTGGTTGTGGATGAGAAAATCAAGCCACTGTATCAAGCATTCTTGGTATTTGAGCAGGTCCTAAGACAAGGCCTAGGATAGAGTCTTTAAGGTAGGTTCTGTTCCAACATTATTGGTGTGTTCAGTTTTCTGTATCATGTGCTCCATGTTTTTGCTAGTTCCCTAAGCGAAAGTCTAGAAAATTATGGTTCCAAAGGTTCTGCTCAGTCTCTGTTGTCAGAATTGGGCCTCTGTGTTAAGAAATCTTGATTTTTTAAGAGACCTGGGCTATAGCCTAGGGTAGGGTTTACCCTAATGGTCTCAAGGTAAGTTCTGCCCAGTCACGGTTGTCAAAGTCAGTTTTCTGTAGTTAGCACTCTTATTTTTCATAGTTCAAAGGACAATACATCTTCTGATTTCCACTTAGTGTTAGGTGATGTGATAGGACCTCCTGGTCTTAGGTCAAGTTGTCATTTCCTCGCTGTCCTCGTTGTCATATTAACACTAGCACAAGTATATCT
Organism: Suncus etruscus; assembly: GCF_024139225.1. Taxonomy (NCBI): domain Eukaryota; kingdom Metazoa; phylum Chordata; class Mammalia; order Eulipotyphla; family Soricidae; genus Suncus; species Suncus etruscus. The sequence goes on along the minus strand of NC_064860.1, from coordinate 52,083,182 downwards.
CCCAACGGAGCTTAGTTCCTGGTGTTGCAGGGAGTTGTTTCAGTTCTATATCTGAGATCTGGGATTAGAGAATGAACTAACAGTGTCCGATCTCATGGAGACTGAGTTGTATCCACATGACATATGTCAAGGATGGGAGGCACCCTTGTGTAAAAAGTGTGAGTTCTTATCCTTAGAAGATAAGATCTTGTGTCTGAGTCCATGATTTCCCCTATTTACTGTGCCTATACAAAAACGTATGGTGTCCTTATGTATTGCTGGTGCTATTCCGGGTAAGGATGTCAGGCTACACATACAGTCTCTGTGTTGTGGTCTGAGCTTTTATCCCAGGCAAGACGTTTTCTTGGTTTTTGTACCAAGCAGCACCAAAACTAGTGAGGAAAAAGAAAATATGCATATATAAAAAATAGAGCAAATAGATAAAACTGAGATAAAAAAAAACGGTAAATTGAGAAAAAAAAAGGAAAAATGTATTAGAAAAAAGAAAGTAATGGGGGAGGCTATCTGTATGTTTAGGAATACATATCTTAAGATGCATTATTATAAAGGTATTAAGCTTACGTAGGCAATATAGGCCTCCCAATTAGGTCTTCTGAGATATTTTTGTGGGGAATGAAAGCCAAGGCACCTTTTCTATCACAGACTTTGGTCTAGAGTTTAAGATATGATTTGCGTCATTTCAGAGTCCTGTAATGTCCTTGAGCTGGGAGTTTTGCTGCGGCTGATTCCGGTATCGTGCATCAGTCCACGATTTGAAGGCAGTGAGAAGGGTCACAAGCTTGAGTCAGCAGGCGTGTTGGTTGTGGTTTCTTTTTGTTTTTTTTTGTTTGTTTGTTTGTTTGTTTGTTTTTTGGTTTTTGGTTTTTGGGTCATACCCGGCGGTGCTCAGGGGTTACTCCTGGCTGCTCAGAAATAGCTCCTGGCAGGCACGGGGGACCATATGGGACACCGGGATTTGAACCAACCACCTTTGGCCCTGGATCGGCTACTTGCAAGGCAAACGCCGCTGTGCTATCTCTCCGGGCCGGTTGTGGTTTCTTGCTGAGACACGAGATGGGGGATCGAGAGGGTCTTTCATTGAGGAGCTGGATGGTGGTTTGTTGGGGAAGGAGGTTGGTCTTGGTGCCTAACGAGTTAAGAACTGAGGGAAAAGAGGGTTAAATAAGGGGGAGAAAACAAATTCGGGTTGGGATATGGGGGAGTAGAAGGGTCTCTGGGTGTGGAAGGGCAATGTCAAATTTTCATTATATATTTTTAAATAAGAATGACTTTAATTTTAGATCAAAGATAACACATAACACTTTTGAGTTAATACTGATAAATTTCTAGCATCTCAAAGCTCCCATTATTATTCCCATCACTTTTTCTCCTACTAACAGGAAACTGATGAGAAAGAAAAAAAAAAAAAAAAACTTGGAACTGTTGAGAAATGGTGCAAACTCAAGAAGAAACTTAAACTTTTTTTTTTTTTTTTTGGTGTTTCCAGAGGACCCTGAGGACATTAAGCAAAACACTAATTCTAAA